>NW_027187380.1:2252154-2626714 GCF_028583685.1 Petaurus breviceps papuanus
ATATATATAAATGTGTATATACATATACACCTATATATCTATATACATACACACATATCCCTTTCCCTTTCTCCATTTTCACATATTCACTACCTTGATACAAATTCTCATCACCTCATAAATGCATTACTGCAAAAGCCTGCTGGTTGATCTCCCTGGCTCAAGTCTCTGCCCACCCCAATCTATCCTCCACTCAGCTACTAAAGAGATTTTACTAAAGCACAGATCTGACTGTGTAACTATTCCCACCACTCCCATTCCCCCCTCAACACCACCAATAAACTCCAGTGGTTCCCTATGAACTCCAGGATCAAATATAAAATTCTCTGTTGGGCAATATTAGTGAGAGGTGATGAGGGTCTAAATTTAGGGGGAGTCTGTGTGAGTACAGAGATGGGACTGGATATAAACTATGTTAGTAGAAATGACATGCTCTGGCAACTGAGTCTATTTGAAAGAATGAGGATTCTTGGATAATGTTGATGTTATGAACCTTGGAGACTGGAAGAGTGAAAGTACCTCAACAGAGATAGATAGAGAAGCTGGAAAGATGGGGGGAGGGGGAGAGGATTAGGGTTCTGTTTTAGACATGTTGAGCTTGATATGTCTGGGACATTCTGTTTGCAATGTCCAACAGGCATTTAGTGATGAGGGGACTAAAGCTCAAGGGAAAGAATGGGACTGGATAGATAGATCTGTGAGACACCTGCAAAAAGAAAATAATTAAACCCATGGGAGTCATATTCAAGGATTTCTTTGAAGCCCTTGATTAAAAGCAGTTGAAAATGCCCCTTAAACTCCTAGGGTTCAGTACTGGAAATATAGGGCTGTGCCAGTAGGAAAGAAGAATCAGTCATACTTATTTCCAACTCAGCAACTGCTAGACCTAGACACTACAGAATGGGTAACAGTATCTTCATTCTCAAGAGAGGATGATGCCTTAAATTCTTCACCTTTAGCAATCCCCTGGAGCTTAAAGGGACAGACGGGAGAGTCTGTTTTAATTTGCTTCATAGCTTGTACTTGATTTCTTTAAGGCTTAATAGAGCTTATTTGGATAGCCAAATTCCAACAGTACTCTTGAGATAAATATTTCAGTGTCAGAACCACCACCCTTAACTATAACTGGATGGTGTTTGCTGCAGTCACAAAACGATTGGTGTGCCTGAATCCCACCTGAATCCATCCCTAGTATATCCCTCTGTCCTTCCTCTGCGACAAACTCCTTACAAGAAAGGAGAGTAGAAAAGAAAATATCCCTACAAACATGTCCCCCAAGTTCAAGGCAGCCAGGGGCAACATCAGTTCTGGGAATTATTTCTTTCCCCCCCCCTCCTCCACAGAAGAAAATCAACAGTTAATTACAACAGAAACCTAACAAAACAGAGGTGCCATGTACCTCTTCCATTCCCCTTGACCTATCAACTACTCTTTTACCTCTTGTCATTATTAATCATGCTAAGTTTGGGATTCTTTCCTCCATATTGTCCTCCCCACTCACAACTCCTCTTCTCTAATAACAGCTTATTTATTTTTTAGCACTAACAATTTAGAAACCCTTCATTCTGACACCCCTCACTACGCCCAATACATATTATAAATGATAGATCTCTTCTGGAAAATGGAGTAAGAGAGACCTTAGAATAAGAGAATTTTGAACTTAGAGATATAACCCCTCACTTTACAAAGGCAGACACAGAGACCTAAAGCTCTTTATAGATTCACACCCCCCTTCTAACAAAATCTATGTTTACTGGACATAATCCAACACGATAACCCAATTTATTCAATAAACCATACTCAGAAAGTTCCAACGCCTTCAGCTAGATTTTTTTTTCAGAATCTGGTGCCTATTAATATCAGCATTCATCATTTAATTGTAAGAAAAATCTTCACATATATGCACATCACTATACAAACACACACAAAGCCAGTGCTTTCATTCAGCCACCTATATACCCTATGGAGCATGTGGCAGCCTGCTTCCTCTTGCAGCATCCCCTCCTGGTCACGCTGCTATGCAGCACTGATAGACTGTCTTATTGGTTGTAAAGTCATGCAGAGGCAACCTGGCACACATGACCACTTATCTCTCTCTCTCTCTCTCTCTCTCTCTCTCTCTCTCTCTCTCTCTTTCTCTTTGTCTCACACACACACACACACACACACACACACACACACACTAATGCAGACCTCAGCATAGCTGCACAAACACAGCAAAGTGTAGCTAAGCAATGAAGCCCTGGAGGACCAGAAAAGGTGACTCAAGGGTTAAAGCCATGATTTGGAATATGATTGTGTTCCCACAGCTATCTCTCTTCCCCCTGCCATTACTTAGCAAGGTCAGCACATTTCCATTATATAGCCAGACTGCTTGTTAATTAATCACTCATTAGACTAATCATAGCTATCTCCTTTCCCACTAGGGGGGCACATGTTAGCACAGGGGAATGCCAAGCCCAAAGAGCAACTAATAGGCTTGAATAAAGACAAAACGAAAGAGGAAAAAAAAATTATCTGAAGCTTTCGAAAACAGGATGCATACAGTACAACAGGCAGCATGTGCATATAGACATGCATCAACATGCTACACAAATAGAAGATGCCAAAGGCATATACCAAGATGCCTTGTATTTTGCAGATGGGGCACTCTGGGATATTTGCTATTCTCCATGCACAGGTGTAGTGTGTGCATTCGTGCATGCATGCGTGTTGGGGGGGGAGGGGTGTGTGTGTGTGTGTGTGTGTGTGTGTGTGTGTGTGTACACTCTACCTGAGTAGGTATTTATGTAGGAGAGAAAAGCATAAAAATAGCAAATCTAACCAGTTCTCTACTAATCTTGTGTTTTGAAGCTTACCTACTCTTGAATAAAGATTAGTTTGGAAACTGGAAAAAGAAAGGGGAGGGAGGGAATAGGAACAACAAAAAGTGGAATATTATCTGAACTTTCCCCACTTTCACTTGAGCCCCAGATACTCAACTCAGTATATTCTGTTATAAGAATCAAACACTGATCACTGAGGAGGAAAGAATTTCTGAAAAGAAGCTCTCCTGTGCTGCCCCCCCCCAAAAAAACCCCTTTACTATGCCCCTAATAAAAGGTAGAGGAATGTTTTCTGAAATTACTGGCTGAGAGCTCAAGTTTTTTAATCAAACTACTAAAAACAAAAACAAAAAACCTTGAATCCAACACTTTACAATCTCTGGAGTTTTTCTACTTTGACTGCACTCTTATTCAAAAGACTTTGATCTTTTTCAAAATTATTTGAGGACTTCATTGGAGGTCTCCAGATAAAGTTTAGAGAACCACTTTGGGGGACTGTTGTCATGTGGATAAATTTTCAGGTATTTTTCAGGAAGATGACAACTACGTTTTCTTTCAACTTAGTCATTTTTATAAATATGTAAGAGCCAAAATCTTATAATGGAAGAGAGATCATGTCTACTAGGGGACTTCGAGAATTGTGTCCTATAAATCAATCAATCATTCCCAGAGAAGGTATACAAAGTATATATAAAAAGGCACTCAAAGCATGAGAAGAAACCTGAAGACAGCAGTTAATAGCATGTAACAAAGAGAATCATAGAAATACAGATTGTTGGACTAGATGATTGCTAAGGTTTCTCTCATTTCTACAACCCTCCTTGTCATAAACGAGAATATTTATGCTCAGGAGAACACTCAAGTTAATTTGATATAGGGGAAAAAAACTACTAAAAATTTAAAGTTTTCTATAGATAGAATGGGCTACTTCAGGAGGTAATGGGCTCTCCACATAGGTATGAGTATAGAATCTGTCATGAGATGTGTGCAAATATACCCCACTTTCTTTTTTTTAAATGGATTTAGGGACATCATTTTAAAAATCTGAATGTTTTAGGCTTAATTGTTAACTTTATTAAATTTATTTAAAGTCAATTTTCTTTAGTTTAATGAATTAAAATGTTCTTTGTCATTGTGATTGATAGTGTTTATCTTACAAAATAAAAAATTCATGGAGAGCACAACCTAAGGAAATGGGCTGCCATTGGTTTTTTTCTCTGAATGTCTTCTTCAAGTACAGGCTAAAGAGTCAATTGTTTAGTTCCTTGAGAGTAGGGATGGGGTACCAGTAAAATATAAGTTCCTTGAAGGTCTTCACTGGAAATGTTGTAATGGAAATGCAAATTTTAAGATCTTTCCTGCCCCTAGGCTAAAGTGCACCTGGAGCCTGGGGTGGGAGGCTTGTTTTTCAGTTGATACTTTTTGATTGGCCAGTGGGTCCAAAAGGTTGTTACATTCTCTGAGCCAGGAGAAGGCTATATAAGCCCTGATGCGTAGCTTTGTTTTGGGGGCTCACTTTGAGAAGTGTTCTGTGATTTGATATGGATTCTGGGAAGCCGTTGTCCAGAGCCCCCCAGCTTTGAAAAACCCAGATGTTGATTTGGTATGGATGTAATGGTTGGACAGTTTGGAAAGCTGTGTACTTGATCTGTTTCTGTCTTGATAATTCTGTCTGTATATTCTGAAGTTCGGGGTGCTGACTTCTTTCCCCTGAACTAGGTAAACGATACATATTTGACTGATTAAAGTAAGCTTGTTAACCCATTTTGAGTTGCTTTCCTTTATCAAAGCAGATCTAAGAACCTGTGTGAGCAGCCACCCTGGGGATGCTGGCGTGCTTGCCACAACAAATGTTTGGGAATTTTGTTTTGTTTTGTTTTCACATCTCCAGTACCAAGCATAGTTCCATACTTATAGTGGATCCTTAATATATATTTATTAAACTAGAGGTGTTAGAAGGGATTCGTGTTCACATTTGGATAGAAATATATGGATCTGAGATCTCTTCTAACACTATGATTTGGTTAAATGACTTGTCTAAGGTCACACAGTTAATGAGCATTATAGCTGGGACTAGACCCCAGATTTTCTCACTCTTACTCCTGAGTTCTTTCTATCCTGCTACAGAAAGAAGGGTAGTAGAACTCCAAAACTAAATCACCAGGAAAAAACTCCCAAGTCCAAACAGGGGTTTGCATTTTGTTGTAATACATCCTCTGAAAGGGGAAAATAAGGGCCCTGATAACAAAACAAAGTTGGGTTACATTGATATAAACTTGGTTTATGGAAACGTTGCTTATGTTTACCAAATTGAAACCAGTGACCTTTAACATAAAGAGTAGTACCAAATCATTGGGTAGTGCTTCCATCATTGTACAAGGAGACCCCATTTCCTCAGCCAGGAGGACAATGTGTTCTCCTTGGAGGTTTTCACCAGCAATTATTCTCAATGGTTCCTGCTGCCTGGCTGATTATATTAGGGACACTTATATTGAAATGAATAACCATTAGGGGACAAAATGATATTTAGGTGTCATTATTTGGAAGAAATTAAATCTAAACATCTGGGTAGCAAGTTAGAAAAAAATTACATTAGGAAATTCAGTTTTAAATGTTTTTATGCTAATTTATTCAGCTCAGTCAAGTGTACTCAACCCTGAACCACAGTGGCTGTCAGTGTGGGTAACAATCACCTACAAGGATTTCTTAAAAAAAAAAATTGTCACCTTCACTGAGTTCCTAACCCATAAGACAAGCATGTCAACATTATGGAAGTATAGTTTCCAAGACGGAGAAAAAAAACCTAGGATAGTCTGGGTTAGAGTTCTCCCAAAGAATCTGAAAAAAAAAAAGCTTCTCACACTGTCTTGCCTCAAATATTGAGTCTATCAAACTGGACATAATTCTCCTTCAGCAAAAGTTAGGACAAGAAAATGAACATCCAAAACCCATTAATATCAGATTAAACTGGGAGTGCAATTCAATTCAATAAGTAAATCGTAACAGCCTGCTTTGTTCAAGGCTTTGCCCTAGCCATTGTGGATACAGAGACATAATGAAAAAAGTCCCTGTCCTCAAGGAGCTTATAGTCTACTGGAAGATACATTTATAGAAATAAATAGCTAAATGAATGAACAGTAAGTAAAAAAAATGAATATAGCTAAACAAGCAAACTGACAGATTTTAAAAATGCAATGTAATCTGAGGAAAAGAAAACACCAAAAACTGAGGGATCAGGAAAGGCTTCCGCTAAGAGGTGGCACATGAAGTAAACTTTAGCAGAAGCTAAGGATTCTAAGATGTGAAGGGAACAGGAGTCCGTTTTCCAGACAGATTGTTCAGCCCAGAGAAAGTCACAAAGGTGAGAAATAGAATATTAAACTTGAAGAACATCAAAGTTGGCCAATTTGGCTGGAATATAGAGAGATTAAAAGGAAAGAATGCAAAATAAGTCTGGAAAAGTAGGCTGGAACCAGACTGCAGAAGACTTTAAATGCCAGACTCAGGGATTTGTATTCTTATCCTACAGGTAAGAGGGAGCATCTGTAGCTCTTTGAGGAAGGGAATTAATGATGTTAAAAACAAACAAAACTTTTTTTTTAAGTAAAAAAGTAAATAAATCATGGAAAGCAAGCAAATACTTGTTGGAAGTAGATAGAAGGGCAAAGAGCCTGAAGAACTTCCATTTGAAAGGTCCTCTATTTCACTTCATTGTAATAAACAACAATGGACAGTGTGAGTGTGGGCTGAAGTTCAGTCTGGTATTGCCCCATTTTAGTAAATCAGCTTCACATGTTAAACTAATGATAGTGCTGGGCACTACCAAGAGAATTTTTCTACTTCATGAGGGACAACCTATAGGGAATTGTTAGGAGGCAAAATCATCTAACTACACACATGGAAAAACTGTGTGTTAAGACCTAGCAGAGCCAGAATCCCGCAGAAGCTCTCAACAGTCAAGTCAAGGGTGGTAGAAGGCAAAAGTGCACCACCAATTAGGTCCCAAAGCAGGAGACAAGGCCAGACCTGTTCCTGATCCCCAGCCTTTGCAGGAGATAGGACCAAAACAATGATCAGGTCCCATCCCACCTCCCATGCCCCCTCTAAAGGAGATAAGAGCAGGCCAATACACAGCATATACCTGTGAGCCTTGTAGGAAACATATTCAACCCAGACCTATCCTAGCATAGGACCTGCCACTATCCTCACAGAAGATGGAACCAGACCAGAACTAATGCCCTTGCAGGCTCCATGCCCAAGCAACCACATCAAGAAATAGGGTTAGACCAGTTCCCTGGCAGCCCACCCCTGACCCCAAATCTAGCTTATATATAACCCAGAGCCACAGTAGTCTGTACTACACAACACAGTGGGAGAAAAAGTCATACCAGTGCCTAGGAAGTCCCATGCCAGAGAGTCACAGAGGAACCACAGTAGGAGAAAGGGCCTGGACAAAAACATCTGGGAAGCAAAACAGAAGACAGGGCACCAGCACAACCAACAACACTGGATTGTTGGGCCTCTTAGGGGTCACAATAAGAGATAGATCCAACTCTAGGTTTAGTAATATGAAATGAAAAGGACAGAGAAGGTACAAAGGCCAAAATGTAATTCAAACCTCCAAAAGAGAGAGCAAAAACACAGGAACTGTTGCAGAAAGGAGGGCCTAGTCTTAGCCTCCATGTCCAGAAACAAGCAGGATCTTCCCACAAAATTCAAAAGAATGGAAGAGATTTGACCAAATTACAAATTCCCAATCCAAAAACTGAGGCTGAAGATAAGAATAAAAAAGAAAAAAGTACTAACATGATGGCTGAAAGAAAGCATATGTGCATGGAAATGCATAATATTCATATCTAAATACTTAAAGAAAAGGCTAATTGAGCTTTAAGGAGGAAAGAACAGTAATAATCTAATACTGGGGCACAACTATGTAATGTATGCCTTTCAGACCTAAATAAATATAGTAAAATATGAGCAAAAAACCCCATAATTATCTAAATAGAAAGGTCAGATATGATGAATCTCTGCTGAATAATGGAAAGGCTGAATCTGGCACCTTTAAAAAAACTGACCATGTTTGGGGATTAAAAAAAAAAACTTATAAAATGCAAAAAAAAAAAATACTAAAGGGGCGGCCAGGTGGCTCAGTGAGTAAGAGCACCGGTTTCGGTTTCAGTTTCAGTGTTGGGACGACTTGGAGATCGAATCCCGGGCTCAGACACTCAGCACCACACCCAGAAATAACTGGCCAGGTAACCTTGAGCAAGTTACTTAACCCCAATTGCTTAAAAAAAAAATACTAAACACATCCTTTAATGATCATAATGTAATAAAAATTATATTCAATAAAATATTTGAATAAAGATTAAAAATTAATTGGAGAGTAGATAATTTCATCTAAAAGAATTGATGGGTCAGGGCAGCTAGGTGGCCCAGTGAATACAGCACCAGCCCTGGAGTCAGGAGCACCTGAGTTCAAATCCTGCCTCAGACACTTAACACAAAAACTAGCTGTGTAACCTTGGGCAAGTTGCTTAACCCCAACTGCCCTCCTAAAAGCAAAAAAAAAAAAAAAAAAAAAAAATTGAAGGGAAAAGAAAAAAAAAAAAAAAAACAAAAGAAAAATCCAAAAAAAAAAAGAAATCAGAAAACAAACCAAACTTTTGGGATACAGGTAAAACAGTACTTTTTGGGAAAACGTAGCTCTAAACTCATTCATTAATAAAAGGGGGGGGGGAACAGATCAATGAATTGGGAGTGTAATTTTAAGAAAAACGAGAAAAGCACAATTTAAAAAAATAAACAACAACAAAAATCCTGGAAACTAAAGCAGAGACTAACAAAATTGAATTAAAAAGAAAATGTCTAGCAGCTGGTTTTTACAAAAGAATAAAATAATCAGTTAACCAGTCTGAATTTTGAATAAATTTTAATTTTTACATGACCAAAATTTCCCCAAATTTCCTATCCCCACCCAGAACCAAGCTATGTAAGAAACGTTTTTAAAAAGAAAAAAATCAGTAAAACCAATTAATACATCAAAAAAATCTTAAAGTACATACAATATATCACACCCATGGACCTTCTACCTCTGCAAAGGAGTAAGGGTAGGACTATTCTCATATGTCTTCTTTGAAGCCATACTTCTTTGAAATTTTGTAATATTTATTTCTGATTATTTTGTGTCTATGGTTTTTGGTTTACATTATTGTAATCATTCTGTGTGTTGTTTTCTTACCTGTTTCACTTTGCATACGACCATATAAATTTTTTTATGCTTCTCTGTATTCATCATATTTGACATCTCTTGTAGTACAGTAATATTCCATTACATTCAAGTACCACAATTTATTCGGCCATTCTCCAATCAAAGGGCATCTAATTTGTTTTCAATTCTCTGCTATCAAGAAAAAAGTGTTACTATAAATATCTTGGTGTGTATGGTGATCTTTCTACCAATGATTCTCTGGGATCTCTGAGTCATCTTAATCACTTTATTCACCTAATTCCTTCCAAATTGCCTTCCAAAATAATTATACTGATTCATAGCTTCACCAACAACATATCTCTATGCCTACCTTCCCACAACCTCTCTAACACTGTCTGTTTCTATCTTTCATCACTGCTGGGGAAATGAAATAAATCTGGCAAAATTACATGTATAGACATATACACATACATCCATATATGCATATACATATATATGTTAGTTAATTATATATCTTAGATGCTAAATCCTTTCCATTCAACCCATATTTCCTTCTTAACTTTGGTGCATTAATTTTGCTTGTGAAGTTTTCCAGTTTCATGTAATACAAGTTATCTATTTGATCATTTATAATTACCTCTATACCTGTTTTGTTAAGACAACTCCTACCCATAGCTATGAATATATGATCTTTAAACTTTTTTATGGCATGATCTTTAATATTAAAGGCATATATAAATTACAATTTATTATAGACTATGGATAAAGTGTTAGTCTTAAGCCTTATTACAATTAGACTTCTTTCCAGCAGTTTTTATCAAAAAGGAAGCACTCACTTAAGTAATTTATGTTTAGAATGATTAAACACTGGATTCATATTGCGGTCCATTGTTTCTGACTCTTGTCTAATCTGTGTAATTAATCTAATTCTCTATTTTTTAACCAATACTAAATTTTTTTGATGGATAGACACAGTGGCTAGAATGCCAGGACTGATGAAGTCAGGCAGATGAGTCTTCCTGAGACACTTACTAGCTATGTGACACTGGGCAAGTCACTTAACTCTATTTGTCTCAGTTCCTCATCTGTAAAATGAGCTAGAGAAAGAAATGGCAAATCACTCCAGCATCTTTGCCAAGAAAACCCCAAATGGTGTCACAAAGAGTTGGACATGACTAAAAATGACCAAAAAAAAAAAAAGGTTTTGATGACAATTGCTTTATAATACTGCTGGTTTTGAGGGTTTTTTTGTAGCCAGAAACTTTGCTGAAACTATTTTTTGAATTAGAATTTTTGCCATATCAGTAAGGATAGTTTTATATTGTCTTTGTTTAACATTTTGTCTTAAATTTCTTTCATTTTATTGCTACTATTTCTAGAACTATAAATAATATTGAGGAGAACAGAGAGAGGGAATGAAAGGGAGAATGGAAGTTAATATACTACATATAAAAAAGTTCCAGGGCTATGGTAAAGAGGGCTTCTACCAGAGTGGTGGCATCAAGAAAAGAATGGAAGAGACAGATTCAAAACATATAAGCAGGACCTTATAAAATGATTATAAATAAAAAGAGGAAAGACAAAGACAACACCAAGTTTTTGAACAATGAAGACCATAGACTGGTGCTACCAGAAAAAAAAATTGTAAAGTCAGAAAGAGGTTGAAAATTAATGAATAAAATAGAAAGCTTGGTCTTAAATGAGTAGAGTTTGAGGTACCAGTACAACATCAAAGTGGATTTATCTTATAAAAGGTTGTGCGTGTAGTTCTGGAGGTCTGAGATGAGCTCAGGGGTATATATTTGGGAGTTTGCATAAGAGAGAAAGCTTGATGTAGTGTCTTAAGCCCTGGATTTGGAATCAGGAAGACTCCAAGGAGTTAAAAGCCTTCTTCAGATACTTACTAGCTATGTGACCTTAAGCAAGTCATTCAACCTCATTCAGTCTCAGTTTTCCTCATCTGTAAAATGGAGATGACACCAGCATCTACCTCATAGTGTTGTGAGATCAAGTGATTACATATGTAACATGCTTTACAAATCTTAAAGCAGAACATAAAGTACATCAGCATAGTGTGACAACTGAAGCAATGGCAGTAAATGAGACTGCAAAAGGAGAGGAGAACAGGTCTAAAGGAAAAGCTTTGCTTTATACACCCATTCAGAGAAGAGAATGAAAAACCACTGAAGGAGAGAAAGAGGGTTCATCTAAAGACATAAGAAGAGGACTAACAGAGTGCAGTGTCTCTGAAACTAAGAGGGTCAGCAGCATTAAATGTTGCAGAGAGGTCAGAGAGGATAAGGAATAAAAGCTATTGAATTTGACAATTAGAGGGTCACTTAACAAATCTTTCAGAGCAGCTTCAGCAGAGTGACAGAGATAGAAATATACTGAACGGAGCTGACTGGGAGAAAGAAATGATACAGAAATAAAAAGCACGAAGTATAAAGTATAAAGGACAACATTTAAAGAAAACTTTTCCCAGGTAGGCTGGCAGTAAAGGACAAGAAAAGAGATGGGATGTTACCTGGATAGGGTAGGAAGAAGGTTCAAAGGAAAGCATGTATAGGATTGGAAAGAATGAAACATGTTTGTGTAGCTAGTAACTAGTGAACAAATTTCCACTCCATCCTGAAGGGAAAAAGGCTTGTTGAACACGGGAAAAGGGTAGGAGAGGAAAGGACAAGAAGAATTTACTACACAGCAGCTGAGGTTTGTTCTCTGCCTCCACTCACTGAAATCGCCAATAGAAACTTTTTCTCTCCATCATCAGACAAGGAGGGCTGCTCCTTCCCTCCTAAGTGAAACAGTTGCAAAGGACCTTGTTGCTGCCAAAAAAAAAAAAAGGAAGAAGAATCAAGGAATGACCATGAGACCAAAACAAAAAGATGAGATATCAAAGCTAGGGGAAAACTGAGGAGGCTGATAATCACACACTGAGGAAAGGGAGATGGCACCTGGGGAAATCAGATGACACTGATACATACTCAGCTCTTGATTAAAGCCTTCAGCCTGAGGGCTACCCCATTTCAGAAAGAGATTAAGTTCATACCTTCCCCTATCCTAACATTAGGTCTTAAAGGAACTCCAACCACACAAGTCTCCCTTTATTATTTGAGGCATGGGGTGGTCCACAAGAGATAAGGGAAGGTCTTCCTTTATTGTCATCATAGAAAACCAAGAATGTAACGGCAAAGCATTAATGAAGTGTTGAACTAATTGCTAATATGCTCTGGTCCCTTTATGAAGTATGGACACCTCTCTGATTAAGAGAAAAAGGAAATAACTCTATTGCCTGAAGAAAGAAAAATTAACTGCACCTATCCAGCTAAAATCTGGATTAATTTTATAGTTCAAAAGTTGGAGACATTACAATTTAGGAGCTGCTTGTAATGGAAGCCCCTGAAGGGGGTGAGCAGACATACACACTACAGAGAGATAATAATGCAGAGATAGTAACCTGAGGAAGAAAGTATCTTTGAGTAGCATGATACCTGACAGCAAAGAAGAGAGGCAAACTATGCAGAGGAGCAGCCTACCCAGCAGAGACATAGACCAAAAAGAGAAGTGTCTTCTCTCTATGAAAAAAAATATTTCCAGGTCCTAGAAGTACCAAGAGTAGTAAGTTGCCTTTGCCACATGTGTATCTTTATATGTTTCACTACTATTGAACCTCAGTTCGAGTATACTCTTCCCATTGACACTATTATATTTGTGGAAGAGTGAGTTCCAGGTTGGGGTGGGTGGTGGGAGGTGGATGTGAGTTTTTTGTGGTAGCTTCTTTTTTAAAATATGCCCTCTAAATAAATGCCTTTACTAGATGATAATTGTGTCTTCTGGCTGACTGTTAAGGGGAAGCATGCTGGTGGAGATCTATCATATTAGGAGAATATATCCACAGGGTTTTCCCCAGCACCAAAGAGTAACAGCCACCCTCTGGATTCCCCACCTGAGAAAAAATGCAAGAATGAGGGAATGGTCCCGAGTAGGTTGTTACACTTATGTCTATCTGTATGTCTCCACCATTATACCGTAAACTGCTTGAGGACAAGAACTATTTCACTTCTATTTTTATATAAGCCTGGAGCACAGCACCGACTAAGCCATTAATAAATGCTTATTAATTGATTGATTTGGCCTAAATTAACTTCATGTGTTCCCTAATTTTTTTTCGCTTTGTTTTTGGAGGGCAATTAGGGTTAAGTGACTTGCCCAAAGTCACACGGCTAGTAAGTGTGTCAAGTGTCTGAGGTTGAATTTGAACTCAGGTCCTCCTGACTCCAGGGCCAGTGCAATATTCACTGCAACACCTAGCCGCCCCGTGTTCCCTAATTTTTTAACTGGGTTGGGAAAAGAGAGCCAAAATAGTTAAATTACCATTAGAAATCCAAACAACTCATAACTGAGTTTGGACAAATAGAGTGGTGGGACTCAACAGGTTACAGTGCTATTATCCTTTTGTCAGTATTTCTTCTTTAATACTGTGAGATATAATATTGAAGTAATCTGAAAATCTAATCCATAGTGGATGTGCATTATGTTTTGGAATTTTTCAGAAAAGTATTTCTAGGGTAGGTTCTCAGGCATATGAAAATAAATTAGGTATATTAAGTATCTTGGGTATATGAGAAACATATTTCATACGGGGATGAAATACGTTCCTCCACTTCTAAGTATCCTTTGAGTCAATGTGGCATATTAGACAAAGAGCTGGATGTGGGGTCAGGAAGATCTAAATCTAATCCTGTTTTTGATATTACTAGCTGTGTGACTAGGGCCAAGTCACAAACCCTCTGATTCAAAATTTCCTCATCTGTAAAATGAGGTCATAGGACCAGTTTGCTTCTGGGGTCTTTTCCAATTATTGAATCCTTGGAACTTCAGGACACTCCAAGACTCTGCTAACTCCAAGAAAGGAAGAGCTGCAAAAGTTAATTTGACTGTCTACTTGACATTTTATGTAATTATACCTGCAAATATAACTCTTCCCACCATAGTGAGAAAAATTGGGTAACATTTGGTTTAAGGACTGGGAAGGTGTAATGGCAATCACAGAAGTAGTACACACCTTATTTCAGCTATTGAATTAACACCTTGTTTCAGTTCAAGTTTCTTCTGAGCTTTGTATCAAGTCTGTTAAGAAACAGAACATGTCAACCCCACAACTTGTGAACCCTAGAACTCATGAACTCCTGTAACAGGAGGTGAGGAGCTAATGACCATATATATAAGGAGAGGCCCAGGCTAGAGACAACAGAACTGAGAAGTGGACTCTTGTGGTGGCAGAGTCAAGAAGGAGAAAACATGTGGTATCCTGGCACTCCATCTGCTCTGTGTTGATGTTTGTTTGTGATACTTTGTACAGAAGCCCTGAAAAAGGATTTTCTGGTGATATGTTTACAGAAGTCCTGGAGGAAGGTTTTGGAGGTCCTGGGACTTTGCTGATGATTTCTGCTGACCTCTTGGACCTTGTTTGTGGGTCTGTGTTGGTTTCTATGTTGATGATTTGTATTGAGTTCTCAGCCCTTGTTGGTGGGTCTGAGTTGATTTCACAGGCAGATAGTGAATCAATGATGGTGCCGGCAATGTGCATAAATATTATTGTGGCTCTGTCAAGCTTTGTCCTCCCAGAAACAGGAACTGTGAAGGACTTGAAGTGGACTAGACACTGTGAAGCTCAATGGAACAGGAACTGGACAAAGAACTGGATGAAGGAGCTGGACAAGGAACTGGGAGCTGCCTGCCTTTGAACCCAGATGACAGTTGGAGCTGGGATCATGGAAGAGGAACCATGAAAGCTGAGAGCCAGACTTGAGTCAAGCTGAAAGAAGACTTTACTTGGACACTGTGTACTGACTGAGAAGATTATGATTTACCGTGACCTAGGGGTGGAGAACATTGACTGTGGTACTTTGTGATAGAATTAAGGATTTTGTGATTGACTAAATGAATGTACTTTGTTTAAAACTATGTGACCACTTTGGTGAAAACTATGTGGCCATTTAATAAGTTGTTGAGTTGTGACATGGTGAATGCTGTATTTTGATTTTCTGTGATAAGCTGTAACATTGTGAATTCTGTACCTTGATTTTCTTTGAATGTTTTGCTCTGATTTGTTATTGAATAAATAGAGAGTTCACTATATTATATATATTATGTAATAAGAACCTTGAAAGCTGTTCAAAGCAGCAGTCCTCTGGAAAGCTGCTCTTGCATGGCTTTACAGAAGGTAGCTAGGTGGTATAGTGGATATAGCGTTTAAATTCTGAATCACAGACATTTACAATCTGAGCATGTCACTTAAGTGCTCTGTGCCTCAGTTTTCTCAACAGTATCTACCTCATGAGGTGCTTATGAAGATCAAGTGAGATGACATATGTAAAGAACTTTACAAACCTTAAAATGCTATATAAATGCTAGTTATCATTGTAATCACCATCATCATTTGCTTTTATCCCATAGGTATACAAGCTGCCCAGTCTATAACCAAGTGTTCTATCCTGTTCTGCCGCTCTTCTACTTTGGACTGTTCCTTGATATAGCTCAAATCCCTTGCCAGAGCTGTAATGGAAACTCAGTTTTTGATGGTGGCCCTTTACACTTCACCTTTAACCAAAGCTTTAACATATATTGTCACACTGCAACCCCTGCTTCCTTATTCTCTTCTCTTCCATTCTTCAGACATCATTTAGCAACAGCATCAAACTCAGCCAGTTGCCTAGAGTGCAGGAAAATACTATTGCATAAGAAGAACCCTCTGGGAACCAACTAGAGTCTCTGTGACAAAGGGACACAGCCTAATTAGTTACTCTTCAGAATTTCCCGAACTATGTTCTGTGCAATGTCAATAAGGAGCTCTACAAGGAAATTTCGATTCTAGAATGCATTTCCCAGCCAAAATATTAACACAATTGTTGGTGTCCAAAATACTTGCTACATGAGACAATTTTCAGCATGCAACAAGCAGGAAGCAACAGGCATTTCTTGAGCATCCTGCATGGTGAAGGCAAAGGCACTGTGTCACATGCTAATAATACAAAGAAAAACAAAACAGATCCTCCCCTTCAGGAATTTACACTCTACATTGGTGATTCAACATTAACCTGAAAAATTAAATGCAAAGTAATTACAGAAGAAGGAAAGAACCAAAAACTGAGGGAACAGTAAAAGGGGTTAATAAGATCAATTGGTAGAAGATGGCACCCGAAATAAGCCTTAAAGGGAGCATGAGATTCCAAAAGATTCAACTGAGGAAGAAGAGAATTCCATGTATAAAAACACTGTATAACACATAAAGCCAGAGTATGGAACATTATTTATGAGGAACTGCAAATAGGTGAGATTGGCTAGTAAAAGAGTTCAAGAGGAGGAGTAAATTGGGACAGTCCAGTTGTATGGAGTTACCCTCAGGATAAAGAAAAGTTAGGGAAAATTGAGAGCAAAATAGAATAAATTAAGTCTGTCACTTTAGTTGCAAAATCTTATTGATTCTACTTGCACATCTCCCACATATGTCTAGAAAGGTATACTGGAAACAGCTTGTGAAGGACTTCAAATGTCGAACAGAGGAGTTTATATTTTATCCTAGAAATAATAGGAAGTCACTGAAATTGCTTGAGCAGAGGAGTGATATGATCAGATTTGTTCTTTAGGAATATCATTTTGGCAGCTATGTAGAGGACAGTTTGGAAAGGGGAGAGGTAAGAAGTTTTGCTGTTCTTCAGTTGTTTTATCATGTCTGATTCTTTGTGACCCCATTTGGGGTTTTCTTGGCAAAGATACTGGAGTAGTTTGCCATTTCCTTCCCCAGTTTAATTTACAGAGGAGGAAACCCAGGTATACAGGATTAAGTGACTTGCCCAGGGTCACACCACACAGCTAGTGAGTATCTATGGTCAGATTTGAACTCAAGAAGTTGAGTCTTCTTGACTCTAGACCCTGCATTCTACCCACTGCTCTACCTAGCTGGCCCATGAGATTGGAAGAGGGGCATCCAATAATGAGGCAATAGACCAAGGAAGAAGTAACAGAGTCTGAGCTGGAGCAGTGGTCATGTGAATGAAAAGGAGAGGTGAAACATGTTGTGAAGGTAATATCAAAATTTGGCAAGTGAAGTGAGGAAATTTTAATTCATATTATTTTGCTCCAAAACAGTTTAACAATATATTTCAAGCCCAAGTAAGTTCTATGGGCACACTCATTTGAGAAACTCTGCTTCTATTAGTTTAGAAATCCACAGAACAAGGACAATGTCCTAATATCCAGAAATACATCTATAGAAATTGTGTCCCCTACATCCCTCTAGGGATGGATCTATCAGAGAGTTGGTCATAAATGATTTTTCTGACTTCTGGGTTACTGAAACCTCACTAACAAGTTTCTTTTTTGCCTGTCCCTTTAAGAGCCTAGTGACTTGATTTTTCTCTTTCTTGTTGTTCAGGTCATACTACCCCTCTCCCTGTAAAGCCTTCAACAGTTTCCAGTTCTGCACAATGATACAAGCTGCTTGAGCCCACCCGCAAGGCTCCGTATCACTGTGCTCCTGCCTGTGTTATTTTTTTTCATTTCCTCCTACTCCTCATCTTATTCCCTCAGTTCCTACCCAGACCGGTCACCTAACCACTTGTGTCTTCTCTTTCTCCCATTCTGTTCTTGCTCCTTGCTCCAGAGAGTTCCACAGTCTAAGAGCAATGTCATCTCCACTCCCCTAAATAGTCTCACATTATTGCAAATCCTTCCAGCAATTGCCTGCAGCATTTAATGTGAAGTCTCTCGGTGATTATCAATAATCACAAAAGGTTCCTTCAACCTTCAAGACACAAAAAATTTTTTAAAAGTCCAGGGAACCACCTTACCACTTTCTGACTTTGAGAAATAGATAGATAGATAGATAGATAGATAGATAGATAGATAGATAGATAGATAGATAGATAGATAGATGAACAAATCAATAGAATAAGTAATCATAGCCATAGAATATTAAAGTAAGATTAGAAACCATCTAGTCCAAATCCCTACCACATAGAAGAGGAAAATGAAAATCCAGAGAGATGAAGGAACTTGACTCTAGGTGGAAGAACTAGAAACTCTTGTATCTGTTCTTTCCTTTTTATTTGACTTAAAGCACTCCAGTACAAAGCGTTATTAACTATCTACTTAGAGTAGTGCAGTAGCCTCACAATGGCACTTCTCTCTACCATGGTTTGCAAAACTGACAAATTAATTATCCTTCTGCACAGATCTAAAAATGCTCAAAATCTACTCAAAATCCTTCCAGGGCTCCCCATTGCCAACTATAACATGAAGTCCTTATCCTAGTGTTCAAAACCAGCTACGTGTGGCAGCAAGGTTGTACACTGGGTAGAATGCTGGACTTGGAGTCAGGAAGACTTAAATGCAAATCTTGTCCCAGACATTTAATAGCCTTATCAAATCATTAGATAATTCTTGGGCAAGTCACTTAATCTCCATCAGCCTCAGTTTTCTCATCTGTAAAATGAGAATACTAATAATAGTACCTACCTCATAAAGTTATTACAAATATCAAATAAGATAAAATGTAAAGCACTTTGTGAACCTTAAACTGCTACATAAATGCTATTACTATTACTAAAACCCTCTATAATCTGATACCATACTATATTTGTACTCTTATTTTATACTGTCTTCCACACACTGCATACACTATCCAAACTGGACAACTTACCTATCCTATAATTTCTCACCTCCTTTGCTCACATCTAGAATTCCCTCCCCATTTCTCAATTTTGGTCTTAAAAAATAATTTATCAAATTGAATTGAACATAGACATCATGACTCCCTATTTAATCCTTCCAGACCCACTGCAAACATAAAATGCTGGTAAAATCAACTTGGATGAATTTTTAAAACCAAATTAGTTACCTAGATTTTCTGGATTATTAAATGTATAACTGTGGCTAAGAGTGAGGTAAAACATTTCATGACATTCAAGGTCTTGTCCAATCATGTACATCCAATCTGACATTCTATCAATGCCTAAATGCTGAGGATATGGAAATTCCAAGGACAAGAATGGTTACTTTTATTGAGAATAGGTCTAAGGAAACCTTAAAGATTAAACTATGTAAATGTGAAGTATCAAGATAATCACCACCATAAATATCATCACCATCATCACCACCAACATCATCCTTCCTTTCTTCTCCTGGAAGCTTTTATTGGCTAGATGTGCTGTGAAGGACATCTCCCCTCTTAATTCTTAGCATATCATTTGTAAATACCTCCCTTTTACTTTATCTTATGCCTGTATTATGTAAATGAAAGAGTATTATGTTATTTTATATAACCCAGACATTAGCTTCTAATATGTGGGATAATTAGAGAAAGCCTGAATGCAGGAACTGGGAGTGGGAGAGGTAGGGATGGAGGAATGTGATTAGCTAAGGAGTGTCAGTCAAGGTCATGCAAAGAAAACTAGCTTAGCAAATAAAGGCAAAAATAAACCTTGAAATCAAGCAATCAACCAGCATTAATGGAGAGCATATATTGTGCCTGTCACTGTGCTAAGCACTAGGGATAAGAAAACAGAAATAAACATTCCCTGCCTTCAAGGAGTTTACACTCTTTCATGGAATGTATAATATATACAAAACAAATAAAAAGCAGCTTTGATAGTTTTGCTTATACTAGCAGCTGGGATTTGGAAGTGAAAAGGGAAGACTTAGAAAAGCTTTCATCTAGAAGAAGGATAAGCAAACAGTGGGTCAAATCCATGGGTGAGCTAAGAATGGGATTTTAAACACCATTTTATTTTTATTTTATTGTTTATTATTTTATTTAAAAATGTTTTAAAAAAAATAACATTCTTAGCTCACATATGGCTCTCTGGCAGTATTTTCCCCCTCCCTAGGGCTGATCTCCAGTCCTCCTAATCTATATCTTTCCACTGGACCCAGATGGCCCTACAGGAGAAAATGAGATTGTTGACCTTGCACAGCCCTCCCTCACTTAAATCCAATTCACTTGCAAGTCATGGTATCATCTTTCTGACTTCTTGTCCTCTTCAAAAACAAAGGACAAACAATAGCCTCACCCTAACTTAGAAGGAGTCATCTGAACTGAGTGTTGAAGTCACCCATGCCACCTCTTTCCCCTATGATTCATTCTATACTTTACCTTTATGGAGAGCTCCATTTTTCTCCCCTCCTCCTCTTCTCAGATCCATCAGAAATCATCCTCCACAGACTCATTCTTCACTCCAATCTCTGATGAAGAGGTGGCCCTTCTGCTTGCCAAGGTCCACCCCTAAAAATGAACCCTTCACCCCATGCCCTCTCATCTTCTTTAGGATATTACCCTCATTCATGATCCCCATGCTCTCTAAATCTTTAATCTCTTCCTATCCACTTAGTTCCTTTCCTGCTGCCTACAAATGTGCCCATTTTTCCCAACCTTAAAGAACTCTCATTTAATCCTATCATCCACACTAGCTACTGTCATATATTTCTACTACCCTTATTCACTAAACTCCTTGATAAAGGAAGTCTTGGAGTACATCCAATTCCTCTCTTCTTCCTCTCTTCTAAACACTCTGTAATTGGGCTTCCAACCTCATCATTCAAGTGGAACTGCTGTCTCCAAAGTTACCAATTATCTCTTAATTGTCAAAGTCATTAGGTTTAGGAGAAAAAAAAGACAGATAGGCAGGACAGCTTTGAAAGCCACAGGTAAACATTATATACCTTAAAAAAAAGCTATACATATACAATCTTTTTATGTTGTCCTGTGACATTTGGAAATGTCCATTTTATTTGATGTTTATTAAGTTCATAATAAAAATCTAATTACTTTTTTCCTCTTTGACCTCACTGTTGCATTTGTCACTTTTGATCACCTTCTGGATATTTTTTTCCTCTCTGCATTTTCATCACTTCTCTCCCTTGGTTTTCCTTCTGTCTTATTACTCTTCATTTTTTTGGTGACCTGAGACCACTTCTTTTCCTGCCCTATCTTCTTTCTCTTGGTGACCTCATCAGGTCCAAAGAGTTTAATTGATTCTAATATCTATGCAGATATCTTACATATTTATATTTGTTGTTCAATCATGTCCAACTTTTCATAACCCTCTGGACATACTGCCCATGGGGTTTTCTTGGCAAAGATATTGGAGTGGATTCTCCAGTGGATTAAAACAAGGATTGACTCACCCAGGGTCACACAGCTAGTAAGTCTGTGAGGCTGGATTTATAATTAGGTTTTCCAGACTCTGGGTCCAGCACTATCCACTGAGTCATCTAGCTGCCCCCCACATATCTATACATCTTAGGTCTCTCTCTTTTCTCTTTCTTGAGCTTGAGTCCCTTCATCAGTAACTACCTATTCAATACCTCAAACTGGATGTCCATTATATCTTAAACTCAACACAACAAAACTCATTATCTTTTCTCCAAACACTTTCCTCTTCCAAAATCCACTTAGTCCAAGGTACCACCATCATTCCAGCATCTCAGGTTCACAACCTTGGCATTGTTCTCAATTCCCCATTTTTCGTCACTCCAAAAATCCAAGCAACTGCCATATCTTGCCATTTCTATCTCTATAGCATCTCTCAAATTTTACTCCTCTCAATTTTGCACATTTACAATCTTAATTTGAGCACACAACCTCTCTCACCTAAATTATTATAACAGCCTCCTAATTACACTCCTGCTTCAAATCTCTCCCTACTCCAGTCCATTTCACACACTATTGCCAAAGTGGTTTTCCTTAGGTCCAAACTCAAACACCATTAACTCCCTATTGTATATAGGACAAAATAGAAACTTTTTTACTTAGTTTTTAAAGCCCTTCCCAACCTAGCCCCAACATATCATCCTACCCTTTTCTACTTTCATCCTACCCTTCTCCAAATACCCTGTGATCCAGCCAAGCTGACCTTGTCTTTGTTCCTCAAACATGACCGTCCATATTTCCTATCTTTTCACTGGCTGTCCCCCATGTCTGGAAGGAAGTAAAAGGAAGGGAAGAAGGGAGGGAAGGAGGGAAAGAGGAGCCCTTATTAAGCCGCTGATATGTTTCAAGCCCTGTGCTAGGTGTTTTATTAATATTACCTCATTGGATGATCAAAATAACATTTTACAGTTGTGGAAACTAATGCAAACAAATTGAAATGATTCACCCTGGGTCACATAGCTAGTAAGTATATGAATTGAGATTTGAACTCAGGGCTTGCTGATTCCAGACACAGCACTCTATCCTGTGCGACCTGGGTGCCAAGATCTCTCAACTCTGCGTGACAGAATCCTTCTCTTCCTTCAGGACTCAGTTTAAGCATCATCTTCTACATGAAACCTTTCCCGATTTCCCCAATTGCTAGTATCCTCTCTCACATTTAAGCTATTTTATAATTACACTGCAATGATTGTGTCTATGTATATATAGATAATGTGTGTGCTTTTTGCATAGCCATTAGAAGACAGTCTCCTTTTGAGCAGGGATATTCTCATTCATTGTATCTGAATCCTCAAACCTAACATATTACCTGGCACTTGGTAGAAACCTAATAAATGCTTGCTGATTACAAAGCTGTTGATCTCAGCTTTCATGGGTTTAATTATCAACTTTATTCAAATTATTCTGATTGATATATCCAGCTCTACTCTTTCTCCTGGCTCTAATCCCACATCACCAACTATCTAACTGGACATTTCAAACTGGATGCCCCAAAGGTACCTCAAATTGCAATACAGAAGTCATTATCTCCTAAATCCCCACTCCTAAAGCCATATTCTTTCGAACTTCCCTGTTAGTGTTGAGGACATCACCAACCTTCCAGTCAACTAGGTTTTGCAATCTCAATGTGATCCTTGATTCCTCATTCTCACTCACTTCACATATCTAATCAGTTGCCAGATCTTGTTGTTTCTATTTCAACATCATTTCTCATTACACATCCTCTTCTCTCCTCTGACCCTACCACCAGTTGGGTTCAAGCCCTGATCCCATCAAGCCCCAGACCATTACAATAGTCTGCTAATAGGTCTGCCTGCCTCAAGACTTCCCACTCTACATAGCTGCCAAAGCGATTTTGTTAAGGCATATATCGATAACCATGTCAATTCTTAGTGGCTAAATTTCAACGGCTCCCTGTTACCACTAGGATAAATTTCTGTACATCCTGGGACTCTCTTATTGTCCCTGTATTCTCACATGTTAAGCTCCTTTCATGAACTCTATGACCTAGAAACACTATGCTCCCCATGCCTGGAATGCCCTCCCTTCTAATTCCGCCTCTTAAAATCCCTGGCTTTCAGTAAGACTCCACTCAAAGGCTACCTCCCATAGGTGACTTTTGCTGATGCCCAACCTCTCCTCAGATGCTACTGCCTTCTTTTCTGAAGTTTCCTTCCATCCATTCCACATATATCATTTTATGCATGTGCTGTCTCCCCTATTAGAATGCAAGTTCCTTGAAAGCTGGGACTATTTTTGCTTTTTCTTTCTAAGTGGAGGGCTCAAGCATGGTGCTTATAAGCATTTAAGAAAAAAAGAGGGAGAGGTGAGGAGGGAGTCCACACCAGGTATGGGGAACACTAAAAGAAAGTATACAGAGGCAAGAGACAGAACAGTAAACAGGTCAGTACAGGTACTTCCTGACTTCAAGCCCAGTGCTCTCTCTACCCACTGTTGCTATTCAGTCATTTCAGTTATATCCAACTCTTCAAAATTCCCCTTGGGATTTTCTTGGACTTCATCATGCCAAGACCTGCCCTCAATCCACATGCCAAGAACCCTCTCCTCAAAACCACCTCCTTTCAGCTCCTTTTTTCATGTTGTCTTCCCCACTCCCCCATTAGATTAATACTTGAGGGCATGGAGTGTTTTTTGCCTCTCCTTGGATCCCCAGTGCTTAGCATAGTGCCTGGCATATAGTAGGTACTTAATGACTGGCTGACAGATGAGACATAGAAGCTTCAGAAAGACAAAGTGGGAATGGATAGAGGGTTTGACCTAAAGTTAGGGAGATCCAAATTTAACTTCCATGTTAGACACTAGCTATTTGACCCTGGACAAGTCACTTAATTTGTCTTCCTTAATTTCCTCATGTGTAAAAGGGAGAAAATAATAGCACCTACCCCCAAAGGTTACTTTAAGGATAAAATTTACAATCCTTAAACTATGATATAAACGACCTTGGTAGTGATCAGGATGATGACAATGGTAATGAAGGTGATGAAGGTCACACAGATAGTAAACAGCACAGCAGGGATCCAAAGTCTGGTCTAACTCCTCATTCAGCACTATTTGCATGACATAACACTCTTCCTCCCTCCCCCACCCACCCAAAATACACACTCTGCATAAAACCACCAGAGTCTGCCCACAGAGGATGGAAGTTGGGATGAGGAAGATGAGGTAGAAAGAGGTTGGAATTACCAGGCTTCTATCTTAGCTCTGCCAGAATTGAGAAAGTAATCAGTGCGCAGGGTCACCTTTAACTGGCCCTTACTTCCTGGCTCAGCTGCTGTGAATCCCCAATAGGGTTTTATTTTTTAAATTAATAAAAAGAGAAAGTGAGAGGGAGAGGTGCTAAAGATTGGCATATTGATTCAAGTGAACACTAGCTCTACCATCATAGGGGAGGGGGCAGGGAGATGTGGTATATAACAGCACAGTCTGACTATTGAACAGAAAAAAAAAAAAAACAATTGATTGGTATCCAGGGACTCTTGGTGGGAAAGCAGAGAGCGAATTAGTAAAGAGGACAAGAGGCTAACTTCCAGAGCAGGACATAAGCCAGGAAATTGCTGTAGGTCTTTTCTCCACCCACCCTCTTTGGCCTCTTTCTCTCCCTCCTTCTCATGTACCCATTTGTTTCTCTTTTAAGTTATCTTGCTTTTGTGGCAATGGGTTTTACCAAGTAGTCCCCCCCCCCACCTTGTCATTAGGAGGATGCATGACTGGCATCTAATGAAGAGGTTGTTTGCCTGCAGCCAGTCGCCCAGCCTGGAGAAAAAGAAGCGAGGAGTGATTGAGGGAGGAAGATTAAAAAAAAAAAAAAAGATCTGGCAGCAGCAACCACCCTCAAAGGGATTTATTCAAAAGATTCCTGTTCCATCCTCCCAAGTTTGTGAGGGAATACCACTCCTCTTTTCTATGCCTCTCCATTTAAAGTCACCTACTGCAATATCCCAGACTTATCAGTTCAGAAGCAGACGCAGCCAGATTTCCACACTTCCTTGGGTCATTTCTATAACCAGCAGGAGCTTTTCGAGGCTTCTCTCTAGAACACCTCAGTGGCCCCATGGAGCTGTGCCCCTATCTGTTGCCTCTTGTCAGTAAAAAAGCTTGTTTGTGAAGATCAATTAAACCCATGAAATAGAAAATGGGACCACAGCATAGCCTCCTTGGGACTGGGAGGAGAGTGGAAAGGACTATTTGAGTTCTGTTATAAAATAAGGGTCAATATTATTCCATCAGCTGGTAGAAGGGGAAGGGAGAAAGGGCTTAGGGAAAGAAGAAGCATATGAGGAAGAGAAAAGAGGGGAGGAATTCACAAGGTGCTTTAAAATTTACTCCAAACTACACTCAAATACAACTATTAGCTGTCTACATAAAATTAGAAGTTCTAATTTGGTCACATGTTGCACAATAAAAATGAGGGGTGGGAAAATCTTGGATTAGTAATGTTGATTCTACTCAGATAAGAATTAAGAAGGGAATTTCTTTTTTTGTTGTTAATTTCTAAAATGTTTATTTTCAGGTCCAAATTCTTTCCCTACTTTTATCCCGTCCCTCACCCACTGAGAAAGCAAGAAATATAATACCCATTACACATATGAAATCATGCAAAACATATTTCTACATTAGTTATATTGGGAGAAAGTGAAAAAAATTTCAATATAAGAAGGGAATTACAAGGGATGTTATCCAAGAAAATAAGGATATTGGCATAATTATTTGATCCAATCTAACAAGCATTTGCTAATTATCAATTGTATGCAAGATTGTAATGAGGGCAACAGTTTGGACACTTCAAATTCTATGACCAAAATCATCTTTTGATAACAGGTCTGGCACATATGTAGAAAATACTGTTCCCCTTGCGGAGATACTCAAGAGTTAAGTACAGGAGAGCCATGATGATGTGTAAGAAAGTACCTTAGAGACACTGAAAAGCACGAATAGACATTTTGTAACTGGTTCTGGTTGGCTAATCACATGTTGAAGAAGAGGGTCATTGACAGGTTGTGTGAACATTCCAAAAGGTTTATAAACTGCAGACCTTGCCTCTTGACCTCATTTAGTGATTCTTTCACTTATAGCATCTGCTAAGTGACAATATGCCTCAAAGGCATCTCCCTTTAGGCCATATGACCACATAAAATAGCACTGATCCTTAGTATCTATATTAGAATGTAAAAGAACATCCTTTCCATATTCAGTTTCAAAAGATTCAGAGGGTTTCCTCTTTCCCATTGTTCATTCCATCTGGTACAATCCTTCTTTATAACATGACTAATGTCTAATGTGAAAGTATTTGCAGATCCTATACTTGATTGTATGCCGCCTTGGGAGGGAGGGGGAGAGAGAAAATTTGAAACTCAAGGAATAGTGGAACTGAATCTTGTAAATTAAAAGTAAATAAACAAATTAATAAAGACCAAAACAAATTGTTTTAAATATTTCAAAAAAAAAGATTCAGAGGGTGCATTAGCATCCCAGCATTCCAAGGTCTATGGGTTTACATTTAATCCAGCTCTGATACCCAAAGGAGCAAGGAGAGATCTTCAGGAGAAACATTCAAGACCCAGGCCAGCAGCTGCTGGAACTAAGGCTCATCTGACTGTCATATGACAACTAAACATGAACATGGCAGGATTGAGGCTATGCTGAAAACGAGATAGATTGAACCTATTCATCCTCAAGGGTGAGAAGGTATAGAAAAAAGTATGCCACTGAGGTGTACATGAGTGAGATGAGTGAAAGTATTCTCATAAGATGAAACTTGAGCTAGGTCCTAGATCTCCCCAAAACCAAGTTTCGTTTTCTTGTAGATCACCTGATCAGGTGGTTCAAGGTTTCTAGAAGTTGTGTAGGCCACTGTTGATTGTGCTCTATTTATCACTGAGGATGACATCTTATACATACCAAAATATTTATAGCAAAACTTCATTTTAGCAAAAACTGTTTAAAAAGAAAGAGAAAGACAAAGATACAGAGAGGTAAATACTGATTAGGGAAGAGCTGAATAAATTAAGTAATGAATATGAAGAATTCAGAGAAACTAAGGATGATTTTGATGAACAAATACAAAGCAAAGTAAGGAGAAATAAGAGAGAAATATACACAATAGACATAACAATGTCAAAGAAAACAATATTACAAGATATTAGAACTCAGATCAAAGCACTGACCTATTTTAACTTTAGTGGAGACTCATGATGAGGCATAGCTTCCCCCCTTATGATCAAGACATACTAGACCACAGGTATAGAATGAGGGATAGATTGTTAGACCTGCTCAATATGCTTAGAATATTTTTAACTCTAAAACAACAGAGGTTTCTATTGGGGATGAGAGAAAAGGGGAAGGGTTAGAATTGAGAACTGACAAGGACATTTTAAAAGTACATATAAAATATTTCAAAAAAAGAATTATATAATTTTAAATGATATACTTATTTGCACCCAAAGCATTATAGTCTTCTCTTCTAGTATTTACACTTATTAAATACTCCTAAATGTACCCAATATAACCCATAGTATTTATTGATAGGAAAGAAAGGGAGGGCAAGGAAATAAGAGACAGGGACATATATAGAAGAGCCATGATTCAATTATCCACTCTATGGACTCCTCCTGTATCTAATTTTACACTTAGATATGAGTAGTCTTAGCTGTTCACTAATTGTTTTCTTTGTATCGTGATATCTTACCTTCCCAATTAGGTTGCAGACTTCTTAAGGATAAGTATATCTTTGTATAGTGCCTAACATACAGCAGAAAACAGAGTGGTTATTTCATAAATTCTTGTTGATAGACTGATTAAGGAAGAAACTTTCAGGAGTGGAAGAAACATGATGAAAGAGTTAATAATAAAGCAGAATTAAGAAAATAGGCCAGTGTATATACAATAATTATGATTCTTTTCATAATCAGACCTTTAGAGGCAATGCTCCAATCGTGTCTTTCTGCTAAACTTGGAGATTGTCATACAATCATTTTCCAACCCCAAAATACAGGTCCATTTGCTTTGTGGTCTCATGCTGCCTGAGCCTTTGCCCCAAATGGAGAAAAGTAGCCCTTATTTTTAACTTTCAGCAGCAACTGCCACCACCATTAAATATAGTTTTCCTTAGGCTGCTCTGAATCAATAAACAACTCCTGGGTTTAACCCCAAACCCCTAGCAGCCAACAATTATAGTGAATTTTATTGGTCATTTGCTGGACACATGCCAAAAAACCCAGATGGGGAAATGAGAGAAACTCATATTCTCTCTCTCTCTCTCTCTCTCTCTCTCTCTCTCTCTCTCTCTCTCTTCCTCCCTCCCTCCCTCTCCCTCCATCCCTATCTCATGTTTTTGCTAGAAGGAGACGAATAAGAAAACTTTTCTTCCTTTTTTACTTCCAAGGAAACAAGTTTATTTCCTCTCCTCCAAAAGACACTGACAACATAATGGACAAAGTGCCAGGAAGACTTTCCAGAGAAATGTTAAAGATGGCCTGGAGAAGAAGCAAACATTTGTTGTGGACAAAACCAGCTGATCAGAATACAACATTTACAAAAGGGGCCTGTTGGGGAAACAAAAGGCCATAAGAAGGAGACTATGGATCTGGGCAGCAGTGTTAGCTGCAGGCAAAATTAAGTTCTGGTACATCTGACAGGGTGGCTTTTGAACAGGCAACAGATCTCCCTATAGGCATCTGTCTGCTGAATAAATACTGTCCTTTTGGAACTGGTAGTGATGAATTGAAGAGCAGAGGAAGGGTAGACTCACAACTTTACACTATGGGGGAGAAGAATAAAGACTAGTATATTATTGTGAGTTTTTAAATGCCCATACATGTGTATCTAGTTGTGGATCCAAAAACAAAAACTGCTCTGTAACAATCCTACCAGTCTAGAGGAGCAGGAGGGGATGAACCTAACACTTTGGGACCATGGCCAATCAGGCAAGGAAGAAACTTAGACGGGGACATGACAGATCCTAGAGATAAAAACTTTACTGTCTCAAGTTCTGGAGCATCCCTACTTTTTTGGAGAGTTCAGTGAACGACCAAGATTACAATGACCAAGTAAAAAACATACCTTATTTTCTCCTCTACCTGCCTCTCCCTACCTCCCTATGGCACATCTCTCCTTGTTTCTTTCTATAAATCTTGTGGGCTGGATGAATATACCAAAATTTGGCCTTCCCAAAGCCCCCCAATCATCTCACCCCTTGACACCAAGAGCTGACATTGTGTATTCCATTCATACCTCCCTTTGTTAGCACTACACAGAAACTGGAGTTGCTAGTCAGACAGAGAAGCTCCATTCCATAATAAACAGCATGAACTATTTATAACCTGAAAACATCTTTATTATTTTTTTTCCCTCAAGAAAAAAGAAAATTTCACACAATACTGTTAAATACACACCACCAAGGACTTGAGGTCTGTAGGCCCGGTGCTGCTTCCTCGGGCCTTGCCCAGTGGAACAGATGGCAGTGTGGGCGTTCGGTATCAGCCTCCTGGCAATCTGAACATCTGTTACCGTTAGAAAATGCTAATTGCCATCAATCAGGACAGCACCTACCCACATTTACATGCAAGTGCGTGCATGCACACACATACATACGAAAAGAAAAAAAAAACACATCTAAATTTCTCCAAGCACAGCAATACTTGCATGTTAAATAGCCAGAGTAGATGAATGTCCACATGAGAAGGGGGCTTAATTAGGAATGCATTATGTAGAGGCTAGGATGCTCTTTCTAAAACCTGACCATTTACAATAATAATAACTTTTAGATAGCGCTTTAAGGTCTGCAAAGCACTATATATGTATTATGTCATTCTATTTACCCAAAGTAAGGGAAGAAGCAGGAGTCACACACAAAAAAAAAGAAGGTACAATTCACCTCAAGCCCTACCTCCTACCTTGGAACCGCACTTGCTTGTGTGAACATTAGCCAAACTCACTCTTATTTTTCTTATTACATTATGTGCCAAAATAATCAGGTCATGAATCAGGTCACACTGGAGTTGATAGCTCTTTTCGCTCTTTAAGAAAGCATTATGTCCAATATTATACTGTGATTCATACATGTTATTTTACCTTTTCAAGATGAGAAAAAAAAACATATGGTGCTCCACAAGCTCTGGTAAGCCTCCATACTACCATATATACACCTGCCTGGACCTTTACCCCAGAACTCAGTTCCATAATTAAATTCTGAGGAATCTATTTCCTCCTCACACCTTTCAAACTCAGCCCTCTAAACAACATCCACTTAACATTTATAAAGTACCGACAGAGCCCACAAAATGACACAAAGAAGCTAACCTCCAGCTGAGGATAGCCCAGCAAGCCAGCAGGAATCGGTCAGCACAGTGCTCTGGGACTCAAGCCCAGCCCCACCATGAGGTTTTAGCTCCAGGGCAGGCCTGACCAGCCGCCAGCAGGAGGGACTCCAGATCACCAGCAGCTGTAGCCGTTTCCAGAATTATCAACACGTAGATGGGAAGGACAAAGTGAGAGGTCAGTGCAGTCTGGACTTTGGGATCTAGTAGTTGGGAGTGTGTCAGCCTCTTCCCCTGGGGTGAGAAGCTGCTGAAGAGCTACTGCCAGCCCCGATGTGGCAGCTTCAGTTCCTGGCCTGCAGAGTGTAGGGGGACCAAGTGAACAGTCTGAGGGGTAATCACTCTTGCTTTAACCTACTTGGATCTGGATTGCGGTCTAGGGTGGAGGTGTGTGACCAGCTTGCCAGAGTGTGTGGAGGCTTCAAAGTGGGCACTCAACTAATACCTTCGGCAGCTGAGAAAACCCCAGCATTTGGGATGAATCTCCCCTGTCTGGTTGCAGAGTTCTACTGTGGCAAAAAGCCCAAAAGTCAAATAATTGAGTGGCAAAATGAGCAGGCAAAGAAGCAAAGCAAGCAAAGCAATCCAACATTAGACTCCTATTTTGGGGACAAAAAGGATCAAAGCATGAAACAGGAGGAAATCAGAACTCCTGTACCAAAAGCTTCCAAGAAAAATACAAGCTGGTTACAGGCCATAGAGGACCTTGAGAAGCATGAGAGAAGTGGGGGAAAAATTGGGAAGAGAAATGAGAACAATGCAAGAAAATTATGAAATGAGAGTCAACAGCCTGACTGAGGAAAATAACACCTTAAAAAATAGACTAACTCAAAAGACAAAAGAGGCTCAAAAAGGCAATGAGGAGAAGAATGCCTTAAAAAGCCAAATATGCCAGATGGAAAAAGAATCTCAAAAGCTCACTGAGGAGAATGATTCCTTCAGAATTAGATTGGAGCAAATGGAAGCTAGTGATGTTATGAGAAATCAAGATGCTGCTAAACAAATCCAAACAAAAGAAAGAATAGAAGGCAATGTGAAATATCTCACTGGAAAAACCACTGACCTGGAAAATAGATCAAGGAGAGGTAATTTAAAAATTATAAAAATAATAAAAAATTATTACCTGAAAGCCATTATCAGAGAAAAAAACCTAGAAATCACCCTCCAAGAAATTCTCAAGGAAAACTGCCCTGATGTTTTAGAACCAGAGGGCAAAATAGAGGTTGAAAGAATCCACCAATCACCTCCTGAAAAAGATCCTAGGAATATTATAGCCAGGTTCTGAAATTCCCAGATCAAGGAGAGAATATTACAAGCAGCCAGGAAGAAACAATTTGAATATTGTGGAAACACATTTAGGATAACACAGGATCTGGCAGCTTCTACACTGGGGGATCGAAGGGCTTGGAACATGATATTCTGGAGGTCAAAGGAGCTAGGATTAAAACCAAGAATCACCTACCCAGCAAAACTGAGTATCATGTTTCAGGGGGAAACATTCTATTCCATTCAGTGGAATAGAGGACTTTCAAGCATTCTTGAAGAAAAAACCAGAGTTGAATAGAAAATTTGACATTCAGATACAAGAAGCAAGAGAAGCTTGAGAAGGTAAACAGGGAAAAGAAATCATAAGGAACTAATGCTGGAGAGGATGTGGGCAAATTGGAACCCAATGCATTGCTGGTGGAGTTGTGAACTGAGCCAGCCTTTCTGGAGAGCAATCTGGAATTATGCCCAAAGGGCTATAAATACTTTCATATCCTTTGACCCAGCAATAACACTCCTAGGGTTATATCCCAAAGAGATCATAGAAGTGGGAGGAAGACCCATATGTACAAAAATGTTTATAGCAGCTCTTTTTGTGGTGGCAAAGAATTGGAAATTAAGGGGGTGCCCATCAATTGGGGAATGGCTGAACAAGTTGTGGTATATGCATGTTATGGAAAACTATTGTGCTATAAGAAACGAGGAGCAGACGGTCTTCATATTTACCTGGAGAGGCTTATACGAACTGATGCTGAATGAGAAGAGTAGAACCAGGAGAAATTTGTACACAATTACAGACACAACGTATGTGTGATGACCAGCTTTGACAGACTGGACTCTTCTCAGCAATGCAGTGATATAAGTCAATCCCAAAAGACTCATGATGGAGAGAAATGTGTGCATCCAGAGAAAGAACTAGAAAGAACTGAGTTTATATCCAGATATAAATAAATAAAAACTAAATAAATAATTTACAATTAAATATGTAATGTAATATTATATATAATATTATATATTAAATATAATATTATAAATAAAATATTTAAAATAAATAACAACTAAAAAAAGACAAAAATAAATCATAAGGAACTTATCAAAGTTGAACTATTTACATTCCTACATGGAAAAATGATAAATGTAACTGATGAAACTTTTCTCAGTATGAAAATAATTGAAGGGAATAGAAACATGTGTGTATATATATGTATATATGTCTTTATAGGAGGGTATATGGGCATATGAATACATATGTGAATGTATGTATATATGTTTACAGGTATACACAGATAGAGGGCACAGGACCAATTTAATAGGAAGGGATGATACTTTAAAGGTGAAATTAAGAGGGGAGAGAGGAATATAAAGGGAGGAGATGGGGAGAGACAGAATGGGGTAAACTATCTCATATAGAAGAGGCAAGGGAAAATGTTTACAATGGAGGGGAAGAACAGGAAGGCAAAAAGGCAAAACCTTATTCTCATTGAATTTGGCTCAGGGAGGGAATGACATACACACTAAATAATGTATCTCACCATATAAGAGAATAGGGGGGAAGGGGATGAGAGGGGGGATGATGGAAGGGAGGGCAGGCTGAGGGGGAGGGAAATTGGAAGCACCCACTTTTGAAAAGGGACAAGATCAAAGTAGAGACTAGAATAAGTGGGAAGTGGGATAGGAAGGAGGGAAATATAGTCAGTCTTTTACAATATATCTAGTATGGTAATGTTTTGCATAGCTACACATATACAATCTTTACTGAATTGCTTATCTTCCCAGTCAGGGTGGGTGACAAGGGAGGAAGAGAATGAATCTGGAATTCAAAGTTTTAAAATATGTTTAAAAATATATAAATACAATTATTAATACTATTTTACATATAATTGGGAAATAAGATATACAGGCATTGGGACATAGAGATCCACCATGCCCTACTGGAAAAGTTGAAGGGGGTATGGGAGAAGATATGAGAAAGAGAGCAGATTGGAGGAGGCGATATCCTGTGGGACCACTATTTTGGGGTGGTGGGTAGGGCAAAAATGGGGAAAAAATTTGTAACTCAAAATCTGGCAGAAAAGAATGATGTAAACCAGAAGTTAATAAAGCATTTGAAAAAAATTTATAAAGTACCTACTATGTGTCAGCCATTGTACTAGGTCTCAGAAACAACAAAACAAATTAAAACAGCCTTTGCTCTCAAGGAGGTTACTTATACTCTACTGAAGGGAAAGTAACAAAGCATATGTCACGTACACATAAAGTAATTTTGGCAAGGCAGGAATACAAAATTTGGGGAAGGGACTTCATTTAAGAGGTGACACTTGAACCGAACATTGTTGATTAGAGGCAGGGTTTCCAAGAAGCAGAAATAAGAAAGGATCCATTCCAAGCATGGGAGACAGTAGAGGGGCAAAGAAGGGATTTGAAACAACAGCAAGACAGAAAGCAAGCCAGTTTGGCCAGAACATAGTGTGTGAGGGGCAGTAACATACTTAAGTCTGGAAAGAAGGGCTTGAACCAAACTATAAAGTTTTAAATACCAAACAGAGGTATTTGCATTTAGTCATAGAGGTAATAGGAAGCTACTAAATATTCTTTAGTAAGGGAGGTGACATGGTCATTATACAACAACCCAGCCTTTTCAAGAATTGAAGACTCTTAGATACAGAAGAAACCTAAGAGATAGTCTAGAGCAGGGAGTTTTAATCTGGTGTGGTATATACGTGTGTATGTACATATACATATGTATGTGTGTGTGCATATGTATATGTATACACACACAATAGCATAAAAGAAACCAATTACACTGAAATGCAATATATATGCATACCTACACATATATATCACATATACATCTATATTTCAATATAATTGGTTTTCTTTGTAATTTTATGTGTTTAATTTATTTAAAACATTATTCTGAGAAGGGATTCATGGTCTTCAGTAGATTACCAGAAAGGGTACATGGCAAAAAAAAAAAGGTTAAGAAACCCTGATCTACACTAATTCTCAAGGGAGAAGCTTGAATGCACTGTACAACATACCCAATAAATGACCATCTGACATCCAATTAAAGACCTCTGTATTAAGTAATATATCCCAGCTTTGGGGCATATGGATCTTAAGCTTTTAGCCCTACAGTGTTCCAGACAGAGCTTCTATGAACACACACCTTAATGAGTTGAGGAAAAGCTTTCCTTCTAGTCTCTGACCTCAAGGTCCCCTTGTTTCTTAGGTAACTCTGTATATAAGAATTGATTTCTCACCCTGTTCTTCCTCATTCCTCCATTCCAGTTCTGATTCATTCAGCTTTTCAGGGCATTATTGTTCTGAAATATCTGCAAGAGAAAATGAACCTAGTCCCTAATATCATATTAAGTAAGTAACTCAAGCAAGCTAATCCTCTGCTACCCTTTTAAATATAAGACAAAACTTAACCAAAGCAGACAGAGAGCTGGGCTTAGAGTCAGGAAGACCTGGGTCCGGATTATCTTGCCACCCCTCTCCTGCCCCCTACTTAAGTGAGAGTTACTTAAACTCTAAGCATCTTAGACAATTCACTACTTATTTACTAAAAGAGGCAGTTTACTATCTGCCTCAAGAGGCCATTCCCAGGCAAAGAGGTCGTTATGCTGATGAAATAACAGATCCTTCATATATGAAAGTAAGAGAGGAGGTCTCTATTTACTTATTACCCATGCTCTTTGAGTATTGCATTGCCCAGATAAGTAAGACAAGAGGTGTTTAGTCAACCAAAGGTTAAATTCATCATATAGGCTCTATAGTGTCAACCTTACCATCCAACCATGGGAAGCTAAGAACAAGAATGGGAAATTCATAGAGGTCAGGGTTAGATTAGAGCTAATTAGGAACCCCTTCATGAAAGAAATATTAAGGTCCTACTGCTTCACCAAGAAAGTAATTTAAACCAGTATTTGTAATTTGAGGGTCTTTGGCATTTCTGGGGAAAGTATGCTAAATTCTGAAATAATGAAAAACACTGATATTCCAACAATTTTTTTCCAAAAGAATATTTTGCTAATTTTCCTCTTGTGTAGCAGTTGCTGTTGCCAGGCTTTGTTGCTAAGGGGTAATGCAATTGGTTTGTAGAATACACTCTGGCTATTGGTAGAGAGGTTTCTATAGGGAGTTACATAATTATGGTTGATTAGTGAGGCCTCCAGGTTTCAACTCACCTGGTGTAATTAACAGTACCAGGTGGGATAAAAGACTTAAGGGGAGAAAAATGGCTCAAAGAATATATATGGCATAATGTGGCAAGTGATGTCATAGCACTCACGTTGTAGTTTTCTGATTATGTAATAACTATTTTGAAAATTGTTGTATTACTGATTTTTTTTTAGTCCTGAAAAATCCTTCTAAGATATTCAAATATCTATCTATACTCATCTATATCTGTGTGTATGCCTATATGCATACACATCTATGGGTGTGTGTCCATGGATTGCTATGCATACATTTATATGCATGTATACACACATAATATTTATGTGTATGACACTGATATCTCCCATCTCCATACTTTTGCACTATCCCCCATGCCTGGGATACATTCCCTTACTTTCATCTCTCTGAAGTCAGTTTCCTTTAAGGTTCAGCTAGACCTTCTCCCTGAGGGCTCTCCTAATCCTCCATCTACTAATTCCATTACTATGTATGAAATCACCTGGCATCTATTTTTGTTTGTGCCTATACACACACACACACACACACACACACACACACAATATTGTCTCTTCCAACTACATTATAAATTCCTTAAAGGAAGAAATTGTTTTTGCTTTTCTCTTTGTATCTCTAATGCTAAGGACAGTGCCTGGCACTGGCATGTTGATTGATCAATTGATTGAAGTGTCAACAACTTCTTTGTTGACACTAACTTCTTAAGTGAGCCCTTTCTATCACTTCCAACTTTTGTGACTGTTCCATTCTACTGTCTGACATTCTCTGAAATATGAAAATCAGCTCAAGCAATGACTTTTGATCAGTGGGCAAAAGGGAAGAGGTTATAAAAAGCTACTCCACCCTGACACCAAAGCCACAACATGATTTTTAAAGCATAATTAACATCTTTCACACACATATTAAATACTATAGTGAACATCTCACCTCTGAACCCTTGTTTTCCCAAAAACCCTCAAAAAAGAAACATTAAAATTCCTGCCAGTTTTTATCCCTGACATTTCTTCTGAATACAAAGCTTTTAGTAGACACTTGTTTACTTTTTCTCATCCTGTAGTTATATTCCCTGTAATAATTGGTATCAAGTGTAATATTATACCCAAAACAGTTGAGTGCCAGACAGCTCTATTAGTATCTTTGTCCAGAATTCAAGGTTTCTCACAGTTGAAGTAAGTCCTCTCAGCACTTTGTAGTTAAGAATCTTAGGGAAAGAGAATCTTTTATCTCTGGATGGACCCACAGTTTCACACATTGACTAAGACTTTTTTTCTCTCTATGTTCCCTCACAAAGGAAGATAGGTATTCATTACCTGGGCTATAATCTATGCTTATCAAAATATGGTCATTTTCTTCTTCAATGCAGTAAGTAAACTACACAAACACAAAAATATACAACCATGCTGAAGTGCTATAAATTGATGTTGTCCAACCTTAACACCACCTCACTGTAACAAGGCAACCCTTTTATTCCTCCCTAATTGATGACCTACCTCATATCCCAATGAAGCTATTTCAAACTTTCTCTTTTCTCTTCAGTCTTCACTCATGTCCATTTTTATTCCCATCTCTCTCAGCTGAAGACCTAGACTTATACTTTAGTAAGAAAATTGAGGCCATCTGAATTGAACGCCCTCTTCTCCCCTTCTCTTCATCTCAAACCCCCCACCCCCGATATTGTACTTTGTTATCATTTCCTATCCCTAGTCTGACAATAAGGGAGCTCTTTTCCCTGACAACCCCTCAGCAATTGCCCTCGATCTAAACCCTTTATGTCTTTTCAAGGAGACCCTCTCATATGTATGTGTATATATATATATATATCCTCCATTCTTGGAAGAAAGCAAAGAAAAAAAAAATCTTACTTGACCCTACTGTCCCCTTAAGCTATCCTCTTATATTTCTTCTCCTTTTCTAAGTCAAACTCCTAACAAAAGCTGTCATGTCTTCTACTTCTTTCATTTCCTCTACATACTTCTTACCCACTCCTCTGCCCTTTGCAATCTGGCTTCACAACTAATTATTCAACTGAAACTGTTCTCACCAAAGTGTCCTCATCCTTTACAACCTATCTGATGACACTGTGGCCACTCTCTCCTCCTGGATATTCTCTGGGTTTTTGTGACATTACGTTCTCCTGGTTCTTCTCCTACTTGTCTAAACACTTTTTCTCAGACTCCTTTGCTGGATCATAATCCATATCATGCCCCCCAAGTATGGGTATTTTTCAAGGTTCTATCTCTTCCTTTATATTCTTTATCTTGGTAACTTCATCAGCTCCCATTAGTTTCATTATCATCTCTATGCAAGTAACTGATGAATACATGTGTTGTACGTATGCATTTATGTATATGTCCAAGCTCTAAGGTTCAGTCCTACATGACAAAATTGACATTTCAAATGCATTATGTCTAAAACAGAACCCATTTTCTCCTTTGAACCTACCTTTTAAATTTCCCTGTTTCTGTCAAAACTCGTCACTATTACTAGTTGCCTAGGTTAATAATTTCAGCATCATCCTTGATTCTGTAAACTTCTTCACTTCACATATCCAGTTAGTTGCCAAATCTTGACCTTTATACCTCCACAACAAACTGGGTACCCTCATCTTACTCCTACAACTACCACTTTAGGTCAGGCCCTCTTGACCTATCAACTAGATTATTACAGAAGCCTCCCAATTGGTCTCCCTCCTTTAATATCTCTCCACTCTAGTCCATTCTACAGATGGATGCCAAAATGATTTTCCCAAAGGGCAAGTCTGATCATGTCATTTCTCTATTCAATTAAGTGACACCCTATAGCCTGTAGGAGAAAATATAAATTCCTCTGTTTATCTTTAAAACATTTCACAACTTCGTCACAAGCTATTTTTTCAACCTCATTGTAAATTATTCCCCTCTAAGCACCCTGTGATCCAATCCAACTGGCTTTCACTTTGTTTTTCACATAACTCTCCATTTCCTATCTTTGCACTGGCCATTCTCATGCCTGGAATGTATTCTTTTCCCAATTGCAATTAAAAGGATCTTTCTTCCTTCAAGTCTCAGCTTATTAAGTACCTCTTTCTACACTGTGCCTCTCCTGAAGCCTCCTACTGCTGGTGCCTTCCCTCTAATCTCCAGTCATTCTGATCTTATTTTGCCACTGGACCCAGATGGATCTGGAGGAGAAAGTAGGACTGGTGACCTTGCACAGCCCTCCCTCACTTAAATCCAATTCACTTGTAAGTCATGGCATCATCTACTTCATGTCATGGTTCTCTTCAAGAACTGAAGATAAGGGGTGGCTAGGTGGCGCAGTAAATAGAGCACCAGCCCTGGAGTCAGCAGGACCTGAGTTCAAATTCAGCCTCAGACATTTGACACACTTACTAGCCATGTGACCTTGGGCAAGTCACTTAACCCCAATTGCCTTACCCCCAAAAAAGAACTTTGGACAAATAATAACAACTCTGTTTTTAACTACTTTGTATTTATTTGTAGTTATTCTCCTTGTATTCATCCTGTATATGTTTTAAAAGGTACTTAGTGCCTTGAAAACAGAGATTTTTTCATTCTTTGTATCCCTAGCACTTAGGCACTTGATAATTTTTGTTGACTGATAAATTTAGAATAGGGCTTCTTAATCTGGAGCTATAAGCTTTAAAATGATATATTGATGGGGCGGCTAGGTGGTGCAGTGAGTCATGTCATGAGTAAGTCATGAGTGAGTAAGTCATGGCATCATCTACTTCATGTCATGGTTCTCTTCAAGAACTGAAGATAAGGGGTGGCTAGGTGGCGCAGTAAATAGAGCACCATCCCTGGAGTCAGGAGGACCTGAGTTCAAATCCGGCTTCAGACACTTGACACAAAAAACTAGCCATGTGACTTTGGGCAAATCACTTAATCCCAATTGCCCTCCAAAAATGCAAAAAAAAATGATATATTGATAATTATATTTCAGTATAATTGGTTCCCTTTGTAATTCTATATATTTTATTTTTTACGTTTAACAGCATTATTCTGAGAAGAGACTGCAAAGGTCAAAGGCATCCATGACACAAAAAAGGGTTGGGATTTTTAGGAAACCAAATAAGCAGGCATTTTCTTTCTTACCCAACAACCATTTTTGCCAATGGTCTTCATTTCAGGGTTCTGCTACAGAAATTCCCTTGGCTAACATTCTATCCGTCCTCCTGAGATTCAGGAAGAGGAGTTGCAGAGCCACCCACCTCCTGGCACAGAGTTGTCTACCATTGTGATGGTTTGTTAGACTTAGTTGTTACGGGGAGGGTTCTATTGGGTGGTCAGGAATCATTGGGAAGTAACAGTAATTTGTTTTTTAAAGCAGACCATTTAAAAGATCGTTCCTTCCCAGAAGGGATTCTAATTTTTTTCTTGCCACTTTGCCTCAACCAGACTTTTTTCACACCTTTCACTACTATGATCACTCCTTGTTCTGCCACATATGTGCAGCTTTCTAGCTTCAAGCCACCATTTTATTTGTTGAGAGTTTATTAATGACCTGGATCTTTATTAAGAAACTAGTAAGGAAAAGATTAATATTCAATCCCAGCTCTCCATGGCTAGGTGGCACAGTGGATAGAGTAACAACTCTGAAATCAGGAGGACCTGGGTTCAAATCTAGCCGCAGATACTACAAGCTACCTCAATTCCTCATCTGTAAAATGAGCTAGAGAAGGAAATGGCAAATCACTCCAATGTCTTTGCCAAGAAAACTCCAACTGGGGTCACAGAGAGTTGGACACAAGTGAAACAACAACCACAACAATTTTCATTCCCATCCCACTATACTTCCAAGGCTCTAAAAATTATCTTCAAAACAACTTTTTAAAGCAAAATTGTATTTTCCCCCCAATGAGTTACTTTCATTAAGTGCAAATGGGGCAAATAACCTATTCCAGTGTAAATATGGTAAAAAGAATGCTAAACTAGTTGTCAAAAGTCCTGTATCCTGGGCCAGTCTCTGTCATCTGATTTCCTTTATAACCTTGTCTAAGAGGTTTTATTATTCTGATCTTTCTACATCTACAAAACTGACAGATTGACCCAGAAAACTAAATTCCTTTTCAGATCTACATCTTTAAGTCTGGGATAAATTAAGCTGGGTAAATTCAAGGCATTGTTTCATTGATCTAAGATTATGATTATCAATATGCAAGATATCCTGGGTTAAAATGCTGAACAAGACCTTTGTCTCATCCTCTTAGAGACAGGTGGTACGGTGGATATTATGGTGTACTTAGAGTCAGGAAGACCCAAGTTTAGATCTACCTCACACATTTAATAGTTGTGTGAATATGGGGAAATCACTTAGTTTCTCCCTATCTCAGTTTCCTCATCTGTAAAATGGAGATAAAAATGGTAGCTATCTCTAGAGTTGATGTGTTTGTGTGTGTGTGTGTGTGTGTGTGTGTGTGTGTGTGTGTGTGTGTGCTCTTCATTCTTGAAGAGAACCATGACATCAGGGAGGTGATAACATGACTTGAAATTGACTTTGACTTGAGTGAGGGAGGGCTGTGCAAGGTCACTGGCCTCACTTTCTCCTCCAAAGTCATCTGGGTCCAGTGGCCAAATATTCATCAGGACAACTGAAGATGGCCCAGGATGCAGTGGGAGTCCCTGGCCCTTTTAGACCAAGGTCTTCAGGTGCTCACTTTGAGTGTGGCAATGCCCACTAGTGAATTAGGCCTCTTTAAGAAGTGAATCAAAGGATGGCCCTTTAAAAAAAATCAAACTGGGAGGGTTTTTAACTCAGCATTGCTGGCCAAAGGAGAAACAGTTACTGTTTACATTCACTCTGAGCCAGGAGGGCCCAAAAATAGCCATTATGTGGTGCTTGGGCAGGGAATCCTGGAGATTCAGAGTGAGTTGGGTTTAAGGTTTGGTAATTGAAAAAGAAATCAAGTCAGGAAACCTCAAATTAACATGAAAAAATTTCCTTCCTTTGGACAGAATGCCCTCAGGTTAGGGGAAAGGAGATGGGAGGGGAGGGAAGGGGAGCAGAGAGGAGGAGAAGCTGAGTGGCCCAACCGGAATTGGCCAGCTGGGTCCCCATTCAGGCAGTCTGGACTACTCATAGGTTGTGATTTGTCCTTCATTCTTAAAGAGACCATGACATCAGGGAGGGGATGACATGACTTGCAATAGGGTTGTTCTGAAGAACACATGAAATAAAATGTGTAAAGTTCTTTTACAGGCGAAGAAGAAGAGGAGGAGGAAGAAGAAAGAGGAGAAGGAAAACAAGTAGACAGCAATAATGACAATGATGATGAGAGCTCAAACCACAACAGGTAGGTATTACAAACCTTAATTATGTTTGAGAGCTATATTCTCTGAATAGACCAACAATTCTTAATCCTATGTGTGTCACAGACCTCTTTAGACTTCTTCTCAGACGAATATTTTTTAAATGCAGAGGATTACAATGGAAACCACTTATATTGAAATATAATTATCAAAAAAAAATTTTAAGTTCACGTATGCCAGGTTTAGAATCACTAAGATTGACACAACTCTCACAGACCAAGGGGAAACAACATTTGAACATCAGAAATTGTGCCACTTTTCTTTAAAACTTTTGGACCACTGGTATGGAAAAGGGTGAGTGGCATTCTGGCATACCAATCGGAGAAATTATTTATAACAATACATTTAAAGGACATCTAACATGGCTGCTGACATTCTTCTGCTTACTGAGGGCATGGGAATTATTTACCTAGGACTTGAGAGTTTGCTCCAACCAACTTCCTTGTATACAAACTGCAGAACAGACCCAAAGTCTGTTTGTTTGTCAGATAGTAATAAGTATAATCTCTCAATAGATCACAGTAGCATTCCTTAGATCAATTAACCTAAATATTATTTCTGGGCTTGAAATGCCTTTGACAAAACCTATATGCTGGAGTGGGAAAACTTCCTCAGGTTAAAAGCAGGGGAAATTGTGGAACAAAATTAAAGCAAATAAGTAATTTTTATTTGAAAAAGTTGCATACATAATTTGTATTTAGGGTCACAGATAGGGAATGACTGATCACATCATATAAGAAAATCCCAAATGAAGAAACTCCCTCTGCCAGTGTAGGTCAGTACTCTCTCTACTGTGTATGGTCTTAGAGGGTTGTCTAGAGTACTGAGGTTAGGGAATTGACTCAAGCTCACACAGATAATATGTTGCAGACACAAGACATGAAACAAGGTCTTCCTGACTTCAGAGACAGCTCTCGGTATACTATGGCACATTGCCTCTCATAATAAGTATTTATGAATATTTAAATTTATATGAATAAATTGAGTCAGGAGAACCTCAGTTCAAATCTGGCTTCAGACACTTACTAGCTGTGTGACCCTGCGCAAGTCACTTAACCTTGATTGCCTCCACAAAAAAGAAAAAAAATACACACACATTCATATTAAATTTTTTTTTTTTTGCCTTTTTGGAGGGCAATTGGAGTTAAGTAACTTGCCCAAGGTTACACAGCTAGTTTTTTTGTGTGGGTGTTAAGTGTCTGAGGCCGGAACTGAACTCAGGTTCTCCTGGCTCCAGGGCCGGCGCTTTACTCACTACGCCACCTAGCTGCCCCTCATATTAATTTTTAACATGGAAAAATGTTAATAGGAGAAGAAAATGTCAAAACAAGCAGTATTTTCCCATGAAATATATTTATATTACACAGAATATCACCAGGATTCCATGGAATATAATTTGGAAAAAAAATTATAACACAGTGTTTAAAGAATGATTATTGTTTAAAAGTTCTTTGCACAGCAAGTTGAATTCTTTAGAGTAAGAGTGCTTTATAGCCTCAATTAATAAACAATATCACATTTATCCAGGTCATACACATCGGGCCAGATCCTGACAAGCAATAAAATTATTCCCTAGGATTAAGTAAAATGACATAAGATATAGATTTCTTTAGGCCACACTAAAATAGCTTTTCCATACTATAGCAATGGTGCCATATACAGAAACAATAAACATTTACCAAGGGCCTTTTGGAGGTAAAGATCTATAGGCTTTGAACTGAACAAGGCTGCTAAAGAAGACAACCAAATTCCTGACTTGGAGAAGCCTAAAAGAGAATAATACACAGATAGAAAGAAATATGGAGAGCAAAGGAGAGAGGGAAGATAAAAGGGGGAAATCTCCACAAGCTGGCAATGTAGAAAAAACTTAGCCACTGATAATGGTTTTAATCACCTTTGAATTACTGCTGCCTCAGTTGACTTTGAGGACAAAGGGACAGAAAAGTGACAAAGAGTTTCAGGGGTTAGTTCTAGAACTAACATCAGCCCCTTCCCAAAGAAGTATTTCCACAAATATAGAACCACATTAGACTTTGTATACATATATACAAACATGCAAGTATGTTTCAGTATTTCCATGCAATTATTTTCCACTCTGTCATTATGCTTCAGATAATCAAAAATAAGACCTTTCTTTTCTATTTTTAAGCAACTATGTTTCCTGATCTTTGCTCATGTGGGGCTTATATTGATTCCTTCTAGGTTTCACATTCATGATGGCATCCTGATTAACTCCCACTAGCAACAGCAGGTTGTAACACCACTTCATGCTTCCTACAATTCCAACCATTACTCAGCAATGGAAGGAATCACCCAGTGATACAAGGTCATTCAAAAACACCATCTGTCCAAGTACTATCCATGTATCCCTATCCCCAAAGAGGGAGAAAATCTCTCAAACAGCTATTTTCCATTCCTGCCCTACATACACATAAACTAATATATAAAACACACTCTCCTCTCCTTCCCCCTCCTCCCTTTCTTTCCTCTTTCCCTCCATTTCTCTTCTTTCTCTCCTTCCCTTCTTCCCCCTCTCCTTCCCTATATCGTATTCTCTTTCCCTGCCTCTCCCTCTCTGTATTTCCCTCTTCTTCACTAATTCTCCCTTTCCTTCTTTCCCTCCCCCTACTCTCCAGTTTCTTTTTCTCTTTGTCATCCTACCTCCTTCTCTCTCCCTCTCACCATTTCTCCCTCTTTCTGTCCACTTCTGCCTTACACACACACACACACACACACACACACAACATGCATTTGTACACAAATCTCCCAATCCACATTCTTGCTAGCTGATCCACTCTTATACTGATGCCATGATGACATAAACTTCAGTGAACAAGAAATGTCATAGCAGAACAAGTCAATATCATCTGTTCCTTCAGACTCAGTTCAAATCCCAACTTTCTGCAAGACGTTTTTCCCAATCTCCCCATTCATTCCATACCCACTTCTGGAATCTTCCCTCTAAGTTACTTCCTATTTACACTAGCTATATTTCATATATACACAGTTATCTGCATTGTCCTACCTCTACCTTTTTACTGCCAAATTATGGAACACATTGTCTACATGCACTGCCTCCAGTTCCCCACCACCTACTTACTCACTTTTCAATGTTGCAATCTGTCTTCTCACCACACAAATCTACTGAAATTGCTCTCTTCAATCAACCAACAATCATTTAACTGCTAGATCTTATTACCTTTTGTCTTTATCTTCATTCACCTCTCTGCAGCTTCTGACTCTGTTGGTACCCCAAACCCAACATCTCCTCTTCCCCTGCCTTGGGTGAAACTCCTCTTTTCTGATTTTACTTTTACTTGTCTCTGGTTTACTTACTGAAATATCATCCATCTTCTAATACCTTAATATTTGTGTCTCCTAGACCTCTACCTTTAGTAAGCTTATCAACTCCTATGGGTCCAGGAATCAACTACATAAAATATTACCAAATCTATCGATGCAGCCCTAATTGCTCTCAAATGGTTGCTAAGTATTTCAAAGTCAAAATATCCACAATAGAACTTATTTCCCTACTAAACTCACCTCTCCTCCAAATTTCAGTTTCTGTGGAGGATACATCTATACTGCCAGTCAACCAAAGCCAAAGTCATCCTTCACTCTTAAATCCATCACACACCCAATCAGCAACCAAGTCTTACCGATTCTCACACTTTTTGAATCTGTGCCCTTTCCTGCAGCTAAATGGCCATCATTTCAGTACAGGTCCTTTGCCCTAGTATAACTAGTATTAAAATTAATCTCCCTGCTTTCAGTCCTCTCTTTAATACATCTTTTCCCCAGATATTAAAATAATCTTCCTTAGGCACAGGTGTGACCTTGTTACTCACATGCTCAACAACCTTTATTGGCTACCAATTTGCCTTTGCAATGCAACACAGTACAAATACAGAACCCTTTACAATCAATATCCAAATGACTTTTTCTGTCTTATTTCCTACTACCCTCCATCACATGATATGTATTCCACCCAAATCGGATTATTGGATGCTCCCTGCATTCATCCTTTTCCTGCCGTCTACTGCATTCACACCGGACATCTCCCATGCCTAGACATATTCCTCAACATCTCTGACTCTTAATTTCTTGTCTTCTTTCAAGTTTCAACTTCAGAGCTAACTTCTGCAAAGCTTTGTCTAATCTCCCTTAACCCCATATTTCTAGTGCTCTCTCTTTTCAAATTATATTGCATTATACTTTTTCAGTATTTTTTTATCCTCCAAAAGAATATGACTTCCGTGACAGTAGGAACTATTTCCTTTTTCTGTTTTTATCCTCAGCATCTAGCACATGCTTGGCATATATTAGGGACTTAAAATATTTAAATTAAAAATGTTGAATCAAGAGACTTTGTTAAGTGCTTTCTTGGATCATATGTAAATTATATCTATAGCATTCCCTTGAATTACCAGCATAGCAACTGTCAAAAAAAAAAAAAAGGAAATGTGACTAGAACAATTTATTCAATAACATTGTAAAGGCAAAAACTTTTTAAAGACTTTAGAATTTCGAGCAATGTAATAACAAACCATGATTCCAGAGGCTTCATAATAAATACATTCTACTCACTTTCTAAGAGAGAGGTGATGCGCATCAGCTGTAGAAAAAGACAATGATTATTTTGAACTTGGCCAATGCAGAAATTTATTTTGCCTGATTATGTATATTTGTTATAGGGGTTTTGCTTTTTCTTTTTCCTTCTTTCTTTTTTTTCCCAATCAAGGAAGTTAGAAGTTGCAGTCAGGATTCATGTTAATTGAAAAAATTAAATTAAAAACTTTTAAAAGGAAATAAGATAAGACTATAATGATAAAACCAAGTTGGTTCTTAGCAACCGCTATATTCTTTTCTAAATGCTCACAAACCATCCCTTTAACAATACATTAAAGAATTCTGTTAGGAAGTTAAGCTCACTGGCCTAATTCTCTTCCCTTTAAAGAAAAACCAGTACATCAGGCCCTCACCAATCCTATAGCACTTCTCCTATTCTTCACATTTAAAAAATTGGGGAAGAGAAGGGGTAGAGCCAAAATCATGGAGTAAAAAGCACAAACTTGGTGTGGGCTCTGGCTTCAACCATCTCCAATGCCTGTAAAAAAATGACTAAACAAAATTTAAAACTACAGAACCCACAAAGAGAAAGAGAAAAACAAATCTCCCACTGAAGGTACCCTGGTAGGCCTACAGGAAAGGTCTATTGCAGCATGCTGGTAGCCAAGTGCTGTACCCATTGAGCCGAGGTTCTGGCCCCAGGGCAGTCCTGGCCAGTGCCCAGATCAGCCAGAGATTCAGGAGAGTGAATCACCAGCACTTGTGACAGTTTCCAGATGCCTCAATCCATACACGCCAAAGAGAAAATAAAAGTTCAGTCAGGAATTCTGTTGAAGGGTGAAGGAACAGTGTGCTCAAGTCCCTGCCTCTGGGTTGAGAAGCACGTGATGGTGCCACATGGCTGCTTTCACAGCACCTGGACTTCAGATTGTAGGGGGAACAAGCAACCATTCAGAGGGTAATCACACTTTTTTCTTTTTTTTTGCTTTTTGGAAGGCAGTTGGGTTTAAGTGACTTGCCCAAGGTCATGAAGCTAGTTTTTCTGTTAAGTGTCTGAGGCCGGATTTGAACTCAGGTCCTCCTGACTCCAGGGCTGGTGCTCTATTCACTGTGCTACCTAGATGCCCCCGAGGGTAATCACTCTTGCTTTGACCTGCCTGGATCTGGATCATGATCTTGGGTGGTGGTCCTGGGGTGTGTGGCCAGTGAGCCAGAGCTTGTGGGGGTTGTAGAGAGGGTGCCCAACTAATAGCTCTGGCAGCTGCAAAACCCCCAGCAATTTGGGACAAAACTCTCTGTGTCCTGTAAGCAGAGTTCTACCATAGCAAAGAGCTCAAAAGTCAAGTAATTGGCAAGATAATGAAGCACAATCAGACCATTCAATCCTTTTTGGGGGGACAAAAAGGATCAAAGCATGGAACTGGAGGAGGACAATGAAGTCAGAACTCTTGCATGAAAAACTTCCAAGAAAAATATGAATTGGTCACAGGTCATGGAGGAGCTCAAGAAAGATTTTGAAAATCAAGTAAGAGAAATGTAGGAAAAACTGGGAAGAGAAATGAGAATGATGCAAGAAAATCATGAAAAATGAGTCAACAGCCTGCTAAAGGAAACCCAAAAAAATTCTGAAGAAAATAACACCTTAAAAAGTAGACTAAATCAAATGGCAAAAGAGAAAAAAAAGACAATGAGGAGAAGAATGCCTTAAAAAGCTGAATTTGCCAGATGGAAAAGGAATTTCAAAAACTCACTGAAGAGAATAATTCCTTCAAAATTAGATCGGAGCAATTGGAAGCTAATGACTTTATGAGAAATCAAGATACTTTCTAAAACATATCCAAACAAAGGAAGAAAATAGAAGGCAATGTGAAATATCTCATTGGAAAAATCACTGACCTGGAGAATAGATCCAGGAGAGATAATTTTAAAATTATTGGACTACCTGAAAGCTATAATAAAAAAAAAGAACCTAGAAATCATCCTTCAAGAAATTCTCTAGGAAAATTGCTCTGATGTTCTATAACCAGAGGAGAAAATAGAAATTGAAAGAATTCACCAATCACCTCTTGAAAAAGATCCCAAAAAGAAAACTCCTAGGAATATCATATCCAAATTCCAGAGTTCCCAGGTCAAGGAGAAAATATTATAAGCAACCAGGGAGGAACAATTTTACTACTGTGGAAACACAATCAGGATAATGCAAGATCTAGCAGCTTCTACATTAAAAGATGGAAGGGCTTGGAATATGATATTCCGGAGGTTAAAAGAGCTAGGATTAAAACCAAGAATCACCTACCCAGCAAAACTGAGTATAATGTTTCAGGGGAAAATATGGTCATTCAATGAAATAGAGGACTTTCAGGCATTCTTGATAAAAAACCCCAAAGCTGAACAGAAAATTTGACTTTCATTTACAAGAAGCTAGAGAAGCATGGGAAGGTAAACAGGAAAAAGAAATCATAAAGAACTTATTAAAGTTGAAATATTTACATTCCTACATGGAAAAACTATAATTGTAACACATGAGACTTTTCTCAATATGAGGATAGTTGAAGAGATTATATATATATACATATATATGTATACATTCATATATGTATGTATGTATAGAAGGGTATATATGCGTGTATATATATGACTGTGTGCATATGTGTGTACATGTATACATAGACAAAGGGCACAGGATGGGTTGGATATGAAGGGATGTCTTAAAAATAAAATTAAGAGGTCAGAGAGGAATATATTGGGAGAAGGAGAAAAGGAGAGATACATTAGGATAAATTATCTCATATAAAAGAGGCAAGAGAACACTGTTACAATGGAGGGGAAAAGCAGGCAAGTGAAAGGGAATGGGTCAGTCTTACTCTCACTGAATTTGGCTTAAGGAGAGAATAACATACACATTCAGTTGGGTATCTTACCCTACAGAAAAGCATGGGGGAAGGGGATGAGGGGGGATGGCAGAAGGTAAGGCAGATTGGGGGGGAGGGTAGTTAGAAGCAAACACTTGAAAAGGGACAGGATCCAAGTAGAAAATAGAATAAGTGAGGGGCAGGATAGGATGGAGGGCAAAATAGTTAGTCTTTCACAATATAACTACTATGGAAATGTTTTGCAGAACTACACATGTACAACCTATGTTGAATTGTTTGTCTTCCCTGTGGGGGTGGGTGAGGAGGGAAGAAGGGAAAGACTTGTCTTATTTTCTCCCTTCTGTTCACATCAAAAAATTCAAAGTTTCAAAAAACAAATGTTAATGCATGTTACATGCAACTGGGAAACAAGATATACAGGCACTGGGGTGCAGAAATCCATCTTGCTTTATTAGAAAGTTAGGGGGTGGGGGAGGATATAAGAGAGAATCGATTGGGGTAGGCTTTGGTAGGCTCACTATTTTGGGGTGTGGGTAGGGGTGAGATGGGGAGAAAAATTTGCAACTCAAAATCTTGAAAACTGAAAATAAATAAATAAATTGGAAAAATAAAATAAAACATCAGATATGTGTGACACCCACAGCCACATGTATTTCTCTCATTTTTTTTAAAACAATAGCCAAATGAAAGAAAGAAAAATTTCAAGTCATCCTGCCTTTTGCCCTTATGTATCTAATGGCATTTGGCATGTATTTAGAAGTTGTCATTTGGCATTTATTTAGAAGTAGCTAAGTGGCACAGTAGATGCAATGTTAAACCTGGAGTCAGGATAACCTGAATTCAAATCCTACCTCACACATTTACTGGCTGTGTGAGTGACCCTAGGCAAGTCAATTTAGCTCTCTGAGCCTCAATATGCAAAATGGGAAAAATAATAGCACCTCACAGGGGGACCAAATGAGTTAACATATGTAAATCACTTTTGCAAACCTCCATATGCTATATAAATGCTAACATTTTAAAAAGCATGATATAATGAGAAGAGCACTCAACTTAGGGATCAAAAGGTCTAGGTTTGATTACTGGCTCTCTCATTTGCTAATTGTGTCAAGTCAATTCACCTCAATCTCAATTTATTTTTCTGTAAAATCGGGATAATAATACCTGTCTACCTACTTTACAGGATTGTGAGTAAAGAGCTTTGTAAACTATAAAGTGCTATATAAATGTGAGTGCTATGTGTAATAATAAGCACCATCCCACCTTCAAGAGGTTTGTAATCTAGTTAGGGAGATGAAATATTGACAAATAATGTACCAAGAAAGTAAGACTGGCAATTTAAGCAACTTACCATTTTCTGTCTTGATTTCTAATAAATAATAGTCTTCTTCTCCTTTAGCATTTTGTATCCCCTATTCTATTCAAGTGTATTATGATCCTCTGCATGTCTCAAAGCTATGACTTTGGAATTCTTATTTCCTGAATTACTACACTGCCTTCCCAGCTTCTGCATATATTTTGGCCTTCACAATTCTGATTTCTTTCTTTCAACTTGTCTTATTTTCTCCCTCCTGTCCACATCAAAATCATATTTCCCTCCCAAAAGTATTCTTTCAATCTCTTTGCCTTTCTGAGGAGTCTTCTTCAATGCGTGTCTAAAATCATTTGTAACTGGGCTTTCACCCTGGGGCATTTCTTGTGCTGCTGTCTATGCTGAAGATGTGACACTGGATTGGGGGAAAGAATATTGAATGAGTCTCTCTCTGTCTCTCTCCTCTCTGTCTCTCTTTGTCTCTCTCTCTGTCTCTCTCTGTCTCTGTCTCTCTGTCTCTCTCTCTGTCTCTCTCTCTTTTCCTCAGTATGTGTGTGTGAGCATAGAGAAATTGGTGGCAGCTTCTTCAAGGAGAGCAACATATGTGACCCAACACTTAGGTTAGGAACAGACACATGGAAAGACTTTGGAAGCTGCAGGCAATGCAAGGAATGCTATCCCTTCAACATGTCTCTGAATACTTCTGAGAGACAATTCTCCTTTAGATGAGATCAGGCTAAGTTGAGCTGATCTTTTGTTGTTTGCTATTGTGTATTTTCTGGTATATTCTAATGTGCACAACGTCCCCAGTTTCTGTCATTTTGTTTGAATAAATGAGTTTACTATTATACACTCTTTGTGATAGTCTTTTGCATAACAAGCATTTCATGAGAAGTAGTCAAGCCAGTGAGTATAGGCTTGGGGCTACCTTTTCCCTTAAGAGTAGTAATCAAGGAAATAGCTTTGTTTTGAACCCCCCAAAAAATAGTAGCCCTAGGCCATCAATATTGGAGGAGGACTGGTAGACAGATATCATTCTAGTCCAATACCCTAGTTGGAGATGGCAGAAAAGAGCGACCAGGCTGTGGAGCTCCAGGTCCTGGATTTTCTGCCCCTTATACCCCACACTACCCATTCCACCCCCACTAGCACATTGGCTGAGATAAACATAGTGCCCCAGGCTCTCCTCCTTTCCTCAGAAGTGAGTCAGGTCTCAGATCATATCTATCCAAGCTTCACATAAGCCACATCAATGAATTTAGACAACCCATGTGGACATAAATAAATTACACATCTACCAAAATACCCACTCCAGTCCTAAGAAACCTTTCTAACTGATCACAGTCGGTCAACTCATCAGTCTGAAATGCATTGTGTCTATTCCCATGTTTGTTTCTGTCAAGAACCCCAAAGACACTCCCTCCTCAGGGAAAGATTGTAAATTTCTGCTTCTTCCTTCCTATGACAAAAGTCTATGCTTAGTACTTGTAGCACGAACTGTTTATTTTTAGATTTAGATTTTGGGTCTTTTCTTTCTTTCTTTTTTTTAATCTTAGCTTGCTCTCCAGACCGTTCTCAACAGTGGGATGGTGAGATGTAGGTGGGGGAGACAAAGTGAATTGGGGACGCTAGAAAGTAACTCAGAAAATTAACACAGATTCTTTCCCTTTCCATAGCCTTCTATGACTTCCTGGGACTCTCTCTAAGAGATAGCTCCTGTATGGTCATTCTCTCTCCTTTTGGTTCAGACCTCGATGGCACTACTGGCTTAGGGAATCTCCAGTGTGAGAACTCACACCTATAAATCTGTACCTAATCTATAATTTAAAGAGTCATAGTGCTAACTGGGGCACTAATAATTTAAGTGACTTGCTCAAGGTCACACAGTTGTCAGGTGTCAGAGTCAGCACCTGACCCCCAGATCTTCTTCACTCTAAGGCCAGCCCTCTGTTCATTTCAGAATATTTCATCTATCTAAAATAGAGCCTCATTATTTTAGGCCCTGGCTGCTTCAGAAGAAAATCTGCCTTTCTAGCACAAAGTGATACAGACAGAAAAGGGACAAGAACAGGAACTGCTCTTGGTTTAAAATTCTAGCACATTCTAGGACCAAGTCAACAGGCAAATTCATAATAATAATACTTTATATTTACAGAGAAATGTTAGTACTGTCTCTACAACAAATCTGTAAGGTAGATCTTCCAAGTATTGTTATACCCATGTTTCAGATGAGACAACTGAGGCTCAGATAGGTTAAATGATTTACCCAGAATCATAATACAAATAAAGATCAAAACAGGGGATTCAAACCCAGTTCTTCTAATAAGTCCTATTCAGTATGTTATTTTTACCTCTATAGTGATGCAATTTCCCCAAAATAGCCAAGAGATGGCTCTTCTCCTAAAACCTAAGAGATTTGGCTTCAAGTCACTTGTTTGAGCTCCTAGGTATTTTTTTTAAAGATCTTTACATTACATTATATCCTGAATCAAGTCACAGGGGTCTGGGTCCTCTTTCCATTCTTGGAGTCTGGCTTTAAATTGACGTGAGTCTCTCTCTCTCTCTCTCTCTCTCTCTCTCTCTCTCTCTCTCTCTCTCTCTCTCTCTCTCTCTCCCTATTCCACTATAGTCATAAACCTAAGTGCCTTTCTTTTAAAAAAAAAAAAGGCACAGTGGGATTCCCCCATCTCTCTGCCTTCTTGGTTTTGCACCATTGTTACCTCTGCCCCACCATTCTTTGCCATTCTTTCATTTACCATTCATTACCATTTTTGCCCCACCTCTACTCCCTCATATACACCATCTCCATTCTGTCCATCTTGACCATCCTTTATGGTCCAGCTCAGATGCTATTATCTTCCATGATCCTCTCAAATGAAAGTGATCTGCACCATCAAAAAACTTTTATGATACTTTTGTCTTTTTCTGGTGCACATAGACAGTTATATTTTATATTAAAGTCACTTGTGTATATGTCTTATCTTTCCTACTAAATTGAGGGCAACTCACTTGAACTCTATGGGCCTCAGCTTTCTCATCTATAAAATGACTAGATTAGACGAGAATGATATCTAAGGTTCCATCATTTGGAAATCTTTTCAACCTTTGATCCTCCAGATCATTTCCTAAGGGCAGTTGCTGAACTTAATTTACTCTTGGTTTCCCTAAAACTTAGCCTAAGGCTTTATATATACTATATATTTTCAGATGTAAGAGATGTCTCCCCCATTAGAATAGATGCCTTTTGTGAATGGGAATTATTTCACTCTTTATACTTGTAACCACAGGGCCTAGCACATAACAGGCCTTTAATAAACACTTATTTGTTTGATTATGCTTAATAAATATTGAATGAAGATTAAATATCACTGCTCCCCACTCCACCATAATAAAAACTGATTTCTTACATAGAGTTTTAAAGCTTGCAAAATGTTTCTAGTCCTCTTACTCCTTATAGGACCACCAATCCCCATCACCATCACCACCAGGCACTCTGTGATACTTGGCCTCCTTGCTGTCCCTCACACTGGATACTCTATCTGTACAATCTGGTATTTTCACCTGCGCTTAAAATGTTTTACCTCCTCACCTCTGCCTCCTGGCTTCCTTCAGGTGTCAGCTAGAATTCCACTTTCTATAGGAAGTCTTCCCTAATACCCCTTAATACTAGGGCTTTCCTGATCTCTGTTTAGCCAGTATATCTCTTGTTTGTATGTAGTTCTTTGGACACTGTCTCCATTAGATTCTAAGGTCCCTAAAAGCAGCAACTGTTATTTAGTTTTCTTTGTTATCTCCAGAACTTAGTACAGTGGGCAATTAATAAATGTGTTTACTAACTACGTTATTTCATTGTTACAACATCCATGTGAGGTAGGTGCTATTATTATAACCATCTTATAAATGAGGAAACTGAGGCTCAGAGAAGGTAAGTGATTCCTTCAGGGTCACACAACTAGTAAGCATATTAGGTGAGGTTTGAACCCAAGATTTTCCTGACTCCAGGTCCAGCCTTCTACTCTGTATATCAGGCTATGCTCCTTTCAGACTTTTTCCATATGGGAAACAGCCAACAAAGCCATAAGTTCCCAGCTCCAGTGCTTAGCACTACATCTGGAAACTCTTCTCACTCTTAATTGTCCTAAATGCTTTAACACACTGAGTGACTAATAGACACTAATTGGATGACTTTAGCATGGAGCATTTATTTGAGAATGTGGCAGACATTGCCCTCTGTGACTGACTGGGACTCTTGTTGAGAGGTAGCTGCTGAGCAGTTAACTATTAGCCAAAAGTCCACATAAAAGTCCTTCCACTGTATTCTTTTTTTAAAAAATAAAAAGATTATCACATTATGGCCAAAGTACAATTTCATGGCTAAATGAACAAGAATGGGTAAGAGGAAAAATGAAGACCTCAAATTAAAAACAGATAGGAGGGAAAAAAATTATACTTCTAATCAATGTGACTAATATCATTATATTAAATCTGTCCAAAGACCTAAAACATGCACCAGTAAAATGATTTTGCCCTGCTCCTCAAACCATGTTGAATACCACTTCCTAGAGCAGGGGTAGGGAACCTGCAGCCTCGAGGCTACATGTGACCCTCTAGGTCCTCAAGTGTGGCCCTTTGACCAAATCCAAATTTTACAGAACAATTCCACAAGGGTTTGTTCTATAAAACGTGGACTCAATCAAAAGGCTGCACCCAAGGACCTAGAAGGCCACATGTAGCCTTGAGGCTACAGGTTCCCCACCCCTGTCCTAGAGCAACATCTCCCACTTAAATACTGTCTACACACCTTGCTCTTGGTCCTAAGGCTTTCTATCAAGAAAAATCAAAGGGCATACAATGATCATGCTTTCTACACTTCATTTGGTTCCCTAACTGATGGTCTTGGTTCCGGAGACTTTTTAATTTCCAGGTTTCAAAGATCTGCCACAACTGATCTATATTCAATCATGGCAACAATAGCAAAGCACTCAGTTCCATCACATGTTCCCTTTTTCCCTTCTGATCCATGCTGCCACATACTCCAGATCTTAAATAGGCTGTTAAGGATTTAAATCCAAGGGAAGAAAGGATATAAAAATTCAAAAATTATGTACTTGGGTAAGGTGTAAACAGGAATTGAAAATAATAACAAGTAACTATAAAAGATTCTAATACAAACTAGATAGTGTTATGTAAGCTTGTTCATCTATCCCATCTACCAAAAATTCTCCTAGCTGAGTCTTCCACTGATTCGATACTTTCTATAAAATAGAGAAAGTAAAACCTACCTCTTAGGGTTGAATAAAATGAAAATTTTATAAATCACTCTGCACACCTTAAAGAGCTAGTTATCATCATCATCACCACCACTACCATCATTTCCTGCTAAGAAACCAAGGATCCAAAATGTCACTCACTTTTGTCCCCAAAACAAGAAAGAACTTTTCCATTCCAAAATAGTCCCAAATAAATTGTAATTTGCTCACTTAAGTCTTCTACCTCAGAATACATATATCTGTTCTATAGTACCAAGTCCACTCTGAGCCAATTCAGAAGCACCATTGTTGCCAGGGGGCTTTTTGGGTATGCTCTCTCTAAATAGGAAAGGAATAAAAAGGAAGTTCTGCGATTATATTTTTATCCTTGGTGCAGGGGGTAAGATACTAGCCATGGACTTAGGAAGACCTGAATTCGAATCATGCCTCAGATACTTAGTAACTATGGCACTCTGGGTAAGTCACTTAACTTCTGGGCCTTAGTTTCCTCATCTATAAAATGGAGATGATAATAGCATCTCCTTCAGAAGGTTGTTGTGAGTATCAAATGAGCTAATGTGTGCAAAGCACTTAAGAAGCCTCAGGGCACTAAATAAATGTAAATAAATAATTTTAAGTCAGATAAATTGTATGTGTAAGTTAATAAAATATTATATTAGGATACTATATAAATATTAACATTATCATTATTATTATTCCATAGTGGGTACTTAATAAATGTTCAGAGAATGAGTAACTAGTAAGAAGAACCTTAAAATCACACTTGTTAGTCTTTACTTCATATTTCTAATAATAACAATATGAACTCTCATTTATACAGCCCTTCAAGGCTTACTTATCTCCTTTGACCCTCACAACTTAATAAAGCTGTACAATAGGCATTCTTCTTTTATGTATGAGGAAACTAAAACAGAAAGAATGTGAATTTTTGTTCACAGTCCCATGACTAGTGACAAAGGAAGTTGAACTGAGATCTCCAATGACTCCCAGTTTACTGTTCATTTTAAGTTGAGAGGTAGTGTGACATAGTGTAAAGAGAGCCAGGCTAAGGGTAAGGAAGAGGTGTATACAAACAACCCTTGTGTCTGACATAGACTAACTATTGATGGTGGGCAAGTACCTTTACCTTTCCAAGCTCTAGACAAAGGTAGACGACTATGACTTGCAGAGCAGGTATAAATCAGTATAAATATATGGAGTTTCCTCACTGAAAGTTCACCATACTAATGAAACTACAGATCCCATTTCTCCTCCTGACTCTCACCAAAAAAAAAATTCTAAGGGCCAACATTACACTTCTAGTTTTCCTGCTTTTGGTCAGTGTAACTCAAAGGGAAGAATGATGTGGTTTGTCATTCCTGCGTATAAATTGATAAAGCACTACCTCTTCTCCATCACCAAAAAGACATTTACCCCAAAGCCCTAGAAATCTCAGGGTCCTGCTCAACCTTCCAGTACAATTAGTAGTGTTGATACAGGCAATCTTTACTTCTGCTAACCATCACCACCATCACTACCTTTGAGGATCCCATGTTCCCATAATGATGGATTCTGATTTAATAGCTTTTAAAAACAAGTAGACAAGAGAAATAAGTGATGAATATGTCTAGGAAACAGACTGCTTCCTAGATGATTTATGGGGAAAGAGTCCAATGTTGTTCGCTGATACATCCCAGGGTAAGGGGGTCAGATGAGAAAGATAAGTTTTCTTTTAAGAAATGGGAAGAAACATAATTAGATTGAAGAGTGTAAGCACTAACCTATACCACTATGACAAACTTACATGACAAGCTTGTGTGAAAGCCTCCCCCAGCTCCCATCACATGACCAACCATCCCCAAAATAGACATGGAAACACATTTTCTTAGGAAGATGAAAAGGCACTGTTGCTAGGTCCCATGAAATTCATAGGCAATTAAAGTATGATTTCTGAGGAGGGCTTTCTAGGGGCTGTTTGCCCACATCCCATTCACCCTGTAGATTCTTGGTATTGCCTGCCAAGAGGCCAAATCATCCCTCAGACAATGCAACTTGTTTTGTTTACAAACACTCTCCCCATAACTTTTTCACCTATCAACACCACAAAAACTGGAGTGGGACCACTCCATAAATGCTGCTTTGTAGAAAACACTGCCCTTTCTCATTAGAGTCTATCAGTTGAATACAATGCCATATGCAACTATGACACATTCAGCTGAGGGGCTCAAGAGGCAAGCCTGGTTCAAACCACTCTCTCAGACTTCAGGGCCTGGAACGACAGAAATAACACTACTCTAAGAGGTCACTCTAAGAAGGCCACCATTAAGGCAAGGGAGCATACTTAAGACCAATTCAGGAGAGGAATTCCCCTGGCATTCAGTTGCCTGTGGGGAGGAAGTATATCCTCTATGACATTCCTTTTTAAACTAATTATTCTTGCTGTTTAGGAGTTATATGTAAGTATCCCTACCTGCTGAAATAACTAAAGGCAAGAGTTGTCATAGCCCTTTAAATTTTGATACCCTGCGGCAAAGTCCCAATTGCCCTTCCTAGTTAGGACTCTATCATATCTATGGCTATGATTAGGACTCTATGTATATCAGTATAGTGGGGCTGTTGTTTCAGGAAAATCTGGCTCCCCACTATAATATAGTGATGAGAAAGAAGGCAGACGTACATGTGGAATAAGTGAAAAGGGGAAAGATCAGAGTTCCAGAAATGAACGGAGAACACTTATTTATTTATTTATTTATTTATTTATTTATTTATTTATTTATTTTGGTCATGGTTCCTGATGAGAATGCACAGTTCTTCCCTGTCTAAATGATGGATGAATCTAGCCTAGGCTTCAGATACTGGATATAATAGACAAATCTCGTTTTACAGCAGATTAATCTCTATTCATGTTTTTAACAAGCACTTGGAATTTACTATACAGTAAAATTTAAATTGAATCCATATTTAAAAGGACGGGCCTTAAAATGGGGCCTAATTTATGGGGCTTTTTCTAAGGAGGAGGAAGATATGAAAAGGGTAGGGACAGGTGGGGGAAAATGCGCTTTTCTCAGCAGCAGTTTCCCAGCTGACCTCCTTTTACAGATGCATAAGCATTCATTTCTGCCCCCTCCCTCCTCCAGTCTGCTGCTTTGCTTTTGCAGTGACTTGGGGAATGAAACCGCACAAGCTTTCATGTCTAAGCAGATCTAACACTCCCACTCACTGGAACAAAAGCACCTCCAGAGCTCCCTTTTCTGATATTTCTCTATCAATGATCTTGAGTTGCTCTTTAAGTAATACTTTTGTCTCCCTGTGAAAGTTCCACTGGCTTTGGGGAGAGGAAGATGACAATTTGCTGGACTTGACATATAGGGTACTGTTGCTTCTTTTGTAGGATCATACAGGCCATCTAGTCCAACTAAGGGAAATGAAGCCCAGAGAGGTTAAGTGAGTTGCCCAACATCACAGAGGTTTTCTTACTACAAATCTATTACTCATTCCACTGTACTTCTTGGGGATTTTTCTCTTCTCATCCTTCATTCCCAACCATCCAGGTTCAATGTACTGTGAGCTAGAAAAGGGAATTACTATTTGGAGTGCTAATGAACAAGCTATAAGTAAAGAAATCTTTGTAAGTAAAGAAAACTCAGGGAGATTCAATTAAATTCTAATGTCTACTATAGCTCTCTGCTTTTTCCCCTCTTGGACACTAGGGTTCAGACTTGTTTACAAATTGCAAATGGAGAGAAGTTCACAACCTCAGTCTATAGTTCTTTTTCCTAATGATTGGTTTTAGATGCAGCATACAAAATAAAGTCACTCAAATCATGATTGGATTTGGCTCTCAATGAGTTTGAAGTCCTCACCTTTAAGGAAAAAAAGGGAGACCATCTATAGAACTGTGTATAAGAACCAATACCATGATGAAAGCTCTAAGTTGACAATCAATATAATTAGTCCTTTATTTTAGAAACATTAACATTTTGTGCCATAGTAGAGAGAGAGAGAGCTGGTCTCAAATCAAGGAGAAGTAGGAATCAAGTTTCACCTCTAACACATACATACATACATACATACTGGCCAGGTGACCCTGGTGAGTCATTTAACTTCTCCAGAACACTTAAGTTTCAGAGAAGATGCTGGCCTTCACTGATGGAGGGGGTTTCCTCAACAGGGAGTTTCCTCTAATCAAAGAAACCACAGGTTAAATTCCTATGCCTAACATTTACCCAACTTTTTCTTTAATGTGCTTTAGGAATTTCAAGGTGACATGCAGAACTCAGTTTCCTTTGCAGTCTTCAAACTGATTAGTGCAGCTAGGGAAATATGCTGAACTGCCACATCAGAGAAGGAGACTTCTCTTTAATCCTTCTCTCAAGATGACCTCTGCCCCCAGTGGAGGCACCGTGATTCTCAAAGTCTCATCCTACATTTTATGATTTCAGAGCATGTACTTGAGATTGACAAAGAAACCCCCTAAAAAGTACAAATAGAAATTGCTGCAAGCCAGAAAGATCCAGCTAATGTAACACATCATTTTTACCTCCTTATTTTAAAACTTGGGATTTCTAAGGAATTTATCAACACTAATCCAGCCTCACTCCTTTTTTTTTTATAAGTATACATACATACATACATGAATAAATGAATGGATGAATAGAGAGATAGGTAGATAGATAGCTCATTCCAGCAATTCATGATATCAGGAGATTCAAATACTTAGAACACAGCTAACTCAATGGTGAGATATAAATTGCAATCACAACAGAACTATCTTACCCATTCTTTCCCCTCCTTTAAAGAGCTAGCAAGGAGATTCATTATCAGGTGTGATCCAGAGATACTACAGCTGTTTTTACACTGTCCATAAGATGTGTGCCTTAACTTGCTTCTCTATTGATGGTGGCATTTTTGTTTTGTTTTGTTTATAATTTTTTCTGAGAGTGTGTGCTGAACCACATACATGTTCCAGTTTGGTCCTTCAATAGCATGCATTCTTTTTTTCTGTTTTTTTTTTTTTTAAGTAGAGTGGGTGGGATTTTAGGTAGTCTATGGTATGTGAGGGGGGACGGGGAACAGAGTGATTTCATCCCTGAGGAGGTTACATGAAGCATTTCCCTCAATGCAGATTATTTGATGCAGATTATCCCAGGTGGAAGTGGGAGAAAAAATTCACATGATCCCAAGAGAGTGTAAAGACAAACTACTATCCTTAAAGGGGGAAAAGAAGTACACCAGTATACTACACAGGAATTATTGATCCCATAAATTTCATGGAGATACTGGCAAAGGAATTTTAAGGTAACTAACTAACCTGTACCTGGTACCTTATTTGCACTGAAACCACAGAATTCACTTACTACTCTAATTTCACTGAGGAGTAAAACAGTAACAACAGCAACGGCACAAACTACTTTGATATTAGTTTGATCCTTCTCAGAGGACAGTGGTACAGTAGAAGTACAGTGAATTTGAAGTCTGGCATCCTGGATCTGATAGCAGGTTCTGAGGCGTAGTCCTTGCATGGCCTTCAGCAAATCCCTTCACCTCTTGGGAGCTATGTAGAAGTAATATTAATCTGAGAGGATTGGTCTATAAAGCCTCTAAACTTCTAATCTATGATTGTTATTCACAGTCCTTCATTTATGCAGAAGACACCTATACACACTGTGAGCTATTTCTCAATAAAGCCAGTACCATCAGTACCAAAGGTGGGCATTTAGATGCATACTAGGGCTAAGAATACAGTTTGTAATCATGAAAATAACATAGCTGGGCTAAAACCACTGACCTTGTCCTCATTGGCACCAGGCTCTAACCAAGTGAACTAATCTATTCAGACAATGTATCCAGCAACACTTTCTCCTATCTTTCTCTAATACCCAATTCCTCTATAGCAGAGTTGATGGATTTCAGTGCATTGGACAGCACCGGTTTCTTTTCGGGCCCCAATTGGCTGATTCCTAAAAATGTGTTGATATCATTTCTACTCCTCCCTAAAACCAAAGACATTCACTTCTGGTCTATAAACCAGCATGTGCATCTATACCTGTTTTCATGATCTGTAGAATAAAGTCACCACAGTGAGGTTTCTTCCCCATCCCACTTTTAGAGGACAGCAGCAAAGGGTCAAGAGACTCTTACCTGGTAGTTCAGGGTGATGTCAGTTTTGCTGAAGCAATGGTGGCCCTGCTGAGATTACCTTCCTGGGGCTTCACTGGCACTGGGAGTGTGGGGGAAGGGAAACGTATCAACAGGAAAAGCTGTCAGGTTCTCATAGACAGATTTTCAACCTGAAAATAAAGAAGGGAAAGAAAAAATTCCTTTGAAGCAAAGATCCTTCTTTGAGTGTAAAGCAAACAATAGTATTAATAACAAACTGAAGAATGTGACATTTCAAAGCAAATTGATCACCATAACCCTAGAAGACAGCTTTTTCTTTTTTTGCTCAGCACACTATGAGTGTGGCAGGGTCTTGGCCTTGGGGGCAGTGAATCATTATGACTTAATTACCAGCAAGCTGTAAATAGATATAATACCTTGCTTCTGATAGAGCTCTGGACAGTGAGTGGGAGAACCTCAATGAGTTCTCTCATTCAGGTCCACTCAGTCTCAGAGATAAGGCCAGTTTATTCTAGTATCACTCTCTGGGAAAGGCTTTCCAGAGAACAGATCAAGGCCATTATTTGGTTGCTAGGATCTGTGTCTGACCCCTCCCCATTCTATCTGACCTAAACTATTAGGGGAACTACACAAAAAAAAGTAAATTCCACTAAGTACTATGGATCAGAAAAGAAACATAAAACTCAGATCTTTGTTCACAGGGGGATAGCTATGCTATGTCTTTTTCTTAGTAAAGGTTCAAAAACTACTGATATCAGAAACATTCCCAAAAAACTTACAATATGAGGTTAATCTTTTTTTATCAAAAAATAAAAAAATACAACCTAAATTATGGACCCCAAATCTTAAACCTATGTAGATTATAACCACAGAGATCTCTTCCGATCACTAGGAGAAATGTTGTTCTCTCTTTTCTGTCTCTTCTCTTCTTTCTTCCCTTCTTCAAAGCTAAGGGCTTGATTCTAAAAATGGTAACACAAAGACCACTGGCCTTTCGCTTATGCTCATTTCTTGTGTAAGACCTTTTTTATGACTATTTCCCTGACCTGAACTCTTGAACTGAGTCTCTAAATGGTCATATTTCTAATGCTTCATGAGTGTCCAAATGGTTGGTTACAACTAAGTATTAGAAGGTAGACAACAGATAGCAAAAACCTTTCTCAAAAACAGTGGGTACAAAACATCCCTTCCACTGATAAATCTGAGGTGCAATCTCCCACAAACACACAGGAAGATTGGGCTCAGCATACAATGGGAGTGAGGCATGCATGTAGGATATATGTCAACATTCTGGAGACTGCAGGAACTTTGGTATTCACACTTAATCATACCTTTGTTGCCTCTGCTCCTCTAAGTGGAGTGCTGAAGGGAGGCGCAAAAACTCCTCCCAAACCCCCTGATTAAAGAGATCTCAGAAGGCCAGACAACACTTTATTTCCTACTAGCTTCAGTTCTTGGCTTTGACTCCATCACAATGGCCCTATACTGGGTACCGTCCCCACCTGCCTTTTCAGCTTTTTTTTTTTTTTTTTACTTTTTGGAGGGCAGTTGGGGTTAAGTGTCTTGCCCAAAGTCACATGGCTAGTTTTTGTGTTAAGTGTCTGAGGTCGGATTTGAATTCAGGTCCTCCTGACTCCAGGGCCGGTGCTCTATTCACTGTGCCACCTAGCCGCCCCTTCAGCTTTCTTTTGTGCATTGTCTTCCCCCAGCTAGGAGGACAGCTAGGTGGTGCATGGATAGAGTACCTGGCCTGGATTCAAGAAGACTCATCTTCCTGAGTTCAAATCTGGCCTCAGACACTTAGTAGCTGTCTGACCCTGGGAAAGTCACTTAATCCTGTTTGTGTCTATTTTCTCATCTGTAAAATGAGCTGGAGAAGGAAATGGCAAACCCATTCCAGTATCTTTACCAAGAAAACCCCAAATGGGGCCACGATTGAACAGTAAAATTTCCCCCATTAGATTACAAGTTCCTTGAGGGCAGAGACTGACTTTTTCTTATTTTTATCCCCAGTGCTTAAAACAGTACCTGGCACATAGTGCTTTAAAACAGTTTATTGTATTACACTGTTTATTGCATAACACATGAGGCAAAGGAAGGTCACAACTCCCAGTACCGCAGGACCTGGAAGTATTTTCTCTCTCATAGAGCCCACATGCTGGGTTCCCAGCATCTGTTCCTTTTCATAGCCTGACTCTTGTTTGCCAGGGGATGTCTTCCTGGAAACTGCTTCCTCCCTCAGGTGACTCTTTTTGTGTCATTATCTATCTCTAGTGTGCCTCTGCTTCCCATTGGAGAAAATGGCTACTACCAGGCCAGTAGCTTTCCCTTCAAATGTACATGGTTGATGTGGATATAGGGAGGAGAGAGAAATTCCTCTCTTCCCTCCCTTGCAGGGGTGTCTTCCACAGAAACTCCTTTTTTCCCCCTCTCCTACACTCTCCTTCACAGACATTCCTTTCCCTCCTCTACCCTACCTCATGGGATGCCCCTCCTCTTTTTACTCTCCCCCTACAGGTCACCACTCCCCCCCCCCCCATCTGCAAGGGTCTTCTCCACGGGCAGCAGTGGCTTAAAATCTTTCCCACTCTCAAATTCAAACTAATCAAGAGTCTAGACTGCCTTCAAGTTCCTCAGGGTTTAGCTATTTAAAGCCCTCAGAGAGGTGACGAATTCGTTTTCTCAGCCAATCACTGTTGTTACCTTCTTGACTCAATCAGCAAGGTACCTGGTACCTGATAAAGGGATCAAGGTATAGCTACCTCATTAATACCTTCTGATTATATTCTGGACCTTCTTCTATCATACACATTTGAAATTCCCTTAACTTTTCATTAGTTGCTCTTGGCAACAATAAGAACTTATCACTGTGAAAATCGAGTGTGATGGGGGGGGGGGGGGGGGAGGAAGGAAGACTAACCCAGAAGGGCATAGGACTAAAAGCATATGAAATATTTTCCATCTGGTACCAGCCATGTGGAGGCTTGGTCAGCCGTCTTCTGGGCATGCATATTGGAAGGAACCTTTCCCCAATTCATAGCCTGTGCTGATATCCTGTTTCCTATCAGCTTACAGTTTGGTGATGAATCCTTTTAAGTGACTGATGAGCCACAACTGAGTATGTATAAAAGGTTTGAACAGACAAAAGCTTTTGTTCTCTCTTCTCTCGAATTTTTTGCATGAGGATGAAGAACCACTGTAACACTAACATTGGACAAAACAGGAAGACCATTCACTCTGGCCTCTGAATTCTGCCCTCTTCCCAACTGCAACCTAGCAACAGGTTTACAGATTCAGTCTGCATGAATCTATGTCAGTTCTGGGACCATTACAGGGTTTTAAGAGTACATGGTGTAAGAGGTCTAAGAATCCATTTTAGTCCCAAAGTGACACATTCCACCATTACCACCACCACTCCCTTCTCTCCCATGTCCTTAGCTCAGTTCTCAAAATCTCCTTTCAAAGTCCTCCAGTGACTGGGGGAAGGTGGGGAGGCTGTATTGGTACACCTGTTTGGGGGCAGGGAATGCATTTCCCTCCAGTTTCTGCCTAAATAGCTCTAATCCAAATCCTAATTTCTATGACTGATCCACCTAAACAGGCAGGGTAAGGGGAGAATGGTAAGATGCTGTATATGAGCAATACTGAAATAAAGTAGTGGTCCTATTTCTTAGAAATGGGTGGGGATGGGAGCTAAGTACATAAAGTTATAGGACAATTCAGAAAAGAAAGCCATAGCAACGTTCCACATACTGCAATTGCAGATAAAGAAAAAAAATCCTTCAGGGTTTACTTAAACCAGGCATCATAGAGATAGATGCCACAGCTGAAAGTTTTAGCACATCTTATACCTTTTGTGGGTGATTAAATGTGTCTTAATTAAACTATGGGTGTGGAAGGAGCTCTAAAGCTCTATTTCCCCCACCCCCATTTCATGTAAATATAAAAAGACATAAAACCAGATTACACAGACCTAGACCCATATTCCTCTGTGAGATTGAGCAAAAAACATCAATCCCGCTTCCATTACCACACACAAAGACAGAGCCTGAACCAACAGGCAAATGTACTGTCTTTAAAACACATACACACACATGCACACATATGCACGCACATGTACACCTCCCCAACTCATGTATTCAAAATGCAGATGGCACACAAAATGATCTGTACTTTATTACTCCTGCCTCTGGCTTTAATGGATGGGAAGGAATGGAAGGTGGGAATGGGCAAGGTTATTTTAGAAGCTCCCAGATCATCCCTCTCCTCAATGGCATGCACTCAAATGTGTGACCTGACACCAGGAAACTAGGAGCATTTCCTCATCTCCTCACACTAGCAGAGGCCCTGGCTGGCAGTGTCCTTGTGTCTGTAGCTATTTTCAGTGCTTCAGTGTGGGGACCCAGCTGGCTTACATCCCAATGCAAATCACCACAGCCGGCGACCCCAAAAGCCCTCTAAATGAAGGCAAAGAATGTAGTAGGAGGAGGTCATCGTGGTCATAGGAACCCAGACACAGGTAGAGGAGCTCTTTCCTAGACCTGACCATACTCAGAGTGGGCCCATCTGTCAGGTTTGGTGAGGAGGTACAGCATTCCCCAGCCCAATAGATCGATTGACGCAGTTTGTTTTGCTTTCCACCACCCAAGCTAAATGGGTGATAATTTAACAGCATGTCCTTGACTGTAATGGAACTTTTCTCTTAGTCCACAGTAGGAAACACCAGCTGAACAACACGCAGCAACCTTCCTGACCTCCACTGTGCGACATCCCTGCATTGCCTTGTTCCTCACTCCTACTCCTTTCCTGGATGCAGCAGTAGCTGGTGAGATATGGAGACTGCAGGGTGAGGCAACACAGGCTCAGCATCCCAGGCCCTGAGGGTTGGGGAGGAAAGATCCATCCACCTCTCTGGCCCCTCCCCAGGACAACAAGCCACAAGGAATCCAGTGGTAAAGCACTTTCTCAAGGCCCCCCCAGGGTGGACTCTGAAGAAAGGGAATAATACATCAGAAAACAAACCACACACTCAGAAAGGCTGCAGTGGCACAACTAATAAATTCCAAAACTACGCCCCTCCTCAAAAGCTTTGCTCAGCTTCCCCACAAATTGGGAAAGCCAGAAGGACCTAGGGTCCCACCTCAAAGGTGCTGAAAAGAGGCACAAATCACACACCGAGTGAGGTTCATCATGGACCAGTTGTTCAGGGTCTCCCACACCCCACTCTGACCTCCATATTAACATAAGGCAAGACCACAGCCTCCAGCCCATTCTAGCAAAAACCAGGGGGTGGGGGTGGGGGCTCGGAAATGAGATTGCCAGGAGATAGCAAGAGCCCAAAGGCTCTGTAGCTTCTTCACTCCTCTCACTTCCCATAGGAAAAAATGATAAACCTTTGGCTCAAAGCATAGGCAACCTATAGCCAGAGGTTAAACACAGGTTCCCAAAGTAGGTAATGCTGCCAGCCCTGGAATGATTCAAGGGGGGAAGTCATAGCCTCAGGTGCAATGGGGGGAGATTTGAATAAAAATAAGTTGGCAATGGAAGCATAAGGAAAGAAGAGAATATGAGAAAATTTTGAAAAACCATTTGTACATGTTTTATCTGTTGTGTAACAGTTAATGTTGTAGTGATTACATTATTTTCCAAATAAACACACAAAATGGAAGTTATAACTGATCAGTAGTCAAGTCCACCCACAGGTCTTAACAAGCAAGTGTTGGCAGGTGAGCATGTTATTTATTGTCGGGAAATTCAGCATGCATGGGCAGGGATGTGTGCATGTAATGATTTGTTTACAATATGATACTATATGATTACATGGCACAATACTGCATCATCAAAATTTCAATGCAGAAAAAAACAAATTTGCAATAATTAATTAAATTTAAGAAGCATCATTTCTTTAAAAATATCTATTTTATAAGGGCCAGCTAGGTGGCACAGTGAATAGAGCACTAGCCCTGGAGTCAGGAGGACCTAAGTTCAAATTCGGCCTCAGACACCTAACACTTACTAGCTGTGTGACCTTGGGCAAATCACTTAACCCCAATTGCCCTACCTTCCCCCCTTCAAAAAGATATATATATAATTTTTCTTTGAAATTATGCAATTTTTTTTAAAAATTGAAGAGTTAAAGAAAATAGATTTCTGAGGGGGTGATAAGTAATTTTTTTTTTTTGATGGTAGGCCAAATAAGTTTGGGAACCTCTGAGTTACACAGAGATGAGAAAGAAGTTAAGAACTGAGCTCAGTGGGGATAGAAGGAGAAAACAGTCCTGACAATGAAAATAAGTCATGTTTTGTAATACAGTAGTCTTCAAAATTATTGTACCCTTATCAGTTGAAAAAAAAGTTTGATCATTGTATCCCCAATATATGTTGAACTATTTAATAATAAACCACTCTTTAATGCATATATGCTGCTTGATTTCAATGCAACAGATAGAATTTTGGAGAGCTTTCTTTCAGTCATGAGTGACTGTGAGATGGCGGTATGTGGTGACCAGTTTTCTTATTAGCTTGTAAGTAAAAGGAGAGATGATGGACCTAGGGCTGAGTTTGCATACAAAAGAACTGATAGGCTCCTCCCTCAGCCCCTAAGTGCTATTCTCTTTCTGGATGATTTTTAAGTGATGCAGAACTATGAGCTTTTGGGTAGGGAGAGGAACAGTAGCTAAGGCTTCCATAATTATATCCTCACTTGGCTGCCATGTGTCCTTAAATACATGGTGCCTGTTTTTTGTTGTGTCTCCTTTCCTCATTTTAGGGGAATGACTATCTGGGGACAGAATGGACCAGGTTACAATCCTGTGAGGTTTAAAGAAATGGAGGAGCTATCAGAGTGCCACTAAAGAAAAGGACTCTGGAGTAGAGACACATAGAGGTAGCTGTGAATCCAGTGAGTGGCCTGCTTGACCCATGCCAGATAAACAAAGGTGCTACACCTTACCCAGAAGTGCACTTGATGAGGACTCTGAGAGAAAAGCACCCCTGGAACCAGGAAGAACCCCATGACCACATATTCACTACATGGGTTCTCAGTACTTTTTGTGCTTAAAATTCAAAGCCACTTTCCCCAGGGGACTCTACTCCTCTTCACCCTAGAGATGTTTTGTTCTCCTGTCTTTCCTTTATCTTCTCAGTACATAGCCCTTTGTAAAAGTTCATTGATAGGGCGGGCCATTCTCAGAGTCAGGAGGACCCGAGTTCGGTTCTGGCCTCAGACACTTAACACCCTCAAAAAAATAAACTGGCTGTGTAACCTTGGCAAGTTACTTAACCCCAACTGCCCTCCAAAAGGCAAAAAAAAACAAAACAAAAAGTTCATTGATATCATTAGTTGATTAATATCGTGGAGATATTAATGAGCTGATTGATATAGAAGAGAATACCTGATGAGGCTACTGAGAAACCTTCAAAACCCTCAGGGGGTTATCCTTCAAACCCTAAGGGATGAAATAATTAGTTGCCTCCAGGGTACCCAACCTGTCAATGAGAGTAGAGGTTGGTGGGTAAAGCTGTACTTAAATATTTACTTATTTATAAATTACATGAGAGACAAAAATAATGTAGTGAAGTGGTATAAACTCAAGCAGAAAAAAAGGCCTACTAAACCACAGATATGGATCCCTGTGGGTGCACATTGATTTTTTTAAACTACATATTATCTATGTTTTATTATATTTTAATTTACTTAGACAATTATTTCCCAATTACATTTAAATCTGGTTCAGTCACATTCACAAGTGTTGTGGATGGCATGCAGCCCATGTGTTGAACAATTCTAGTATAGTTGGTCAGTGGCCTCAAAGCCAGGAAGAAATGTGTCTTCCTCACACACACACTTACAGTATGACAGGGCAAGGCACTTAAACATCTCCGTATTCCATGCAACTCCCTAAAACTACACAATAAGTGTCAGGGAAGATGGTAGTCCACATTGACAGACCATGTGCTTCACCTAGAGTTTTCTACATCACAAAATCACAAGCCTGGTCAGGCAAAAAAAAAAATTCATAAACCTATACTACTGTACATTAAAAAAATAGAAATTTTTAAAGGCTGAGATAAAGATTAAATAATATTTAATCTTAAATAAAATAGAGAGCAACTGAGTTTATTAAGCAGGAGACTGACATGATTAGATCTCCATTTTTGGAAAACCAATTTGAGTTGCAGCCAAAGGTGGAACAGGAGAAAAAGTCAGGCTAGCCAGCATATCAGTAACAAACCATCTGGGGTCTTGCAAGGAAGCCTCCTACCAACAATATTAACATTAGGTTGGAGTTTGCCAAGGTCATGGCAAATGAGAGAAGATTTGTAAAGCACTTTGCACAGTACCTGGCACATAGTAGGCATTTTATAAGTACTTATTCCCTTCCCTTTCCCCTTCCAGCTCCAGGTTTGTGACTCCCCAAATAAAAAGACAGAGATACAGACAAGGCCGAAAATTGAATTTGCCAGGAGGCTGTGTCAAATTGGAGAGATTTTTGCAGAGGGCAGGGCCTAGTCTTAGCCACTACATGAAGGACCAAGCACGGATGTTCAACCATCCAATAGTATGAGTGGGAGCAGAATCTGTCATATCTCTACTCCTCAAGCCACCTTTTAAATAGGAGATAGGGAAAGGAAAGTTGCATAATGTATATCCAATAAGCCGACAATCTAAACTGAATCAAGTACAGACAGAAGATCAAAAAAGGCCCTAAAAGCCTTCTTCAAGAAACTTGGGGAGGCAAGTAGCCAGGACCATAATCTACTTCTAGACAGTAGACAAATGATGTCCTTTATTGACCACAATGCAAAAAATTATAATTAATAAAGGACCTATAAACCCAAATGAAGACAAATAATTTAATCCTAGAGAATTGGTAGGTCAAAGAACAAATCATAGAAACAAAAGAAAATGCCATATAGTGAAATGATAACAATGAGAGTACCCAAACTTTTGGAATGCAGCCAAATAAGTCTTGAGAGGAACATTTATAACTGAAGATTTTTATCAACAAAAGACAGAGAGAACAAATCAATGAACTGGGTATGCAATGAAAAAAAAAACCCTCAAAAAGCAAAACCTCAAAAAACTTTAAATACAAAATAGAAATTCTAAAAATTAAAGAAGAAATTTCAAAAATTATTATCCAGAAAATCCTTATCAAATGAATAAATAAAACGAGGAATGCTTAAAAAACAAATTAAAATAGATTAAATTATTAGCAAATCTGATTTTTTTAAAAAGGGAAAAATAAAACTGCCAATATAAAAAAACAAATGGAAACATTAACAACATATGAAAAGGAAATAAAAGAATTCTTTAGAGACAATATTGCCCAGGTATATGCCAACAAAACTGATAATATCAATGCAATGAATTTTAACAATATATAAAATATTTAGATCAACAAAATATGAAAAATAATTTAAATCAATCTCACAAAAAGAAATTGTACAAGGCAAGAAGAAACTACCATGGGGGGCGGGAGGGGAAACAGAATTAGATATATTCACAAGAGAATTCTATGAAATAGTCAAAGAACATTTAATCCCAAAATGAGCCAAACTTTTCAAAAGTAGGAAGAGGGGAACTACCAAATTCCTTCCATAATAAAAATATGATTTTATATAATCATATTTTATAGAATAAAAATATGATATTAATAACTAAATCAGGGAGAGAAAAAGCAGTAAAAGAAAACAACAGACCAATATTCCTAATGAATATCGATACAAAAATATTGGATAAGATACTATCAAAGAAACTACAAACACATATTAGAAACTGTACCCTATGCCCAGATTGGATTTATTCTATTACTGCTGCTGCTGCTGCTGTACTGCTACTGCTACTAGTAACAACAGGAATTTATATAACATTGTAACATGCATAAAGCTCTTATATTTTCAATTTGTTTGATACTCATAAGAAGTTAAGAGACTTGCCCAAGTTCATATAGCTAGTAAATATTTAAATCAGGATTCAAATTCAGGACTTTCTGACTCCAAAATCCACAATTTGTGCCACTTTAAGAATATAGGTTTGGTTAAATATTATGAAAACTGTAAACAAAATAGACCACATTAGTAACAAAAAAAAAACCAGTAAAAATTAAGTGGTTTAATTAAACAGAAAAACCTTTCACAAAACGATGCAAAAGTCTACTAAAAAACATAAATAATAATAGGATTAAGTGGATCTTTTATTGTTAAAGTGTATCGTATCTAAAGCTAAGAGTTCTTTAAATATTTAGATGGTATCTAAAACCATTCTATGTGATGGACAAGGACTAGAAAACTTTCTTGTTAAGATTAGTTACAAAGAAAAAAATGTCCATTATTACTGCTATTATTTGATCTAGTTCTAGAAATGTGAACCATACTTAAAACAAGAAAAAAGAATTCAGGGAATAAGCATGGGCAAAGAGGGAAAAACCCCTTCACTTCTGGCAGATGATATGATGATCTCCTTTAGCAAATACCAGAGATTTACCTACAAATTAATTGAAACATTATCTTCAGCAAAGCAACAAGATATGAAATATATTCAGATAAGTCATTAGCCTTTCAGTCTACTGCCAACAAAAGCCAGCAAGGAGAGAGAGAAAATGAAATTCCAGTCAAAATAACTATACAATATTTTTTTAAATGGGAGTTCATCTACTGGGATACACACAAGAATTATATAAATAGAAATAAAAAACACTTTTTACATAATCACAGACCTAAATGATTGGATAGATTAACTGTTCAAGTTTGGGCTATGCCAATAATAAAAATGACAACACTCCCTAAAATGATTTACTTATTCAGAACCACATCAAACAAACATATTACAAAAGGGTTACTTAGAAATCTAGAACAAGTAGTAAAAAAAAGAAAACAGGTGAAGAATCTCAAGGGAAATAATGAAAATTGTGGGAGAAAAGGAATTCTAGGAGTATGCTATACAACAGCATCCTACAAAACAGTAATCATAAAAACTATTTGGTACGGGTTTAAAAAATGTGCCCAACAAGTACTCACTACTCAACAAAGCCTGTTGGGAAACCACAAAGCAGTATGGTAGAAATTAGGTTTAGACCAACAACACACACTACATACTACATAGAGTTCCAAATGAATACATGACGTATACATAGTCATATCTTAAAAGTTATGGGAACAGGTGAGAAGGTATTTCACAACCATGAGGAAACAAAGAGGGAAAGAAGCACTTATTAAAAACACCTACTATGTGCCAGGCACTTCCTAAGCACTTTACAAATGTTATTTCATTTGATTTATCCTATCCTATTTGATCTATCCCTGTCAATGGATCAAATAAGGGATAGAAGCTATCAAAAAAGATAAAATGGACAGTTATATTGCATAAAATTGGAAAGCTTTTACACCAAAACAACAACAACGATTTAGTTAAAGTTGGAAAGGAAACAGGGAAAAATGGGGAAAAAAAATTTTTGAAGCAAGTTTTTCTGACAAAGGCCTGACATCTAATAGACATATGGAAGTGATTCAATTATATAAGAACATGAACCACTACCCAATAGACAAATGGTCAAAAGCTATGAATCTTTAGTTCTCAAATGAAGAAAAATAAGTTATCAATAATTATATGAAAAATGTAAATCAATAATAAGAGAAATGCAAATGAAAACAACTCTGAGGTTGTCCTCAAACTCATGAGACTGGCAAATGTGACACAAAAGGAAAGAAAACAATTTGTAATTATACCCCAAAACTCACTAAATTGTGCCTACCTTTTGAGCCTGTGATAACACTATTAGGCCTATTATGGGATAAAAGAAAGAAAGAAAGGATCCACATGTCCAAAATGATTCATCGAATTACTTTTTGTTTTAGGAAAGAACTGAAAACTAATGCGCTGACCATCAATTGTGGAATGGCTAAAAAAATCAGATATGATGAAATATTGGGATACAAAAAAGGCTGAAAGAATGGTTGGTTCCACCTGGGAAGACTTATAAGAACTGATACAGAGTGAAGTGAACAGAACTAGGAAAACAATTTATGCAGAGGCTGAAACACTAGCAAAAAAAACAACTTTGAATGACCTGAACTCCAGTAATGAAATATGCTTCCCATCACTCTAAAGAAAGGTAAAGGAGTAGAGATAAAGAATTAAATATACATTTTTCTTAGACACAGCCAATGTGTGGTTTGTTTTGCTTGACTGTATTTGTTACAAAGGAAGCTTTAAAAAATTTTTTTTTTCTAACTAGATGAAAGGTGAATGAGTGATGAAAACAAAAAAGAAAGAAGCATCAATGAATCATTTTTTTAAATGCACACAAGAGACAGAAGGTATTTCAGAGGGAGATACAGACAAGTGCAACATCTTTGGAACTGAAGTCCTGCTTGTGTTTATATACTTAAAAAAAAACAAGTTAAAAAAATCAAGATTCATGATTTAATATACCATCTCTTTTTCTGTTCTTCCTTATATAGAGAAATCTTCAAAATTTTTGGTGTTTGACAAGTTCACAATGATGAAGAATAAAAGTTTTAAAATAAGAATGTATCAAGATGTGTAGATGGAAGAGGATAGGATGGTAGGTGGTGAGGAAAAGAGAAAAATCAGACTATAAGAGAAACTGGGGAAAACCAATCACGAAAATAAGGCAATAACCTATGGAATGGATCAGAAATATAAGCAGGTAACCAAAAAAGCTATCGTGGACTGCATTAATAAAAGCATAGTGTTCAGAACTGGGGAAGTAAAAACCCTGTTATACTCAAATTAAAGTCTGCAAAGCAGCTTGAAAACTTTAAAGCTCTTTGTAAAGGTTTAATGGTTGTGATAATATCGGTAGTAGCAATAGTGTTACTCTGCTCCAGTGAGACAACGTATGGAATGTTGTGCACAACTCTAGGTACTGCATTTTAGGAAAGATATTAACAAGCTGTGACACATTCAGAAGAGTAATGAGAATGATGAGGACGCTTGAAAATATGTCATATGAGGATCAGATTTAAGTAGCTGAGGATGATTTGCCTGGAAAAGAGAATGCTTAGGACTGGTAGTGATATAATAGATTCAAATATCATTACAACTAATACATGGAAGGGTTAAATTCTGCTTCATCTTGGGAGAGAGAACTAGAAAGATAGAAGTAGATCTCAGATAGTAGCTGGGTGCCATAATGGATAGAGCACCAGACCTGGAGTCGGAAGGACCTGTGTTCAAATCCAGCCACAGACACATACTAGCTATGTGACCCAGGGCAAGTCACTTACCCCTGACTGTCTCCACAAAAAAAACAAAAAGAAGTAGATTTCACCTCCACATATTAAGGCTATCCGAAAGTGCAAGAGCTGTCTAAAGAAGTTCTCTATTACCAAAGGACTTCAGGTATAGTTAGGCCCAGATGTCTTCTGGGTCATAGACCCAACTGGCAGTCTGATAAAGCCTATTAAATTCTTCTCGTTATAATATTTTTAAATATATAAAATGCAAATGAAAGTAATGACCTGGAAATATAGTTATGAAATAATTAAAAACAAATGTTTATGGACCCAGGTCAAGAATTCTGGCTGAAGGGTCCCTTTTATATTGTCAAATTCTGTGCTGGTAAATTACCTTAAAAAAAAAAAACAACTAGTTTTATCTGAAGTTTTAAATCCTATGGGGGGGGGGGAAGAGGGAGGGAGAGTAGCTGACCTTTGTTTGGTTCCTATTTGCTCTAGGATCATCCCTTTAAGGGAGGTGGTAGTGTAAGTGTCAGGGATTATTTCCCTAATCTTTCAATTCAGAAAGAAAGAAATTGAGCAAGCAGCAACTACTCCGGTCACACCAGGCTACCAAAGCATCCAGGCCTCTTAACATTGTTCACAGGAAGATGGGGCAGAAAGCCAGCACTTTACATCCTCCATTCTTACCAATACCCTAAAGTTAGAGTCAACACACTCTTGTATTAGAAGAATCAAGGGAGGGGAGGGGGGGAGTATCTTCTAAATAATTAACAGGGAAGCAGAAGGATTCTCCCTGTAACAGACTCATTTAAGAGTATTTGAGGTGATACAATTCAGAAAAGCATAAGAGGATTGAGTAGCTATTTCTACTAATCCTATCACATGACTTTGAGCTTTCCCCTCTCAATACCTCAGTTTCCCTGAATCTTCTATGGCATTATATTGGTGCTCAAGGATAACGCAGGGGCCAGTGAAATATATTTCTTATGTACAAGTCAGAGATCTGGCCATATAGGTAAGATGACACTATTTGAAGGGTTTTCTAAACCACTTTAGAAACAAGATTTCTTAAAAATGGGAAACTTTCTGTACTAGGAGATTTATCCTCAGGATAAATTCCTGGTCTTTTCTAATGTATTAGTTATACTTTTGAATCCTGCCTCTCTCGGATTTATATTCTTTCACTACATAACCCCTCAAACTATAGAGTTTTCCCGTTGTGCTTTGGAAAAACTCTGAAACTCAGAGCATGGAATTTCATTCTCATTTTTTTGTTTTGTTTTGTTTTTGCTTTTTGGAGGGCAATTGGGGTTAAGTGACTTGCCCAAGGTCAAAAGGCTAGTTTTTGTGTTGTGTTGTGTCTGAGACTGGATTTGAACTCAGGTCTTCCTGCCTCCAGGGCCAGTGCTCTAGTCACTGTGCCACCTAGCTGCCCCCATTTTTTAAGAAAATAATTTCATCCTCATTTTTTTCTTAAAGAAAAAACATCACAAAATACCTAAATTTATTGCCATTGCCATTGTGTCTAATTATGTTGACTCATTCGGATCTTTGTTCTTCATTAACTCACACAATTAGATTGGCTATTTGGTGAAGATGACCTTTTTACCATATCCCTCCCCAAATCCCGCCTTCCATTCTCTATTCTCTCATCCATAACCTACAGTTCTCTCTGCATATCCTTCATTCTCTACCTCCTCTTCTTCCACATTTCTCTTCCCCTCCCCTCAGAAACCCAAGAAACTAGAAATCCAGTCTGAGGTTAGAAGTCTTTTTTGCCTACAAAAGTTAAACATTTTTCCTCTCAGAGTAAATAGAATCAACTAGCTCTATTTTACTTAATAATTTTTTAAAAAAAGAAAATATTCTGAATGATGCAAACCTATCTCTTTAAAAAAATTCCTACTTGGATAACTTCTTCCATTTCTGACTTCTTCCAACTCTTGTGAATCCTGTCTGAGGCGAAAATAATTCAGGCTTTATTATTCTGGCATCTAGTGGGAGTCTGTGACAATTTTACTATAGCTGAGCTTCCCTTTCTCTCCCTTTTTAATACCAGTGTGTTTTAATAATACAGTGTACCTTTCGGTATTGTTGAAATGTTACATTATTCAATGCATCCAACAGGAGAGGGATGGTGCTTATGTAATTCATGTGTCCTCCACGGGTGTGTTTAAAATGTGTGTGGTTGGAGGGGTATAATTTGAGAAGCAATTTTCTATAAGGTTAGGGAAAGTGGCACCTTTATGAAAGGTCGGAGATAACCTGGCCCAAGTTACATCTCTACAGGCTAAGGATTGGACTCGAGCCATGGAGGATGCAAGAATGGGACTGGAAGACAACAAAGCAATGTGGCATAGTAGAAAGAGTGTTGGATTTGGAGTCAAGGGTTTGAATCCTGATTCATCTACCTACTACTGGGCAATTCACTTAACCTTGTTAGATGTTTCCTCATCTATAAAAGGAGAACACTAAACGAGAAGACAACTCTTCCAGCTCTGAATCTATGACCCTAAAGCCCTACTAAGCTGAAGGAATTTGTGATCAAGGAAAGACAGGTCCTAAGGAAGGACAAGAAAAAAACACAGTTCTCTCTGTGTGTCTGTGTTTTGGGGAAGAGTGAAAGTCAGGAGCAAAAAGGTTTTTTTGTTTGTTTTAAGATTCAATTTGAAAGATTCTTGGTGAAAGAATATTGACCTATGAAAAACACAGATAAAAACAGGACTCCAGACTCAAGCAGCCCTACTACTCTCATATTCATTTATAACTGTAAGAATCAGTTTCATGGGGCCAGGAAAAGTGGATATAGAAAGCACTGCTTCTTGGCCCATTTGGGTTAAACTCAAATCTAAAAATGTACAAAGTAAGATAACAATGAGGAACTTGTTCTTCTAAATTCAAAACTTCAAGGATCAGTGATTTCTTCAGCCTTGGTCCATTCATAGCTCCCTGTAACACTTAGCAATCTAGTCAAAAAATGTGTCCGTGTCTACATGTTTAGAAGACTTCTACACCCTTCCAGGTATACAAATTGTTTCCTCTTCAACTCAGATGACAGTAAGATTCAAACATACAATTTTATGTGTCTGTGTGTCTATTCACACACACACACACACTCCTATTTGTGTGTACTGGTAGCCATCTCTAGGCAGGGAGAGAGGTAAAGACAAAAAATAAATTTGCATGATAACTTTGTCATATATTTGGAGGTAATACTAAGTTGTACATGGCAGATTTGCAATTTCACGTGCAATCATATTTTTAGAGTATTGTGTTATGTAAATGCTTGCTTTGCCCTATGAATTGAAAATAAAATAAATTTTTAACAAAATTTTAACAGGTGTCCCCCTAAAGACCTCTTTCTACTTAGCTCAACTGATCTTCAAAACAATGGGCATATAGACTGTTATTCAGCCTGTAGGCAACGGCTAGAGGGTAGGCACTAGGGACAAAAAGAAAAAACAAACAAACAAACAAAAAATGAAAGCATGTCTGCCCTTAAGGAGCTTACATCCTATTCAGGGAATACAAACATGGACCCAGGTAAATATAGAGTATCTACAAAGCAACTTCAAGAATACAAAGCTAAAACCTGGATCAGGAAAAGTCATGTTGATGAACACCTGAACTATTCTTGGAAGGAAGCTTCATGCTTCTATGAAGAGCAGATGAGGAGGAAGGGCCAAAATCTTTGCTCCATTGGCACAAGCCTTGGAAAACTCAGGGTCACCTCCACACCAGCATGAAAGATCAAGGCTAGACTCAGACTCAGAGCCTTTGAGAGTTGGAAGGGATCTCAGTAGTCATCTAACCCCAACTCCTACTTAGAAAGAACCCCTGTGATAAGATAGCCAACAAGAGGCAGTAATCCAGTCTCTGCTTGAATAGCTCTGAAAAGAATCCCAGCTGAAATCAATGGGGATGTTGGCCAAAATTTGCAACTTTGCAAACTGTAACTTGCTCCCAACTGTTCCTGATTCTGCCCTCTGTGCACCAACAAAAGTCTTGTATGTGGAAACCCTTCAGACACTTGATAGCTATCATGTTCCTCCCACTCCCAATCCCAGTCTTCTCTTCTCCAGGCTAAACCATCCCAAATTCCTTCAATAAAGCATCATATTATATGAATTCAAGACCCTTCAATATTCTGTTCATCCTCCTCCAGTTTAGCAATGTCCTTAAACTGTGGCAATACAAAAAGAACATGGCACTCCCAAGGTAAAAAGATTGGCGACAGAAAGACTTACAAGGATGTAGAAGGTTTGAAATTTACTCTACTTTGGAAAAACATTAAAACATAGATCAGGAAGGGGTCCTCCAGAAGTCATTTTATCTCAATCCAAATCATTCCCCAAAGATCAAGTGCTTCTAATTGGAGTGGAATCCTGCGATGCTCCTGGGACACATTCTAAGAAGTTGCAAAAAAATTGTTATTTCCAAAGATTAGCTTAAAGTCCTAGCCTGCATTTTTTTTTTTAACAAAAGGGAAGGGGGCAAGATGTTTCTTCCTTCCCTCTGCCTCTCCTGGCAGGGCTGGCTGGGACTTGATAGGCATCTTCCCATTGAGTCCCATCTAGATTGACAATTTGTCCAGCTCTTCCCTTCCCAAAAACAGGGAGAGTAAAAGTCAAGGGATTCAAAGGAAACCAGGGCTCTGGCCTAAATTGCTCTCAGAAAGAGTATGTGTAAAGAAAAGAAAAAAAAAATTCTACTTAAACACTAGCAGAGAGTGTTCTCTCCTTCTTCAAACCTTCCCAAAGCACCATCTGTATCTCTCCTTTGCTTTCATTCCTCCCTCCTTCCCTAGTAGGATTCTTATCCATACAATGGCTACTATCCTTAGAAGACTATAAACTCCCCGAGGAAAGGATCTTTGTTACATTTTCATCATTGTATCAAGATGGCCTAATACAACTCTTTTACACTTAAAAGATTTAATCCAAAACTGGATTCAAAAACTGAATCCAAAATTCTAACAATGGACAGTATCTTTCAGAAATCCCACAGAGGACTTTCACTCCCTCTAGGAGGTCGTCCTCAAGAGGAGGCAAAGCTAACATCATTATTCGGGCCCACAGCTGGCTGGGCAGCCCCTGGAGAGCTTCAGCCTATAAAAGTAAGATTTCTCAATTGAGAGGATCTGTCAGAGAAGACTTATCCTACCCCTTCCAGCAGTGCCCCAGCCCCTAGGAGAGTATAATCCCAATGACTCCCATTCTCCAAACAGAGGTACTGCTTGGGGCTGCTTCCTGTGCAGAAGCTAAATGTTCCCCAACAGCTGAGTCCAAACTCTAGGGAAACTAATACATCAGTGCCTCAGCCCTGAAGGAGGGAGGTTTTAATCAAAACTGGCAGGATCCTAGGAAGAAGAGAAGCCAGAGCAGAAGCTGCTGATGGTGTTTTCAGTCTCAAAGAGGATTTATCCAACACTGCCTCTAGCTCACTGTACTTTTCCAAGGCTTGGGATTTGGGGGTCAGGATGGCCCTGGCAGTTAATCTGATCCCTACCAAGAGCACAGTAAAAAAAAAAAATCACTGCCCCTCCAAGCCCAAATAAAGGGAAATCCCTTTCCCCACACTCTAATTCAATCCTATTCCCCTCCTCCTTTGGTGAGCTCTTGGGTTCCAGTTATCTTTCTTAACACACACACATGCAGGCATCTGCTCATCCTGCCAGGCTAGCAAGATAAGAGTTAACTAAAGAGAGAGGAATGGGGCATAGAGAGAGAAGGGATTTGTGAATTGGTTTTCACCAGTAGCAGGGATGCTACTGAAAAGCTCCTATAACATTTGAGATGGAAAGTACCTCTGGGGGACATCTGAACTGGCCACCAAGGCAAATCATATTAGCAATTTGAGGAGGGTAGGGGGGAGAAGATAGTGGTAGGCACCTGGGGAAGGGGCAGTCTCCTCCCAAGACACATTGAAGCCAAACTCAGGAGCCTCTGCAACAGCAGATAGAGCCACCTGCTCTGACTGTGATCAGAAGCTCTTTCCCACTTATCTTCCAGTCACTCAGTATCTGCGTCTCTGAAACATGGCATTAAATAATGGGATTTGGATGTTGAACAGCAGACTTCTTTCGTGAGACTGACTTAACTTCACAAATGCAGGGAACTACAGACTTAACGGGAGGCAACCCCAGGCAAAAGGTTCTGAACTTGTAGAAAGCAGTGAAAAGAAAATGTATATAATTCCTAAAGAACCATTCTCTACAACTACAGAAAACAAATAAATATTGACAGGGTGCTTCAGCCTTCTAGCCCCCAATTCACTAAGCTCCAAGAATTTCCGCAGGCATGAGAGGCTGATCTGCATTGAGTATGAGTATGGAAAATTTTAACTTCAAGTTGATGAGAGCTACAGAAAACTGTAAGACAGAACCCAGGGCCTGACACAGAGTTACTTTCCTAGTTTGGGGCCCCAGAAACAAAAAAGATCAATTATATCACATGGGCTTCCTCTCCTCTTTGTGATCCCCCACCCTGGGTCCCCAACAGACCCTCAGTTTCCCTTCAATCACATCTGATCTTTGCTAAACACTTACCCTGATTAAGTATTTACTCAGGACTCACTTGTATCATGGGAGATTTTTTTATACACTCCTATCCTAACTAAGGCTATTTCAGCCATTCCCTGAGCCCAGTTATAATATTATCCCAAAGGTAGCATTAGCAAAATAAAACAATAACAAGTGCTTTAAAAAAAAGCAAAATAATTATTACTGTGAACATAACAACATTTGCTTCCCACAAACATTCTGAAAGAATGCCTAGGACAATGTTGCTCTGGAAGAATTTTAGCAATGAGGAGAAAGTAACTCTTTCTGGATCTTCTGTAAAGAGGACAGTCACCAGCTGTTCTCAATCTTTCCTGAAGACAAGGAGTAAACAAGAATAAACTGTAGCCTGAGGGATTTCAGTATGAGGGGGAAAATTCCCCGATAAAAAAAAGTTAGTGAAGATTGGCACCATGGAGATCATAGAATATAGGATTCTGAAGCACTTTAAAAAAAGACACATGCACATCTTGTCCAGGATAATTTGAGTATGTCCTGCATGAAGGCAAGGGGATGAAAAAGGTAACCTTTGAAATTCTGTCTTAGTCCTATGATTCCTCATGAGATTGCTCAGGGTCTGTTTTTCTCCCTTTTCTCCCTACTCCAAGTTTTAAAAGTTCCTCACATCTGTAATCCCACAGGAATTTAGTACTCTTGATATGGCATATGGTATGGGCCTTCATAGCATTGCTAAGATCTCAGGGTGAGGCTGTTTGATTTACTAGCACTTCATCTTATGCCCACCAATAGAACATTTAAAAAGTCACCACCTGGGATGAATCTCATGTCAAGAATCTAGGGAACTAGCTCAGTCCTCTAAAGTAACAGCTGCAGAGCCTGTGGAAGATCCAGAAAAATCAATAACTGGCAAAATGAAATGTTCCAGATGTCTCCACACTTGGGGTAAGAGATTTGATCTCCACAGGGTTCCCACACAGTCCCTTATATAGTAGAGAGCAATCAGATCACATGGGCTCCGGCTAGATCTTAGTTCTTCAGGAGAGCTTGGGATGAGGTGATGAGGCAGGGAGCAGAGTTAAATAGGGGGAAAAAAATCAAAACCAAACTTGATTGCCAAATTCCAGCCACCTACTGTATCAGAAACCACACTGGTATACCCAGGATGGCTGCTAGCACAGGTTCTTAGATCTATTTTACTAGAAAAGATAGTCAAAAATCTTTTTTTTTAATTATATTCACTAGTTCTGGGGAAAAGTCAGCACCCTGAACTTCAGAGAAAAAAGCACAGAAATAAAGACCAACTGACAGGGCTTCTAACTGTCTGAGAAATTCAGATCAAAAGTGCTAGCACAGATCAAAAGACAGATTCAGCTGTCTGACCAAGGCAATACATACACCAGAGAGAGAAGCACCAACATCTGGGTTTTTCAAAGCAGGGGGGCCTTAATGGCTACCCAGAGTCTCATCTGGTCAAATCACAAGAACACTCTTCCAATGAGTGAGCCCCAAAGCAAAATGCTAGCCTCAGAGTATATATACCCTTTTTAGAGGTAGAGGGCATCACAACCCTCATGACTGGGTACCTACTTAGACATTAACAAAAGGTAAGAAAACCTTCCTAAAAGCAAACCTCCCTTAAGCAAGCTTCCCTTTACAGGTTCCACATGAGAACTGTTAATGGATGGGAAAGATCTTATATACCATTAACATTACACCTACTAGTAAATCAATCAGTTGAAAAACAAGTATCTATTGAGAAACTACTATATGCAAGGCACAGTGTATACTGGGCATACAAAGACAAAAATGGAACAACCCCTAGCCTCAAGGAGCTTGCATACTATTACGTGACAAATGTGTGTTAATCAAGTCAGTCAACAAACATTTATTAAGCACTATGTTCCAGAGATTATATAAATCACTGGGAATTCAAAACCAAAAATGAGACAATCCCTGCCTCCAAGGAGCTTAAATTATCTTGGGGATATGTATATGTGTACACATACACACATGAATAAACATGAAATAGACACAAGGTAATTTTTAACACAGTGAAGGTGCTAATAGCTAAAGGAATCATATAAAAAGTGGTACTTGCGGTAAATCATGAAGGAAGCAAAAGGTTTTAAAAGGTGGAGGCAAGAAGTAATGTACAAACACAAAATGAATTCTAAGCATGGGGACCAGCCAGTGTGCAAAATGGAAGGTCATATATGAGCAACAGTGAGACTTCCAGTTTGGCTGCACTTTTAAAGTGCCAGAAGCGGAGAAATGAGGAATAAAACTGGAAAGGTAAATTGTGGTCAAATTGAGGAAAGCTTTGAATGCTTATATTTGGTCCTAGAGATAATGGGAAGCTGGGGTTGTTGAGTAGGGTTACAACATGGTAAGACCTGAACTTTAGGAAAATCGTATGAGGTGGATTTGGTTAGGGGGGGTTTGAAGTAGGGAGACCATTAGGAGGATAACATAATAGTCCAAGCAAGATGTGATGAGGGCTTGAACGATGTTTGGCAGCTGTGGGAGTACAGAGGATACCTGCAGAGAGGTTTGGAGGGAAAAAGCAGTGAGATTTTGCAATGGATCGAATATATTTTCTGAGAGAGAGAGAGATTGTGAACCTGTGTGACTAGAAGTATGGTGGAGTACTTACAGTAATAGGGAATTATGGTGAGATATAGGTTTTAGGGGAGAGAGAATTAATTCATTATAGATGTGTTGTGTTTGAGGTACTTCTGGGACGTCCTATTTGAAATTTCCAATAGGCAGTAGGTGATGAGGTAATGGAACTCAAGAGAGAGACTAGGACTGAATATACAGATTTGGAAGCCACCAGCATAGAAATTATAATCAAATCCATGGAAGCAAATAAGGTCACCAAATGAAAGTGTTGCAATCCAACATCATAAGGCATTGGTCTTCTTTTAGATGGGTACAGCACAGATGTAATCCTACAAGGAGGTGGATTAATCCTGCTCAAAAGTTATGGGGCAGGGGAGTTTAGGGGGACTTATAGGAGTCAGTTATGTTCCATGTAATGTCACCATAAAGATATTAGAGGAAGATAGAGGTAAACCTGAGCCAATGTTATCTCCCCTTTTTGGAAAAGCATCACTTTCTCTATAGGTTGGCAAAAGTCTATATGATTGCTGGGGTTTCCCTAACATGACTCCAAGATGATAAATCAAATCAGATTAGATATTTGTCCAGAAACTGTCACTTAAAGTCTATTGTACTCCAGTTCCATATACCCTCTCTCAAGGATAGAAAACTTTCAGATCTGGAATGTGTATACATGTGTGTATGTGTGTGTATTTCAGAATTGGTTTTACTGAAGAAAAAGAAGTAAAATAAAGGTTGACGATAAGATAAGGAGATAGGAAATTTGGGTCTATCAGAAATAACTTTTCTCCCTCTATAATCTTCCACTTTGGTCATACCATAACAAAAATGTGCTTTCTGTCATGGCAAAAGATACTCAGAACAAGTCTTTTTGCCCTGTTCTACTGCCCCATCCACTGTATTAAAGGCAAACTGATATGATTAAATAGGAAGACCCCACCCACCAATTCAAGACCAGATATGTACTACCATCACCAAAACTACTTCAGATTCTTAACTGATTTATATCAAGAGATGTCATGTATGCATGTGGTCCACAATACTCTAGAGTGCAGCCTGAACCATATTACAATGTAACTGGGAAATTTTTAACAAAAGAAATATACAATAAAACAAAAATAATATTACATTTTAAAAATAGCCAATATACAACACACAGGGGGTTTTTATGTATGATTTAATGACCCCCATTCCTATTTTAGTTTGGTAGCACTGGGTTATACCACAAGGGCAAGGATATTCAGTCTAATATCTACATGTTTGTCCCTATAGACTGCATAACTACAATCCAGAGATCAAAATTTTCCTAATCCAGAGACACATGGAGAGATTACCTATTCCTGAAACATACCAAGAAGAGGGTACAAATCTGATGGGAATAACTCATTAAGCAGCCATGGTAAGATTGGATGGGGAAGAGATGAGCAATAAATGAGAATTTATGTGCCTGGGGCAAATTCAATTGAAAAAAAGGTGATTTAGGTAAACAACTTACAGAAGCAAATGAACACAGTAGCCTAGTGTTTGATAAATCCATAGATCCCATCTAATGGGGCAAGATAAGACTTAGTTATCTGACAAAAAATGCTGAGAAAACTGGAGAGCAGTCTGGCAGAAGCTAGTAATGGACCAATACTCTCACACCATATACTAAGATAAGCTCAAAGTGAACACATGATTTAGACATAAGCATGGAAGAAGTTACCTGTCAGATCTAGAGACAAGGAAAGAGTTCATGACCAAACAAGATATAGAGAGATTCACAGGAGGTAAAATGGATAATCTTGATTATATAAAATTTAAAAGTTTTTGTTAGAAGAAAAACAGGAAACTGGGGAGGAAATTTTATAGCAAGTTTTCCTGGTAAAGTTTTTCTCAAATATATGGAGAAATGAGTCAAATTCATAAAAATAGGAGTCATTCCCCAAATGATAAATGATTAAAAGATATTAACAGGCAGTTTTCTGAGAAAAAAAATCAAAGTTATCAATAATCATGTGAAAAAAGTTCTAAATCACTAATAATTCTAGAAATGCAAATTAAAACAACTCTGAAGTACTATCTCATATTATCTAAATGATAGAAAAGGAAAATGACAAATACTAGAGGGGGTGTTGGAAAATAGATAATGCAAATGCACTATTGGTGGAGTTGTGAATTGGTCTAGCCATTGACAATTGGGCACTATGCCCAAATGGCTATAAAATTGGGCATATCCTTTGACCTAGTGTAAGGGTTATGGGATTTAAAGATCTTCCATGCCCCGTTGGACTTGCTGACGTAGCAGGAAGGGGCGGAGCAAGAGGAAGAGGAAGCCAAGCTAGCGTTCCTGCGGTGGCTGGCGGTGGTGGCGACGCGGCAGCAGCAGCAGAGGCAGCAGCAGCGCAAAGCCCTTTTTGACTTAGCCAGAATTTCTGCTAAGGACTCCTGCTGAGGACTGCCAGGGGCCGGAGCTGCTGGGAGCGCGCTTCCTGGACGCTGGGTGGTTGCTGTGAGTGGGGAGAGGAGGACCTTTGCCTGAGGTAGCCTGTTCTGTTTTAAAGGCTTGAAAATGTGCGTGCTTTCTACTTTATCTACCTGTGCCAATATCATAACTACTCTGATGGATTTCACTTTCTGGTTTGGGGACTCAGTCTTTTGGTATCTTAATAAATTTTCTAGTTTATTTCCCCATATGGCAAGCATGACGTATTTTGTAATGGATAATTATATCAGCATATTTGTAATCTCCATAGGCATTGTGAATATGGCATTGCTGATACACCTAGCAATATGGCTCTTAGGTCTATACTTAAAGGAAATCAAAGGAAAATGAAAAGGACCCCTATGTACAAAAATATTTATAGGAGCTCTTTTTGTGATGGCAAAGAATTATAAACTGAGGGAATGCCCATCAATTAAGGAATGTCTGACTAAGTTATGGTTTATGAATGTGACAGAATACTGTTGCTATAAGAAATTATGAAGGGAATAGTTTCAGTAAAACAATAATAATAAATTAGCTATTTATTAACCATGGCTTGTTTCAAAAACATGATGTGCTAGTTGAGAGATTGAAACAAATTTTTGTATTTGTTATATTAAAAGGATCTCTTTTAAATAAAAAAAACTGGGAAAACTTATATAAATGGATACAAAGAAAAGTGAGTAGAACTAGGAGAAAAATCTACACAGTAACAGCAATATTACCTTTTAGTAACTCTGGTCAATACAATGATGCACCACAACTTCAAAAGACTTATGATGCAAAATGCTACCCATCTTCAGATAAAGAACTGATGGACTCAGAGTAGAGTTGAAGCATATTTATTTTATTTCTTTATTTTTCTTGCTTATTTTCAAAACATGGCTAATGTGGAAATAAGTTTTGCATGACTTCATATTATAATAAGTATCCTATTTCTTGCCTTCTCAATGAGTATAGGAGGGATAAAAGGAGGTAGAGAATTTGGAACTGAAAGTTAAAACATTTTTTTTAAGAGAAGAGGGGAGCACAGAAAAAAGTTCAACTGTATCTCTCAAAAAGAGTGGGGTGCAGCTTGTCCCTAAGACAGTCTAGCCCTCGTGTAGATGGAGGTGTTTGAGCTTAAGAAATAGTCACTACAAGGATGGCCCCCACAAGGAATGAAGGCAGTGGCCCAGGAGTGGCAGCATGGACTAACAGTAGGAATGGAAGATGAGGGTTGAAGACAAAGGTTAGCACAAGGAGGTTGCATGTCCTCTGGGAAGGAAGTGGAGCACCTTAGATTTTCTGCACTATGGGGTATCATCCTAATTACAGTTCTAGGAGTAAAAGATATTACATAAATGGAAAAGGGAAAGAGATGAGGTTAATATAGAGTCCTTTTGGAATCAGACCTTCTCATTACTAACACTAAGGACAAAAAGTTGAATGTATGCCTTTTGGTATCACCTTATCCACTAAAGAGACAAAAAATGATAATAATAAAAAAACACGTTTCAAGCAGTCTCACATCAGACTACCACTTTTTTGCCTACAGCAACAAAGAATGAGTAAGAAATGACATCATAGACCATGAAACAGGAGGAGGAACTATCAAAGGCAGATGGTTTTGTCCATGGTTGGGAAAGCTACCAAGCAGACTGACTTGTTTCAAGCAAGCCAATTAAAAAGTCTTCAGCAAATGGGCTTTTAAAGTAGTGGAAGAGAGGAGGTCATTGTGAAGCATGCTGTTAAAGGAGATTATGGCTACCAGGAAGATTTTTGCAGTCTATTTCTCTGTCCAAGTGCAGTAAGTATTCCGCACAGTACATTTGCTGTAAATCACTTCCTATTCAGGCACACTGCTGAGGGTCTCTAAAGGTCGATTTTCCTTGGTTATGACAACAAAAACCAAAATTTGGTCAAACCAGAAAGGTATTATCTTCCTACAAGCTGATAAATGCACAATAGTAATGAAGTTGGTTAAGCAATACACCCACAGACTTCAGTATTTGCTCTGAAGATCCACCTGTTAGGTGAACATGATAAAACAACTTGACAGTCCTGTCACCAATGACTTGGAAGATCAGAAATTTTTCTTCACACATGCGCGCACTCACACACACAATATTTATCTCTCAACAAATATATCACATTTTTGAAACAAGCTATGGTTAATAAACAGTTATTTTATCATGTTGCTTTACTGAAACCATTCCCTTCATCATTTCTTATAGCATAACAGTATTCCATCACATTCATAAACCATAACTTATTCAGACATTAGTTAATTGATGGGCATCCCCTCAGTTTATAATTCTTTACCATAACAAAAAGAGCTTCTATAAATATTTTGTACAAATGGGTCCTTTCCATTTTCCTTTGATCTCCTTGAAATATAGACCTAATAGGCAAATTCTGGGTCAAAGGGTAGATAGATAGATAGATAGATAGATAGATAGATAGATAGATAGATAGATAGATAGATAGATAGATAGATAGATAGATATAGATATAGATATACACACACATCATATATACATATATATGTATATATACACATATATGAGACATTTAGTTACTGAAACCAAAAGACTTACAGACAAAAGAGAGTGCCATACTTGAAAAGAACTCTGAGTTGGCTTCTATCATTGTGACCCAACTCAACAACCAAAGAATTTTTTAATCTCTAAAAAGCACCAGGAAATTGAGATCTATTGAAGATAATGGTTGTTGTTGGTGGCAGAAGGGGTAGGTGGGTGTTTTGGTTTGGTTTTTACTTGTCTTCTTGTACACATTTCTCTTACCTTAGCTGCCAAATAAAAATAAAAATAATCATAAACTTCTCAATGTAAGAACTGAAGGACTTAAGTTTAACTCCAGTCTAGGCACACAGACCAACTCATAGCAGCATTTGATTGACTTAAACCTAAGAGCCAACATATCTTCATTTGCATGACATGCTCTTCTCTTTGTCAATTATTTATTTATATTACACACACACACACACACACACACACACACACACATATGCTCATACCCATCTGTAACCAGTCACTGGCATCATCACCAAACCAGCTTCAAAATGGACCCAACCTTTCAAATTATACAGTACTTACAAACTGATCTTGTCCCATCATTTATATCTATTTTTAGAAATTGATTTGGGGCAGCCAGGTGGCTCAGTAAGTAAGAGCACTGGCCCCAGAGTCGGGATGACCTGGGATCGAATCCAGGCTCTGATACTTAGCACCACACCCAGAAATAACTGGCCGTGTAACCTTGAGCAAGTTACTTAACCCCAATTGCTTAAAAAAAAAAGAAAAAAAATTGGTTTGCTTCATCTCAAAGGAAAGAGAAGAGAGGAAGGAAGGAGACATTTTGAGGATAAGTAATTTTCTTAAAACTGGTGTGTGTGTGTGTGTGTGTGTGTGTGTGTGTGTGTGTGTGGTCTTTGTTTCTTTGAAATTAAAAAGTAATTTTTATTTTAAAAATTTTTTTAAATAATCCACTTATTAACAAAGCTCCAATATTATTTATGCTTAGTTTATTTATCTGTAGATTTTACAATAAAGTAAAAAGAAGTAGAAATTATTGCATGTTTCTGGAACATTAAACATTTTTATACCTAAAATTACTTAGGCAGGAAGGTTTTTTCCATTGCCCGAACAACTCAAATACTTCCTGTGAAAAGTCTACAGATAGCCTAGCAGATAGCCTATCCCACACTGACAGCTTACTGGTGGAAAAAACTTGCCTCAATTAAACTGGAGTGATAAAACCAATATGCCTTTCTTCCCACCCACAACATGAGGATGCTTTACCTAAAAGAAGAGTTTCCTCCAGGATTTCACTGACCTTAGTTTCCTTGATGCATAAAAGGTCACAGACACAAAGTTTAGGTCTGTCAGATGTTGTGGGTGCATAAGTCATCATACATTATGTCAATCTACCGATAAGACCTATTTCCATAAGGAGACAAGGGACATCTAGTCTGACAAAGCCAGACAAAACTATCCCTTATATCCTTGATGTGCACATCCTTGCTGTTAAGGCTAAGTGAAACCCCTTTTGCTAAATATTCAAGGACTTATGAGTGTCTCATTTTATCCCAAAATTGAACCTAAGAGGGTACTGGCATTGGAGCTGTGCCTCCAACAATTGGTTTTCTTCAATTCCAATGCTTATACCTAAACCTTCTAGTATGATTTTCATTAACAGCCAATAAGTATTTGATTTTCTACCTCTATACATTTCTTACAAAATTATGGGGATAAGGTCACTCACTCTGCCCTTTAGTTTTCAGTCAACTGCAAGCCTCCTGGGAGAGATACAGTGTCATCACCCATAATAACTAAAATTCAGTATTCATCATCTTTACTTCTTTTTAGAGTCTTAAAAATGAAAGGTTGCTATATTCATTTAGAGTGTGTGCTTTGACTTCCTCTCCTCATACCTTCTTCTAAACTCCTCCACAATCTGGCTTCTCTGACCTCATCCTACAATTGAAATGACTCCAAAATTTCCAGTGATCTCTTAATTGCCAAATGTAGTGACTTTCAAACTTCTCTGATATTGTCAAGGGCACCACCATCCTACTAGTCCCCCATGATCCCAGTCTTGACATTATCCTCAACTACTTACTCTCACTCAATCTACATAGTCAGTCAGGGTCCAAACCTTATCATCTCTATCTTTACTACGTCTCCTGTATATGTCTCCATATAGTTACCTCCACCATCAGGATTCAGACTGTCATTACCTTTCACTTGGACTACTGCAGTAGTCTTCTAACTGGACTTTACTTCAGGTCTCTCTCCATTCCTGTCTGTCTTCTTGCCAAACTGATTTTCCTATAGCATAAGTCTCACCACGTTACCTACTCCCCACTCAATAAACTCCAGTGGTTTCCTATCACGTTTAGATCAAATATAAAGGCTTCTTTGGCATTTAAATCTCTTCACAACTTGGCTCTTCCCATATTGCCAAACATTACTCCCCTCCAAATATCATATGATCCAGGCATTTGCAATGGCTGTCTGCCATGCCCATAATTTCCTCCCTCATCACCTCTACCATATAAAATCCTTTGCTTTTAGTTCTGTTTAGATTCAACCTCTAAGAGCAGGCTTTTCCAAGGTCCTCCAACTGTTGGTGCCATCCTCTGTAAGATTCCCTTCCATCTACTCTGTATGTATTTTATACCTATCTATTTTTATGTCTGTCATCTCTCCCACTAGAATGTAAACTCCTTGAAACCAGGAAGTATTTTTGCTTTTTCTTTGCATCTCCGTGGCTTAAAACAGTACTTGGTACATAATGAGCACTTAATAAAATGCTTCTTGGTTGATGCATTCATTCACTTTGAGACTTCACTTTCCTTTAAATGAAAATGAACAAAAACAAAACACCCTTGATCCACATATTGGTCCTAAATGTACTTAGAGGTGGAAAGGACTTCAGAAAGTACTTAGTTCAACCTCCTCATTTTATACATAAGGAAAATTAAGCTAAGAGTAGTTATTTGCCCAAAGTCACTCAAGTACATTCAGGTAATAAGGAAAAGGCTGAGATTCAAACCTAGGCCCTCTTTTTTTTTAATTAGAGGTTGTCTTTTTTTTTTTTTAATTTGTTTGTTAACAAGTGGTTGGGTTTTTTTTTTCTTTTTGGAGGAGGGAAGGCAGGGCAATTGGGGCTAAGTGACTTGCCCAAGGTCACATGGCTAGTAAGTGTGTTAAATGTCTGAGGCCGGATTTGAACTCAGGTCCTCCTGACTCCATAGCCAGTACTCTATTCACTGCATGACCTAGCCATCCCCTAGGCCCTCTTGATCTATTCCCAAAGTTATTTCTCCATCACCATAATGCTTAAGGATATTGAGAAAAGGGATTGGGTAAGAGCACTGAATTTTCATGATTCATCAAAAGAATATGCTTGGATACATATAAAATATGCAGAACACAAATCAGTTTAATTAGACTGCAAACCCCTTGAGGGAAGGACTTATCAAGAACCAATAGTACTAAGGGTAGAGCCAAGATGGCAGAGTAGGAGAAGCAACCAAGTTAAACTCTCCAAATATTCCCCTCCAAACAACTTAAAATGATGCCTCAAACCAAATTTTGGAGCAGCATTGCCAAAAAAGGATGAGGGTGAGACATTTCCCTAGCCTAAGACTACTTCGGAGGCTGACAGGAGAGCTCCATAACACCAGGGTGGATAACGGTCTAGAGCATTTGTGGCAGCAGCACCAGCAGTGGGCCTTAGAGGCAGCCATGACAGTAGCACTCAGCCCATAAGCAGTAATAGGAATGGACAACTAGTCAGAAAGTGATTAGAAGGGGCCCTTTGTTGGCACTATGTGCAACTAGCACTGTTTGGCAACTCTATTGCCCATACAAACTTCTGAGTCACAGTTCCAGGACAAAGCGAAATGCTTATGGTCAATCACAAGGTAGCAATGGCCCTAGTTATAGTTCCAAGGCATAGATGAGTGTTAGGGCTTACTAACACTAAGAAAGCAGGACCCCTTCGTGGGTAAAGACCAGAGCACATACCAGGAGAGTAGTGACCATACCTTGCCCTAGATCACACCACCTTGGAAGCACCAAAAAACTTGCAGACCTCATTTCCCAATTGATAAATGGTCAAAGGATGTGAACAGGCAGTTTTCAGAGGCAGAAATTAAAGCTACCTATAGTCATATGAAAAAATGCTCTAAATCATTACTGATTAAATAAATGCAAATGAAAACAGCTCTGAGGTACCATGCCACACTTATCAGGTTGGATAACATGACAAAACAGGAAAATGATAAATGTTGGAGGTGTGGGAAAATTGGAACACTTAATTCATTGTTGGTGGAGTTGTGAACTGATCCAATCACTCTGGAAAGCAATTTCAAACCATGGTAAAAGGGCTATTAAAATATGCATACCACAGAGCAGCTAGGTGGTGCAGTGAATAGACCACCGGCCTTGGAGTCAGAAGGACCTGAGTTCAACTTCTGCTTCAGACAATTAACACAAAAACTAGTTGTGTGACCTTGGGCAAGTCATTTAACCCTAATTGCCCTACCCTCCCCCCTCCAAAAAGCAAAAAAATAAAATATGCATAGCCTTTGACCCACTAATACCACTTCCAGGCTATATCCAAAAGAGATCATAAAAATGGGAAAAGGACCCACATGTACAAAAATATTTATAGCATCTCTTTTTGTAGTGGCCAAGAACTGGAAATTGAGGGGATGCCCATTAACTGGGTAATGGCTGAACAAGTTATGGTATGTGAATGTAATGGAATACTATGGTGCTATAAGAAATGATAAACAGGCAGACCAGAAAAACCTGGAAAGACTTATATGAACAGATGCTGAGTGAAGTGAGCAGAACCAAGAGAACACCGTACACAGTAACAGCCACAGTGTGTGATAACTGACTTTGATAGACTTAGCTCTTTTCAGCAATGCAAGGACCTAAAACAATTCCAAAGGACTCATGATGGAAAAATGCCATCCACATTCAGAGAAAGAACTATGAAGTCTGAATGCAGCTCAAAGCAGACTATTTTCTTTTTTTTTTGTTTTACTTTTTTCTTTCTCATGATTCCTCCCATTCATTCTAATTTTTCTATACAACATGACTAATGAGAAAATATGTTTAAAAGGAACATGTATATAGAGACTATATCAGATTGCATGCCATCTTGGGGAGGGAAAAGAGAGGGAGAAAAATTAAAAACTTAAGTGAATATTGAAAATTAAAAATAAATTAACTTTCAAAAATTACAGACCCTGGGAAGCTAGGTGGTACAGTGAATAGAGCACCAGTCCTGGAGTCATAAGGACCTGAGTTCAATCCTGCCTCAGACACTTAACACACACACACACACACACACACACACACACACAAAACCTAGCCCTGTGACCTTGGGAAAGTCACTTAACCCCAATTGCCCTACCTTACCCCCTCCAAAAAGCAATCTCTCAATCAATAAATATTTTTAAAAATATTACAGACCCTAAGAACTAGCCCTGAAAACAGCATCATGAAAGAAGCCTAAAGTTTGGGGCAAGACCTCTCCACTCCCAGGTGAGCAGAACCCAACCTTAATGTAAAGTTCAAAATAAAATTTTAAAAGATAGGCTGGAAAAATGAGCAAACAATAAAAAAAATTAACTTGACCACAAAAATCTACTATTATGGCAGGGAAGACATAAATCCAGAAGACAACAATGTGAAAGTAGTTACAAGCAAAGACTGAAAGAAAAATGCTAATTGGATCCAAATCCAATATGAATTTCTAGAAGAGTTAAGAGTGATAGCAGACAAATTGGGAAAGGAAATGATAGTGATGCAAGAAAATTATTAAAAGAGAGTCAATAGCAAGGTGAAACAAGTCACTATAAACAGCAAAGGAGTTAGGATTATGACCAGGAATAACCTACCCAGCAAAATAAGTATAATCCTTCAGAGAAAAAAAAATGGATACTCTGATCAATACAATGATCCAAGACAATTCTGGACGCATGATTAAAAATGCTATCTACCTCTAGCTATAGAAATGATGAATTCTAAGTGCAAATTAAAGTGTAATTTTCTTTATTTTTCTTGCCTTTTTTGGAAATATGGCTAATATGGACATACATTTTGCACTATTCTATATTATACCATATTTAAAATGTGCTTTGTTTTTCTTTCTCTCTCAATAGAAAGGGGAGGGGGAAGTAGGAGGGAGAGAATTCCAGACTAAAAATAAAATAAAATTGAATTTTTAAAAAAGAAATCACATTGTCTTATTTGCATGTATTTTGTAGGTTCTAGATGTTCTATTACCAACTCCCTCATTTGGCAGATAGAGAAACTGAGATCAAGGGAGGCTAAGTGAATTACCCAAGGTCACAGAGGCAATAAACATAACAAACTCCATAATCAGCTCTCTTATATGAAGTGTGAATACATTCATATCAATGTCATCTGTAGGATGTTTTAAAATGATGATTTGTTTCTCCCATAAACACTAACATCCTTTGGAGAAGGTGGTAATACTACTTATTCTACCATATTTGGTATATTATATCAAACTAGTATGAGAGAGAGACAGAGAGAGACAGAGAGAGAGAGAGAGAGAGAGAGACTGGTGAGCTTGAGCTGGATTTGCCAAAAAGAAATAGTTTTGTGGAAAGCTGCCAATATTTATTAGCAAAATCAACACCAGTTTGACAAAGTACTCTCAAATGGGCCAACCACTATAAAGAATAGCATTTCTTATAAGAAATACCACAGCTCTGATGACTCAGTTTCAGCATTTGAGTATCAAGGTGGGGAGATCAAAAGAAAGGCTAACCTTCACCTCAGGGAAACTTCATCCTAAAATTTTTAGTAGGAGTGCTCCTCTGGAAAAGCTGAAGGTCCTGAATGAGCAACAGGGAAATGGCAGAAAGCTTCTGCTGATGAAGGTAATGGGAACAGACAGCATGGAGAGCTCAAGATAAGAACTGAAGTGAAGAAGGAGTAGAATTGGGAAAAGAGTTGCCCAGGAGATTAGGTGGCATGCTAAAGATCAACAATTATATTTCTGGCATTTTGGGGTAAAGAGTGCATGCTGGAACAACATTCTTACACTTATTAGTGCTGAAATATCATGGTACCTAGGAGGAAATGTACATAGCACATGCATTTAGCCACCACTGTTCATTCTACACTTCCAATAAGCATAAAACTGATATGTACTTACAGTGAAATGAAGGATGTTGGGACTTCAAATAAATGAGAGTGGAAGGAAGCATAAGGCTAACCCAAGAAATGTACAGTTCTATATAAAAGACAGTCCCTACAATCTCCAGTTAGGGGCTAAAGACTGTTCCTTGAAAATGAAAATGATGTTCTGCAGAATAGCTGTCCCCCACCCTCCTCTAAAAAAGTGCTGAAAGCTAATGGTTCAATGCCATTTAATCTGGCGACCCTGTTGCCTGGATAAGGAACAGGAGGAAAGAAAATAAGAGTTGAATATAAATTGAGTTGAATAAAAAAAAGAGTTGAAAATAAAAGTAGAAGAGATTGACAATGGCTTTGCCCTGGGGAACTAAAATTTAGAAGGTTCTGACAGCAATTTCCTTACAGACAGGCTTTTCCCCTCATCCCATGGTCATACCTTAGGTGAGTGTCTCATCCTCTAACCCAAGGCCCTTCCCACCATTTTGCCTCCTCTCTGGTCTCTCCAAAGCAAGAAAACCAATTCACTGACTTGTAAGAAAACTAGAACCAGCCACCTTGCCCTTTATAAAAGTAAATAAACCCTAAACTTCTGAGGACAGCCACTTAGCTATGAGGTGTTAGGCTTCCAGTCCAGCTGGCTCAGTACATTTTGAAGGATAATGTGACAAAACTACTATGTCAGAGAAGATAAGAAGCATTGGGTATGAAAACAGTGGGTAAATTCAGAGCTAACAGGGACCTTAGATGTTATGTAGTTCAATCTCTTATATTAAGGATGAGGAAATGATGGCTCTGAATGGTTAGCAACTTGCCCAAAGTCACACATAGAAACAGCAGAAGCTAATTAGAACCTAGATCCTCTTACTTCAAAGGAAGAGTCAAAAGCAAGTGTTCTTTCCATTGTATCATGTGTGATTTTAAATGGCCTACACCTGCAGTATCGGAAGATAGGTTCCCAAATGTTACAAATCCAGATGACCCTTTAACCAAGTAGAAAACAGAGGTTGTCCTTTCCTCAATCATGCTTCGCCAGATCCCCAAAGAATACAAGGTCTTTGCACTCTGAAGTCCTGGAGAGAACAGCTGCACCACAAGAGGACTAAGGTGAAAGGGTAAGCCCATGATTGACTTTTCAGAACAAGGGATGAAAAAGGCAGAAATCACTGGCTGTCAAATAGCTGCCAAAGAAATGAAATGATGCCACTCTCTCAAAGACAGCTGGGAGTGCCTCTGCCCTAACCCTGATAATGCCATATGTGCAGTTTCTCATACTCTACAAGCACCAAAAGAGGAAGAAATCTTGACTGGATACTCACAACTTCATTGGGCTTCTGACCTTAGTGAGAGGGCCAGGGTGCTCAAGACACTGTCTTCCATCATCCTTCACCATGGTGAATCTACAGAGAGAAAAGGACACCACCTCCAAGAGGTACACACTTTCTTTCCCTTTTAAGAGGAAAGGAGGAATACGCAGTGAATGGATGGCCATGGGGCATATCAAGAGGGGTTAGTTCACAGTACTGCATTCTTCACATGTTTTAAGAGTGTCAGGCAAATACAATATTTTGAGAGGCCCCATCTCATATTTCAAATTCATTTCGTCTTGTCAGAGAAGCCATGTCCATTTCAACATTCTTTCTTCCATTCTGCACCTTTCCTCCCCCTCTATGCATGTGTGTACATACACGCATGCACATATACACATGTGTTTGTATGCACGTGCACACACACACCTGTCTCTCAAGGTGACACCTAAAAAACTTGGGAATGTATGCATTAGATCTTTCCAGCTCCTCCTCCTCTGATGAGATCTGCAGCACTCTCACACCATCTGCCACTCATTCAGTCCAACTTTAACGGAGGAAGTGACAGTTTTCCTTTGATCTTGCCCTGCAGATCCTCCTTCAGCATCAAGTGAGGAGAATTCATAATTGTGACCAAGTGTGGACCTCTGACCCTTAGCTAGCCCCAGGAGACCCACACAAAATGCGAATCAGGAACAACCATGGCTCTAGGGCCATAAATCCCATCTTGCTGAAAGGTGCTCACACAGAGTTTATTTTGAGTTGCCCTTGTTCTCAAGGTGAAGGATGGAAGGTGGTAATAACCATACCTCTCTTTCACCTTGTCCATCATTGTGACTATGTATGTATTTGCAAATAGAAGGAAGAGAAGGGAAGGAAAGAGGAAGGAATAAGGATTTATATAGTGCTACTGTGTACCAATCACTATGCTAAGCATTTTACAAATATCTCATTTGATCCTCACAATAACAGTGAGAGGTAAATGCTGTTAGTATCCCCATTTTACAGTTGAGGAAACTAAGACTTTAAATTATAGTTTCTAGGGGAGGTCAGGTGGCGCAGTGAGTAAGAGCACCGGCCCCGGAGTTGGGAGACCCGGGATCGGTTCCGGCCTCAGATACTTAGCAACCACACAAAATAACTGGCCATGTAACCTTGAGCAAGTTACTTAACCCCAATTGCTTAAAAAAATAAAAACAAATTATACTTTCTAGTTAATCCCTACTCATAAATCCTAGTAACCTTTACCAAACCTATTCACATAATACAGCACGGGCTACTGTAATGGTAATGGGAATTTAAAGATCTTCCCTGCCCCTTAATAAACCTAGGGGAATGCAAAGACCTTCCCTGATTTGAAAATAAATTCTGCCCCCTAATAGGTTGAATGTAGTGACAGAAAGCCTGTGGTGGGAGGAGTTTGCTGAAGGATGGAGCAGAGCCCACAGGAAGCTGGGAGTCAGAACCAGAGAGATAGTGGGAGAGAGCAGAGGCTCAGGCAAAGAGTTAGTCAGGTTTGTGAGCAAATATTGATCTCATATTGGTTTGTGGTAAGGCTAAAGGATGCTGTGGCTCTCTGTCTTGTTATGGCTTACTAACTTCTTTGCTGCTGTGATAGAATTGGCTTACCTGGCATTCAAATAAATGTTTCTCTTCCTTCTTCTATATGGAGAGTCTGTTATATTTTGTGATTGAGCACCATGGGAGAATATTTATGTCACAGACAGGAATATTTATAGTCACAGACAGCTGTAAATATTGTATTGGTGCTACAGCTATATATTTACCAAGTTCCAGTGGTAGCAGAGGATCTTAACCTTTGTTGTTATGGACATACTCGCCCTCTCAGAAAAGTGTTTTATATGCATAAAATAAAACCCAGAGGATGACAAAGGAAACCCATTCAATTGAAATATAGTTATCAAATTATTTTTTAAATAAGTTCATTTATCCTAAATTAAGAACTCCAGTCATATATGGTAAGTGTAATCATGTTGCTCTTTCTTGGTAGAGATTTACTGCAAACTATGTCCTCAGGAATAGGTTTTACAAAATGTCACCAACACTAATAGGATGCTTTCCCTCAAAAGGTCTCAAAAACACTCACATGACACCCCCTCCTTTACAAGTAATAATTGCCTTAAGGTTTACAAAGTACTTTCTTCACAACTGCAACTGCACTGGCTTCATGTTGTCTCTAGAATCAAAGTGAGGCCAGGGAGATTAAGTGTCTTTCCCTTAATAATTGGGCTAGTAAGTGTCTGAGGTGAAATCTAAACTTAGATCTCCTGACTCTAAGTCAAGTGATTTCCACATTATGCCAAGATGCCTTTCAATAGAACAACTGAGGCAGAGATAGAGATTAAGTCAAAGGTCTTTCACACAGAAAGTCACAAAAATTCAGTTCAAATGAACAAAGTGCCTACCACCACAAGGCAACTGTGCCAGGTAACCAGTAGTTCCCAGGGACTTAGGCTACAGCTCCTTCCTTTATGCCTCAAAGTAGGGGAAGAATAGGCAACTCCACAGGCCACAAAGCATATGTTTAATGTCCCTCCCAACCTCGTAAAGTGGCAGATAAAAGAAACCCAACCTCCTAAATCCCCATTCTTGGCTCTAATGACTGGAAATGCTTCCAAAAACCCATGATTTCATCTAGAGATCTCAGACCTACTTTCCTAATGCTGCTCCACCAACAGAGAAGAGAGAAAAAAATCAGTATTACCTGAAAGGCAGAAAAGATCCCCTCAAATTTATAATCTACCTACTTAGCCTTAGGCACCTCAACCTTATGGCAGGGGTCCTTAACTTGGGGTCCATGAACTTCAAAAAATAATTTTATAACTATATTTCAATATGAGTTTTCTTTGTTGTCCTGTATATTTTATTTATGCATGGAAAAACATCTTTATAGGAAGGTTATTTCGTAAGTTTTGCCAGACTGCCCAAAAGGTCCAGGTCACAACAAAAGTTTCAAGATCTCCTGCAAGTATTTGAACTTTGTGAGTATGTAGCACATGCTATATTATATGAATAGGTTTGATAAAGGTCACTAGGATCTATGAGTAGGGATTAAATGGAAACTGTAATTTAAAGCCAATATACTTGCATGCCATATGTTGCCTTAGTTTCCTGGGCTGTAAAATCTGCATATACCAGATGTTAAAACTAACTGTTAATGTGCAAGATACCAACAGACTATAATGAGGCCACTGTGAAGACAGAGATGGGGAAAGGAAAGGAGAACAAGCCACAAAATTATAGTTCTCAAAGCTTGGCTGCAGTGGAAAGAAAAGTATCAAGAAAGAGAACACATGAGAAAACAGGATTTCATTAAAGAGAGTTGTCTGCTTTCAGACAACAAATCTTGCTGCTGCTGCTGTTGCTATTAGCGATTCCTCCCCACCTCCTCTTCTCCCCACTTCCCCCCTTTTTTATTTCTTTCTGCAGTAACAAAAGGTTTTGTGGTGGAGACAGATGAATATTTCTTTGGACTTTAAGAGAGTGTTCAATGAAATGCATCAAAAGATTGATCGTCAAGGTCAGTGATTACAGAATACAGGGGTGAGGAGGTAAACCCTGGGCTGGATAATTATCCGGCTTGAAAATCTGGATTAGGAGAGACCCAATACCACAAACCCATGATAGTTTTCCCTAACATGCAACATTACTTCTTACAGTTACACCAGTGTATGAACAGGTACTTGTCTGCCCTGGTAGATTATGGGTGGACTTGGGTACTTCCTCCCTCTTTCACGAAGATGTTATCACTGGCTACAAAATCTTCACTCACATCCTTCCTTTTGAAGTCTCTCTTTCTTGCTTGCCTCCTCCCTTCCTCCCATCCCCCATTCCCTATACTCTCTTTTTAAAATTTACTTTACTTTTAATTTATAGAATATAACAACAATTTCCACAACACAGTATAATAAAAAAGACAATTGCACATGAAACCACAAATCTACCATGCAAAACTTAGTGTTCCTTTGAAATATAATAAAGTTATCATGTACATTTCTTTTTTCTTTTTTTCTTTCCTCCCCCCCCCAGATGTTCACCATATAATAATCCCAAGTACTAGCACTGCTGCACACAAGTACAAACAAGGGACAACTAGGTGGACAGAACACTGGACCTGGAATCAAGAAGACCTGCATTCAAATCTGGTCTCACATACTTTACTAACTGTGTGACTCTGGGCAGGTTGCTTAACTTCTGTTTGCCCCTGTTTCCTCATCTGTAAAATGGAGATGATAAGATGACAATAGTACCTATCTCGCAGGTTTTTTGTGAAAATCAAATGAGATAATAATTGTAAAGAACTTGGCACAGTGGCTGGAACAGAAGTTGTTGTGTTTGTCCTTCATCAAGGCATTAGGGAAATGATGGCATGACTTACAGTTGCCTTTGATTTGAGTGAGGAAGGGCTGTGCAAGGTCACCAGTCTCACTTTATCTTCCAGAGCCATCTGGATCAGTGACCAATAGATATTCATTAGGATGGCACAGTAGTAAATACTATATAAAAGTTAGTTGTGATGATGGTGGTGATGTGGTGATGATGATGGTGGTGATGATGCTGACATTGTTGTGCTGATCAGGGTTCCAATGGTTTACATTATGCTTGGGGCAGGTGTCCCCTTATTCCTCACCCCATACTCCCAGACAGCATTGTTTCCCTTTGCCAGAAAAAGTTTCTGGTTCTCACATTGCCACCCGGATTCAGAAACCTCCTGTTTAGCAACTCACCTCCCCAAATCTCACACTCATACTGGAGGATGCATCTCACTGGAGAATGTTCCCGTCACAGTAAAATTGAAGTGGTTGTCAATCTCCACAATCCATCCATCTGATGTGGAATAATAGGAAGTCCTTGACTTCCCCTCCCCCAAGTGATGAACTAGGTCTGTGATTTCATTGGTGCAGAGCACTCCTACCCACCCTGAATAGCACCTGCTCTAAAACATATATTCAAAGTTGTTGAGGAAATCAAAAGGTGAAACTGCTTTCTCAGAGTCTCATATCCTGACAGGAGTGTGCTGGAGTCAGCTCATACTAGTGAGAGCTACATCTCAGAAATCAGTAAATGCTACAAATCAGGGCTTGATTTATTGTTTTGTTTATTGTCTAGAGTTAAAAAAGTGATATAGAAAATGTTAATAATGCAAATTAAACTTAAAGTGCTTCATGAATGTGTTTTTCATTTCATTCAGGGGTTAAACATTTAGCAGCACGCTCCTGCATATGCAGATGGGCAGAGCAAGAACTTGAATGGTGGGGGGGGGGAAGGGGGGAAGGAAGGGAGAGACCCAGGAATGGATTTTAATAGATAATGGTCATGGAACAGGCTTTAATGACATGGATTTTGCCAATTTTGTACTTGGTCTAAAGGTTTCACTACTGTCTTTCTTATAGAATGTTGCCTTATATAGGCAGTCCACTCTGACTTTCTTAATGATGTTGATCACTGGCCTGTGGACAAATCTGTCAACAAAGCAACTTTCCTCTCCTAAGGGCTTCTTCTATTGCTTTGCTCTAAGTTCTGGCTGCCTATTCAGTGCCCTCCCATTCATTCCCCTTCGATCCCTGTCCAAGAAGGTGAGCACAAAGAGGAAAAAGTCCAATGACGGGTGCCATCTAGCTGTCCTTAGTCCTCATCCTCCCCATTAATCACCAGCTACTGGGGGCACCAGGACCCTGTTTAAAATGCACCGGTAGTTCCGAGGTGAGAGAGAGCTCCTGAGACCCTCTGTTAATCTGTTCCCTCAGAGACAGGCTACCTCAGGCCTGTTAATCACTTGCAGTAATTACAATCCCAACTTCATATGTGGAATGTTAATTAATGCATCAGATGAAGGGACTTGAAAACTGCCAGCTCTTGAGCCCTGCATATGGCACTGCTTTCCCTTTGGTCCCCAAATCCCAAGGTTATAGGATGAGATGGGACTGGCAGTATGTACAGATTAACCCTTGTGCTGAGCATTGTGTTGTATGACTAGCCACTAGCAATTCTTGGCACAACATTTTTTCTTCCTTGCTAATTAATAAAAAAAATGAATCTTTTTTTAAAAGCTGACGAAGTTGGGCTATGGATGTCAGTTCATGTTTTGCTGGTGGAAGCTAAGGGAGTTCTTTCCCAATGCAAGATGGAAGATGGTTGGTATAGAGCTATGACCCTCAGTAAATATTTGCTTATTGTCCAGTGAGAGCTGGTGCTGCCATTCTTGCCATATGGCTGCCATGAAATTGTTGGAAATAAGCAAATATTTCATGTTATCCCTGTCCATTCCTAGTAGCTCTGATGCCATCTTGTATTACTGATGTATTTGGTTGCCAGACACTGGTGATACTCAATGGTAGACTTATATCTCCTCCTTGTGTATATTCTCTCAGAAGTGTGAAAAGAGTTTAAACTTACCCAGGAGACAAGGTCATGGGGACATTGTGAACTTTCTTTTTCATTGGTGCCCTGTTTTGTGAATACCAAGGACTTCTTATGCCCAAATGAATACTCTTTCCATCCCATTCCAATGCCATCGTCCACCACTTTGGGCCCTGGTGATAAATTCCTTTCCTGATTGAGTAATGCTGGGGCAGATGAGTTAACATTTCCTTTAAATGGGATAACAGTGTGGAAAAGGAAAGCAGAGACTGACCCTGCTGAGCTGATTCAAGATGTGGTAGAAGATAGACACTTGTACATGTCTTTAGATTTTTTTTAAATGCAGATATGACTATTTTGAGTGGTCAGAGTAGGTTGTTGTCAGTAGGTTGCTGAACTAGCATTTTTTAAAACCTATGTGTAGTGCATTTGTGTGTCAGGTTACTATATGCTAAGTGCTGGGGATATCAACACACACACACACACACATACACACACACACATGGGTGCATTCACACAGGCACTCACAAAGGTTTTTGCTCTTAAGGACCTCACAATCTAATGGAACTCTTCGAGACCCATGATTGAAATAAATGGAAAAATCCTTAAAACCTTATTGTCTGTAATCAGTTTTCTGGACTTTATGGGTATATGTATAATGAGGGGCTATGTGCTGGGAAGGCTTCAGGAATGTCTGCATGTTCCATATAATTTCTGGCCATTTTATGGCTATGCAATCTGTCCAATATTAACCCTAGCATGGGAAGGAAGTTTAGAAGTCATCTAAAGTTTAACTCCCTTACTTAAAATATAAGGAAACTGAGACTCAAAGACCTGCCTAAGGTTATACATGGGTGTGCCCTGAAACCAGCTTAAGAGTTGATTGTTAAATTCTCAGTGTTCAGCAACCACTACAAAGTGATGGAGAAAATGGTTATAATGCAGATTAAACTTAGAAGCCTATTGCATGTACATTTTTTATGTTTTTGGAGAGGTGATTATTAAAACATGCACCATGATACTGAGAGTGTTGAATAAGTATCAGAGCCAGGATTTGAATTCAGGTTCAATGAGTTCAGATATAATAAACCAAAGTGTACTGAAGTACATACAGATAATGTGGCCTGGCAAGGCTCCTACTCACACTGGAAAGGGAAGATGTAGATATTATCCCACCTGTATGTGTGTATGTCTCTCTCTCTCTCTCTCTCTCTCTCTCTCTCTCTCTCTCTCTCTCTCCTTCCTCTAGCCTGAAAGCTAGTCAAATCATACAAGGGTTCAAGCAGAAAAGAAACTCTAAACATTTCATCTAATCTAAATAGACCCCACCTCTCCAGAGTTTTCTTCTCATCTAGGCTCCCAAACTAATAAAGTTATGGAGTATCTTTCTGAGTACTCTGTGAAAAAAAGTTTGTCATGGGGCACAAGACTGACTTTGGAGTCACAAACCTATGTTTAAGGCCTGGCTTTAATATAAATTAACTGTGTAAGTATGGGAAAGTCTCTTAACCCCATATTGCCCCAGGTAATTCCTGGAATCTATACATTATAAACAATCAACAGGGATGGAAGAAATTCAATAGAATGTAAATTACTTCAGGGAAAAGATTGTAGTTTTTGGTTTTGTTTTTCTCTTTGTATATATATATAGTGCCTAGTTCAGTGCCTGAAATACAGTAAGTGCTTAAAAAAAAAAGAAAGCTTCTTGAATTGAATTGAGAGAGTTTCCACACTGGAAATTCCCAACCTCTTTAAAGTCACGTATGTGGGCCAAAAAAAAACCCCTCACAAAACTTGGTTTATTTATTTACCTTGACCCTTCAACGGTGGGTATCAAGGGATAGAGCATTTAGATAGAAAAGGACCATGAAACGACACACATATGCACACACACGCACATTATCTGCTGTCCAAATGATTTAGAATCAGTGGCAGCCTCCATTCTAGCCCCTTCCTGCCCATATACACACACCTGAGACTTGATCTAACAGGCAAAGGGCCGTGCCAGCATCAGAGGCTTACAAGCCAAGGTGCAGCACTAGCAGTGGCAGCAGCACGAACACCTGCTCAACTGGCAAAAGGAACAGGTAGGCATTTGAGCAGTTCCAAAGTTACTTAACCTAAAAGCCTCCTTTTCATTATTTATGAAATGAGGAGGTTGGATTCAGTGACTAAGTTTGGTCCCTTTTACCTCAAAATTCATGACCCCATAATCCTAAAATGAAAGGCATGGTGATAGAAAGCTGAACTCAAAGCCAGCTGACTTGACTTGGTTCAAGTTCCCCCAATTCTGATATGCACTGGCTGTAGGGAATGTCAAACAGGAGTCACTGAACCACACATTAGGTTAAGCTCTTTACAAATAAATATTATCTCATTGGCAACTAGGTAGCACAGTGGAGAGAGCACCATGCCTGAAGTAAAGAAGACTCATCTTCCTGAATTCAAATCTGGCCTCATATACTTACTAACTGTGTGACCCTGGGTAAGTCATTTCACTCTCTTTGCCTTCCAATCTGTAAAATGAGCTGGAGAAGGAAATGAATGGTGAACCACTCCAGTATCTTTGTTAAGAAAATCTCAAATGGGGTCACAAAGAATCAGACACAGCTGAAAACAACTAAACAATGAACCATAAACATCTCTGGCATCAGCATATTGACTCAGAAAACTATGTTAATATTATCTGTGTTCTACTGTAGTTTTATTTATTTTGTAAAATATTTCCCAATTACATTTTAATCTAATTAGGGTTGCACTAAGCCTTGCAGGTCAATGCTATATATTTGACACCTCTGCTCGAGGCAGCCTTCTAAGCCCATAAGATACAGAGACAATGGTAACTTGCACTGGTAGAGTAAGTTTGCCCCCATGGGAGTTCCCTATACCAATGAAATCATAGCCTAGGCCCTATCTCTATGATCCAAAGGTGGAGATAAATTGCTAATCGGTATCAGAGGGAGGATTTCCCTTTCACTGATTGAAATACAAGTCTGGATAAAAATTAAAATAAAATAAATTGCACTGAGATGTGCCTGCCCCCTTAGCAAGAGATGACAAAAGCACACACTTGTGAAATGTTCCGAATGCGGATTGAGCCCTTAACTTGGCCTTTCGAGTATAGTGCCCTAACCACCTGAGCTAACTCAAACTGAGGAGTTATGTGCTACAACGGCTCTGGGGAGAAAGCAAGCATTCCACCAACACAACTTGTTGACCCTGTGTAGTTCACCCAATCTCAGCTCCATGACTGATGCCAGACAGAGAGAAGGAACAAACATCAAGGGGAACTCAGATAACAAGGCAAGCCCTTCCCCTTCCCATAAATATCTCTCCTTTAGAGCCAGATGGGGTGACAGACTCTGTGCTATTCCAAAACACTCTCTTCAGAAGCAAGGCTGAATTAGAATACGGAAAGGAAAGAGTGGGTTTGTCAGGAGCTCCACCTCACTCTTGCTGCCTCAGCTAATCACCACTTACTTGTCTTGAGCTGCTCAGAAGGTAATATGCAAACACAAAGAGCTATTATTAATAATAATTATCTTCTGAACCTCCTCTGAACTTTGGGTAGTCAAAATCCTAGGCCAGTCACCTAACTTCCCACCTACCCACCCTTGTTTCAAAAGAGGAGAAAGAAGGTTATGAAGGTGGGGTGGGAAACAAGTCTATTGCCTTTCAATCAATTGTGTTTTCTTCATGTTTAGGGGAAGGGATGATAATAATAGTAATGATAACAATAGCATCATTTCGAAAGCACACTTGTTTTCCTGAACCTTAACCCTTCCTTCCCACCAGCTTCATGGAACCCTCCTCCCTTACTCTTGACTTAGATGCCAAAAGCTCCCTGCAGGTCTTCCTCTTTCCCAAAAGTCAACATGCCTGAGGTTTGACTGTCTATTGATCCATGAAGTGCAGAAGGGGGAGCCTGAGGGAGGAACTCAATGAGACTCCAACAATTACAAGGAGATAAGACTATCAGCTGTAATTAAGCACTATCCACAGGCAGACCACTTGGCTACATCTTCTGGGGGGTTCCCCCTCCCTTCCCTTCTTTTTCCCAAGACTGCAAAATAAATTATCCTGTGAAGTTAGCAAAGGCTGAGCTATGGAAACAATTAAACCGAAATTAAATCTAATTCATTTATACTCTGAGCACAAAATGGATAATGTGTTGTGTTTTTTTTTTTTTCCCCTCTCCTCTCTTCGCTTTAGAGTTAGAGAGGACTATTATGGGAAATTAATCATGAGGCAAAGCAATGAATGTGATCTATCACTCTTTAAAAGTGCTCTGTAGTGATTATATAAAAATCTATTATAGCAGCTAGAGAATTTAAAGGTGATGCCAAAGGAGAGGCCAAGGATAGAATGTATGCTCTCTCACCCTGCCTCCCCCCTAAATAAGGGCCAAAGGGCTGCATCTGTCCATGGGCCCAAGCTTTCAGACTGGAGGGCTTGTATTTCAATCTTGCTTTTACAAACCACAAGAAACAAAACTGTTTAATATTCATTGAATGCTTCTTCAAAGATCACCAAGACACAATCTAGAAAGAAATATAGTGAGAATAGCAAGTCATGCCTGAGGTTCCAAGGTAGACCTTACTTAACAAGGTAGGACTCCCTTCTAGGACTACGAAGCATGTGCCTAGGGATCTTTGGAGTTAATATGCATTGCTTAATTGTTTCTAAAAGGGAGAAAAAAGGTGAGGGAAGAAATAGAGTCCTGAGTCTCTAGAAAATTATAAAATTATAGACCTGACTTCTATGGAATGTGATGATGGTCATAATAGCTAGCATTTATGTGGCACTTTAAGGTTATTTCATTTTATCCTCACAACTCTGTGATGTAGTTACTATTATTAGTTTCACTTTTACAGATGAAGAAACTGAGGCTAAGGGAGGTTTAGTCATTCACTCAGGGTCTTCCAATTAGTAAATGAGATGTGAACTCCAGTCTTCCTAATTCCAAATCTAGCATTCAATCTCCTACCTCACTTAGCTGTCTCATACCTTATGCATGGCTGCAAGTATTGGTTAGGTTTCATTTTAACTTTCTATAAAACAGGACTAGTGTGCTTGCCCTATCAACCTGACAGGGCTATTGAGATGGTCAAAAAAGATAGGAGATGGGAAAGAAATTTCTGTGAAGAACGAAAAACGAGTAAAAAGGTCTAAAGTTTCAGTGTCTCTTTACTGGTTCCTCACTCTCAAGTGCAACAATTTGGGAAAATTGTTTTACCCAAAGACGTAGGATAATAATGGCACCAAATGTCTCCTTCCTTCCCCAAAAGAGAACTGGGGTAGGGCAAGGAACGGTGAGCTAAATAACCATTGCAGCAAAAGGACTGGTGGGGAGGAAGCCATCTGTTCTGCAGCATGGTCAATCCCCAGACAGTTCATCCAGGCAGCAAAATGACATGTTCCTAGGATGACACAATCAAAAACCACAAGAAGGTCCCAGGACTGGCTGATAGCCCAACGAACCTGAGGGTGTCTAATCCCTGAAACAGATGCTCTGTGAGTAAATGGAGGAGCCTCAGGAGTCAAGAAGAAAAAAAAACAAACAACAGATCTTTGAACTTAACATTAAAAAAAGGGAAGAAACAAAGGCCAACTTTTTAAAATGTATTTGTTCTGAAGGGCATACAGCTCTATCAGCAGATGGAACTGTCCCTGGGATACCAGCACACCCCTACTGTTCCCTCAGGGTTATCTCAGTGAAGGGAGGATTGCCACTGGGCTATTCTAGCTAGTGCTGTGTGTTTACCCAAAGGAGATGGCAGAGGGAGCACAAGGGAGAATTGGGTTACAATAAAAATTACATTTCAGCATTTTTTAATCCTTTGTCAAGACAGGATGGCTGTGGAGGAGTACTCTACTCATATCCTGAGTCTAGCCTTGAGTTAGATGGATGAATGGATGGGTGGAAGGAAGGAAGGAAGGAAGGGAGGGAGGAAGGAAGGAAGGAAGGAAGGAAGGAAGGAAGGAAGGAAGGAAGGAAGGAAGGAAGAAAGGAAGGAAGGAAGGAAGGAAGGAAGGGAGGGAGGGAGGGAGGGAGGGAGGGAGGAAGGAAGGAAGGAAGGAAGGAAGGAAGGAAGTTCATTTATTAAGTCCTTAATATGTGTCAGACACTGTGCACACCAGCAATACAAATATATACAAAAAGCAAAACAGTCCCTACATTCAAGGATCTTATATTCTAGTATGGGAAGAGAATACATAAAAGGGAGGTGAATGGGAAGAAATGAGAGGAAAGGAAGGAGTGGAGGTGGCAAAGCTCCTGAGTGGAGTCAGGAGAGGAGTAATGGCTAGCAAAGTCACTTTCTTGAATGAAGGTAACTGGCAAGAACTTACCAGTGGGTGTAGGGGCCAGACACAGAGTGGAGGTGTCTCCACGGTGAGGAGGAGGCTGAAGCAGATGTGAAAAATTACGAGGAGTTAAAGAGTAGCACTGGGAGAGAAGCCAAGTCCAGGTACAGGAGTTTAGAATTCTTCAGATAAATTAAAAGGTGTAAATAGTTAACTACATCTTTGCTCTACCCCTAACAACTTCCAGTTTTCCAAAGGGGCATTGCTTTCATTCCCTCCCTGCCACAATCTAGTTCAAATGACCATAGCACAATTCCAGTGCACTAGACCTTTATACATATATATATATATTTACATATATATATATATATATATATACATATTTAACGCATTTGTTTTCTATTAAAGCAGGGGATTAAGAATGCTTTTTTTGTATCATGGACTCCTTTGACAGTGTGATGAAACCTATGGTCCCCTTCTCAGAAGAATGTATAAAGTAAAATACATGAAGTTAACAAAGAACACCAATTATACCAAACCACAATAATCAAAATATTAACAAAAACAAGGTCATAGAAACCATTATTAAAGGAAGAACCTCCTTCTCTCTTGCGCTCCACTTCCTAGGACTTGTCCTTGTCCTGCTGATCTTATATACAACTCCTTCCTTGTACCCTCTATACTTCGGCTCACCAGAGTTAATCCTGGGTACACATCCTATCTCTGACAAACTGCACTCCCAGGAAGTAGCAGACATGAAGAGGTGGGAGGCTGGGTGAGGGGAAGGGAGAGCAACTGGGAATTTCCTCTAATCAGCAAGTGAACAGGGTAATAGCAGAGGTTGCCAAAGCCCTCTCAGAATAATAACACTAGAGGAGAGAAGAGTGTAAGAAAGAGATACCAAGAAGCCAGAAGCTATATGAACCAATATGCTTTTCTAAGTCCATGTGCTTACAGCTCCCAGGTGCAACTGACAGAGATGCAGAATAAAAATTAAAAACACAAGGATGTGTGTGCATGAATGTATATACACACACAGACATAGACATAGACACACACACGCACAACAGAGAGAGCCCTCTCATATATCTGAGCCACAAGCCTGCAGGCACATTGAATCAAGCACAGGAAACAGCATCAAAAATGATTAATTTCCCCCCCTGGCTTGAGTCTGGTAACTCTATGCCTCTCACTACAACCCCCTAAAGGAGAATAGGCAGGGTCAAGCAGGCACCAAGCCACTGTCAAGTCCAGCACCTGATATCCTGGTTTGGGGTTGGTCAGGCAAGAAAGCTTAGGGGATTATAGTTAGCCTCCCTCACAGACAAGCTGACAGACAAACGTTGAAGGCCACTGGGACAGATAGCAGGGCACTGGCCTCCTAGGCTTAAGAAGAAAGATTTATAGCATCTTTCCTGGCACAAAAATTAGGGGCTCCTCCGTGGCAGTCAGGCAGTGATAGGGGCACTTTCTCCTTTGAAGCAACCTTTTATTTTAACATTTTATACTCTTCCCCCCCCCCACCTTCACTTTGCTTCTATCGTGTATCTGATAAACATATAAAAGTAAGTGTTGAGCAGAAGGACTCTAAGGAGTGAGAAGAAGAAATGTTTCATTATTCCCTGCCTCTTAGGTCATCTCAAAGTACCTTCCTGCTTCCCCTCCCTCCCTCCATCCATAAATTATAAGGAAAATGGGGGTATTGGGTCAGAAACTCTACTGAAACTCCTAATAGAGACTCTTAATAGAGAAACTAAGACACAGTGAGTAAGGAAACTTCAATGAATTTATGAATCATGAAGAGAATCAAAGTGATAACACAAGGGAAGATAATTCCAAAAGTGGTCACATTGGGGTACCTTCTTTTGTTCAGGCTGCTGGACATGAAGACTTGCTGTGAAAACTAACTTAACCCTTGGTTCAACAAGTCTCTTTCTTGCCCGTCTACCAAATTACTCATTATGATTATTGTTGTTATTGGTCTGGCCCTGTGATTTTACTGATCTAGGAAACTCCTATCATAGAAACCCCCTCTGCAGCCACAGATCAGTTTCTAATTTATAAATTACAATTAGAGAGTTGCTTAGGGGCATATAGAGGTTAGATGGGCACATGGACAAGAATCTTGTACATAGCCACAAAGCTAGTACAGGTCAAAAGGTAGGATTTGACCCATGTTCTTGACTCTGGGCAGCTCCATGCTACTCCTATCCATTATTATACTATAATTTTTATTGCTCATATTTAACTGGCCTTAATACAGCAAAACAATATGAGCATTAGCCAAGTAAATGAATAACGGTCCATTGCTAAGAATTTAAAAGCATTCAAAAAAACCCAAAAAAACTTACACTTTTATGATAGGTTGCCAGCAGTACAAGTATCAATGCAACCAAAACTTATCGTCTAATTGCCGGTGATGCTTTGATAGGCATAAGACAAACTAGCTTCCCACAATCCTGATCCTCTTGGCCAGAAGCTCATAATTTTTGTTTTGTTATGAACCTCTTTGTTATTATGGTGAAGCCTATGAATCCCTTTTTCAGAATTATGTTTTTTAAAATTCATAATTGAAGGAAATGCAAAACTTCAGTAAGAAAGTTAGTGAAAATAAAGATGTCACTCTTTGAAATCTATCTATGGACTCCTTGGGTTTCCATGGACACTGAGTTAAGAATGCCTGCTCTAGGCACTTACAATGAAAGAAAGACACCACTTGAATATAAAGACAACTGTACATATACAGGACACACTAGTTTATTCTAAAATTATATTATTCCTGACCTGTGTAAATGGGGTTACCCAGACCTTTGGCCTTGGGAAATCTATACACATACTCACGAGCCACTAGTGAAAGGGCAGAAGCAGGTAACAGATAAGGGGCTGGGGGAGAAATCATTTGAGAATGTTCAGGGTACTAGGGAAACTTACAGAAAATAAAGTTCTTGCTCTACATTCTAACCATAAGGTCTCAAGAACTGAAGTGCCACTCCTTTATATTTGGGGATCTGGGATCTAGAATGATCCTAACACTATCAGTTCAGTGCTGTGGCAAGTTTCAAAATGACTTGCACTACTTTTCACCTTTTTACTCACCACTGAGAGTGCTCTGTACATAGCAGAAACTGAATAAATATTTGTCAAACTTGAATCTCCTTTAGGGGAAGGGAAGGAATATGCATTTATATAGTATCTACTATGTGGAAGGCACTGGGCTAAGCACTTTATAAGTATTATCTACTTTGATCCTTGTAACAACCCTGTAAGGTAGATGCTGTTGTTATCCCTATTTTATAAGGAAACTGGGGCAGAGAATTGAGTGACCTCCGAAGGGTCACACAACTATTAAGTGTATGAGGCAGGATTTGAACTCGGGTCTTTCTGACTCTAGGCCTAGCAATCTATCCACTGTACCCACAGAGCTGCCAAACTTTAGATGTTACTATTCCCTAAAAAATATGGCTCATCTTAATATTAGCTTCTTCTATCCCATAAACCAATATTCTGCAACTGTGAATCTAGGAACATCCAGTTTCTTAAGGAAATTTAGCTAGAGGTAACATAGTAAAGCAGATAGAGGGCTGCCTTTAGAGACCTAGGTACAAGACCTGCCTCTGACATTTATTAATTAACCATGGACAAACTAATTTCTCTTTAAGTGCTCCAGGCAACTCTAGAAAATCTAAGTTACTGATAGGCTGATACCTCCCCTAAAAAAAAAATTCAATATTCACCTTCTCGAGTCAAAGAGAGCAGCCTTACTGGAAATACAGCATACCCAGCATATATAATTTGTTCTAACTGGACCCACCAACTTTTTTTCAAGAATTATAGTCTAATATTCCAGGAGATCCCCTTTCATATTGGTGAGAATTTCTAAAATTCAAGTAACATGCTTCTCACCCCATCTTCTTTCTGCCCTCTCTTATGCCACACACACAAACACACATGCAAACACATACTCTTCTTTCCACTTTGCAGACAGGAACATTAAATACATGTCAGAATCCTATATAAAATAAATTCACAGTATCATGAGAGTGTATCCTAGCACCAAGTGGGAAAAGTAAGAGTCCCTCAACCATAGTTATTCATGGTTCTGAGTAAGGATGGAAAATTCAAAAAAAGATAGCAGTAAGGAGGTCTGCTGGTCAACTATTTTCACCCTTTTTTGTGTGTTGAATAAGCTATCTCCAACAAAACTGGACCAGGTTCCTCTGCAAATATCTACTCTACAATGTTGGGAAGGTAAACTTATAATATTTATTCTTATAGTTTAATGTACTTTCGGGGGATGGGGGAGAAGACTAGTTCTTCTTATCTTGCCCAGCCACTCAGAGACTCAATCCCACTTCTGATTGGCAGGAGAACTTTGCCCTGCTTCATTTCCAACCTGAGTTGTTTAGCCCTTGTTAAGCAGCCTAGTGTGCCCTCCCCTAAGAGAGATGATCATATTGGTGCCCGATTTAGCATGGAGACCTGACTGGCTTAGCCAAACTATAATTTAGAACTCCTGAGCTCACACAGCCTCATAGCAAAGAATGTAAGTGGCACCACCACACAGCTATGCCTCTTGATGTAGTGAAAGGGCATGGCCATACAGAAGTAAGATACCCAGTAGAGATTGAAACACAAAAGATCCTCATAGTAATGTCCTGCTACATTCCAGTCCTATTTGTGATACACACTAACCCAGGTGTCCTTGCAGTCATTTAACCTTTCTATGCCCCAAGTAGCTAAGAGGTTTCTGTGTTGGTAGAAAGACTTCAGCAATGAAATAATGAGTCTAGATTCTTTCTCTCTCTCTCTCTCTCTCTCTCTTACACACACACACACACATACAAACACATATGGATAGAGAGTGAGAGATATGTGTATACATACAAACATGTGTTTATAGGATGTCTCAAAATCTTAATGCAGTTTTAAGCTTTAATGGCTTAAAATTGCACTAAAGATTTTTGGACACTGTGTGTGAGTGTGTGTGTGTGTGTGTGTATACACAATTGTTGTTCAGTCACTCTTCAGTCTTGTCCAACTCTTTATGATCCCACTGATGTTTCCTTGGCAAGGATAGTGGAATGGCTTGCCATTTCCTTTTCCAGCTTATTTTCCAGATGAGAAAATTGAGACAGAGTTAAGGGGCTTGCCCAGGATCACACAGCTACTAAGTGTCTGAGGCCAAATTTGAATTCAAGTTTTCCTGGGTGCTCTATCTCTGTACTCTAGGGCTGGTGCTCTATCCACTGTATCACCTACCTATCTATGTGTACAACATATGTATATGTGTGTACATGCACATAACATATATATACACATATACACAGAGAACCACCAAATATATTTTGGTATTAAATGTCCTGCCCACTGATATTAAAAATCTTGTGATAAGGTCTTGGTTATAACATGGATGACTACAGGAGCTGTACTTCTGGAGATGTTTCCAAAAGGCAGAGACTACCACTGACAATCCATTAGATCTCTGATATTTTTTCTTGGTGAAAGGCTTAAAAGAATTAGTAGTAGAAGTTTTCCCTCTCACACATGGATGTACAAAGTACACATATCAACTATTCATCACAAAATGCTTAGGACTGCAAATGATATTCACCACAATCATCATCATCATCAACATCACCACTATTTAACTGTTCAAATATAGTCAAAATATTATTAGCAGCACGATACTGGGAAAGTAGTACAATAACACAATACCATAACACTATCCCTGTCCTCCACCTACTTTCCTTAGTCTCACCAACATCCTTCAAACTATTATACCAGTCTAGGACATCTGGAAAACAATATAGTTTATTACACATTTTGAAGGTAAACTATTTTTAGATCCTCAAATTTTGGGTGGGGGGAGCCTTTAAAAGGGGTAATAATTACTCTAGAATACATACTCTAGAATAAATACTCTAGAATAGTCCACTGTCAGAGGGAAGAAAATTTGAGACTTCAGACTCAAGTTAACCAAAGAATTATAATGATAGGATGGATAAAAAGCTTTTTTTTATTTAAGTGTATTATACAAACTAATATGCCAGCAGGTTTACAAACACACAGCACAAATCACAGTGTTCCAAGCCCATTTCCCTAGAACCAATATTTACAAACACTCCATTTCTGCATTAACATAGGCAAATGGCTTTACATAAGTTTAATGGAATGATCTTTTCCTTCCATATCAGCCTAATGGGAGCAAAGAAGTACTCCCCTTAGTTACATCCTTTCAATAGCTTTAAAAAGAGGGAAAACCCCTCTTGGAGCAGACCAGCCTGTTTATTTAGTCCCACCCAGGGATTTTAATTGAAAAGGGATGTCCTTGAAATAAATGCGGCAGTGTCCTCACTCCACAGGAAGTCAGCTTGAAGTTGTAAACATTTCCCTGGGAAGCTTCTTTTCCCCTTCCCCAAAGCAATAAGCCAGAAAAACAACATTTGGGGAGTGATGCTCCTTGCAGGGCACACCAGGTTTTACAACATGCAGGAGACCAGAGTTAGAAGCAGATGCTTCTGACCAAGAATTACACCTCAAAGAATAATGATGCCAGAGCAGTGTTCTCCATTTCTACTCCTATAGGCTCTAGTCTATAGGCTAAGTGCTAGGTGCTAAATGTCAGTCCTAAGACCTGAGCTATGACCTCTATAAGCATATTCAGTTCACTCTGCCTGCAGGAGAGGTCTTAAAAGGTTGGCTTCCAAGTAGACTGATATCAATAGTACTTACACAGCATCTTCACTGAGAAATCAAGTCTTACATGTTTTCTTAGTCTTTGTCCAGTTCCAAATACCAAATAGCTAGTGAAAACTAAGGGGCTTATTCCTCAAGGAGACCATAGATAAGAAGGAAGTCTCCATATACACCAAAATCTTTAGAGCAGCATTTTTGATGATAGCAAAGAATTGAAAATAAAGCAGATTTCCATTAATGGAGGAATAGTTAAACAGTGGTACATGAATGTAATGGAAGATTACTGTGCTATAAGAAATTGTTTTATGTAATAAATGCTGAGAAGTATAGAAAGATCTAGATGAACTGATGCAGAGTGAATTAAGAAAAGCCAAGAAAACACAAAACAAAACAAGAAAAAACTACAACAATGTATGGAAAGAACACACTAAAAATAAAAATTAAAAATGAGCACTGTGATATAATAAAGAAAAAGCATGGCTTAAAAGAAGATATATGAGAAGATACTCCCACTCAAATCCTTTGCAAAGGTGACAGGTTCACAAGTGTTGCACATTGATATATTTTCAAATGTATTTGATGTATTGATCAGATATACTGATTTTTCCTCTAGTTTTTCCTTTAAAATACTATTTGTTATATAAAATAGCTCCCTAGGAGAGGGAGAGGGATACTATGGGGAAATATGGTGATATTAAGAGAAATGTATCAATAATCTTTTTTTTTTTTCTTAAAGGAAACCTTGAAGGGTCTTCCTTTATCATATATTCTGGGATTTAATTGGCTCAACCATATGACTTTGGCATCCATGTATAAATAAAGTAGGTAGAATGGCAGATAGAATAAATACTTGACTTTGAGTCAGGAAGACCTGAGTTCAAATTCTGCCTCTGACATTTATTAGCTGTGTAATCATCACTTAAACATCTGAACCTCAGCTTACTTATCTATAAAATAGGGATAATACATTTACCACTTATAAAAAATTATTATAAGGCTTAAACAAGACAGTTCATATAAAGCACTTTGCCAACTGTAAAGCACTATATAAATGGCATGGAATGGTGTAATGCCAAGCAAAAACAACTTCCAAGGTTCGGAATACCAGCATAGTAACTCTCCATTTTATTCAGTGACAAATTAAAGCAAAACATTCACAGAAAAGAGAAAATCAAAATACAGCATTCACTAAGTGTAATTTAATAATTTCCAAGTACTACTCCACCCTTGGAAATACATTCCTTTAGTCAATCACAAAGTCTCTTTTCTCAAATGGAGATTAAAATTAGTTTCCAATCATAAATAAAGTATATTCATTTGGTCAATTACAGAGCACAAAAAAGTCAAGTTTCCCACCCCTGGATCACAACTGAATTACAATTATCCTCAGTTAACACCAAGCACCTTCTAAAAAGGGACAGTAGAGAGTACAAAAGCCATCTACCCCTGAGCTACAACAAGGTTAAGATATCATCACAGCATTTAATACCCAAAGAGAGGTCTTTTCTTCATCTTGACCCAAGGCAAGTTCTCAGCAATCTCTGTACCTGAGGAGACAAAGCTTAACAAAGCCACAAGATACAATGCCAGCGTGTGAATCATCAATTCACTCTCTGTTGGCAGAACAGTCTCAAGACCCTAGAAAATAACAGCAAGACCCTCTTGCAGGATTTCTGTAAACATACAAAAAGAAAATCCTTCTTCAGGACTTCTGAACCAACAGCAAGGTTCCAGGACTTCTGCAAAAACAGCACTGTTGGGGTGGCTAGGTGGCGCAGTGAATAGAGCTGAGTTCAAATCCAGCCTCAGACACTTAACACAAAAACTAGCAGTGTGACATTGGACAAGTCACTTAACCCCAATTGCCCTCCAAAAAAGCAAAAAATAAAAATAAAACAAAATAAAAAAATAGCACTGCCAAATCTGACAAAACAATATCAAAACAGACAGATAAAATACCGGCATCACAGCCATGTCTCCTCAGTCCTTGGCAGCTCCCAGTGGCATCTCTCAAAAGTTCCAGGCAGCTTCTAGTGGCCCTCAGCAATCCTCCACAATGCTGCTCCCAAAAGTTCTTCTGCCTCTCTCTCTGCTTGTGCCTTTCTAAATCCATGGCACCCTCTCCTCCCGGTTCAGCCCTCTCTCTTCACGTCAACAAGTCCATCCCACAAGTGGGATTTACAAGCTCTGGGTTTCAATACTCAACCTGAAAACCAAGCCAATACAGGGGGATCTTTAAATTCCATTACTATTACAAATGGTAGTGGTCATGGTTCCAAGGGACCAAGATAGTCTGGTATGGAAACAGGAGGACATAACATGATATAGTGCAAGGAGAAAGGAACGAGAATGAAATGCAAAGACAACAGTTCCTTACCATCTTATTTGATTAGGGCAGGTAGGTGGTGCAGTGAATAGAGCACTGACCCTGGAGTCAGGAGTTCCAGAGTTCAAATACAGCCTGAGACATCTGATACTTACTAGCTTTGTCACCTTGGGCAAGTCACTTAACCCCAGTTGTCTTGCTTTCCCCTCTTCAAAAAGACCAAGAAAAAAAACAAACAAACCATCTTACTTGATTGAACATAGTCTATTAAAGGATAACCCCCCAAAATGTACAACTATTATGAGACTAAACCTTTTCTTTTTCTAAGAAGTGTGAAAATAGCAATTTCTAGTCTTCTGGTTGATCATATTCCACCATCCCAAAAAAGTATGGTATGCATATGTACAATCCATCTCTTTCTGGGATAATGCTGAACCAATCACCTTTTAGTACATACAAATTGTATTTTTAAAGTAAGGTAGCTTGGGGGTGGCCAGGTGGCAAAGTGAGTAAGAGCACTGGCCCCAGCGTCCAGCATCAGGGGACCTGGGATCGGTTCCGGCTTCAAATACTTGGCATTCACACAAAAATAACTGGCCATGTAACCTTGAGCAAGTTACTTAACCCCAATTGCTTTAAAAAAAAGAAGTAAGGTAGCTTACTACTTGAATTCATGGCTAGGAATCCTTTAGGAAGATAATCTACTGTGATCTGAATGGTTACCATATAATTTATGTCATTTTCAAAACTTTGATAATGGCATGTTGGATTTTTTTTTTTAAGTATAGGAACAGGAAAAGTTTTAGATGTAAATCATTTGAGACCATTGGCAAGACTTCTGAATCTCCCAAAGTCAAAGATGAGAATCACTAACCTTCAGAGCAATAAAAAATTCAAAAAAAGTGATACACAAATATGACCTATAAGTTCTATGCAATAGGTAATTCCTACGAGCATTCTGTTTAGGGCATTAGGAGAGACACCTACATTGGATAGTGAAATGAGGCAAAATACTTTCTTCCAGAAATGATGGCAAGGAGAACCAAGGAGCTTAATCCAAATATTCATGCCAATTAAATTCTACACCATTAAGAAAATGCAGTTCCACTTGCTAAATAACAACAATAATTTATATTTGTAACAAAGTTTAGGTTCTATACATTGCTTTACAAATATTGTTTAATTTCAACCTTGCAATAACCCTACAAAGTAGGTGCTATAAATAATCCCCATATTACAGATGAGGAAACTGAGGTAGAGGTTAAGTGCCCAGAGTCATGCAGTTAGCTAATAAGCATCTAAGACTGGATCTGGATTCGAAGTCTTTCTGCCTCAAGGTCAGCAGTCTATCCATTTCACCACCTAGCTGTCTATACACAAATATCCTTAGTTGGACTCTGGTCAACATGTCCAGCTAACACATGATTAGAGACTGATCAGTACAGCATAAAGAAAGCTGGATTTGGAGTCGGGGGACCAGCCCTGCTACAGGAACAAATCACCTCTCCTCTCTGAGCCTTAGTTTAGTCTGTGAAATAGAGAGCTAGATTAAGCGGCTCCCAACTCTTGTCTTTACATGTCTGTTCGCTTATCTCCCCTTCCCATGGCGGGATGATCCATGAAGGCAAGGACTGTCTTTTGCTTCTTTTTAGATCCCCAGCCTTCACACAGTGCCTGGCACATAATAGATGCTTAATGAATGTTTGGCTGACCAATTTTATGAGGACGTGACATGACGTGACTTCTCCTACCTCCATATTTTGCACAAGGGGCACCTCGTTAACTGGACAAAATTCCTCCTCAGCTCCTTCTCCTAAAATCCTAAGTTTCTTCCTTCAAAGCCCAGCTCAAGTACCAACTTCTACAGGTCATTTGACCTCCTCAGTTATAAGTACTCTGTCACTCTTAAAACTGCTTTACTTTACTTTTTATTTTCTTCCTTGTATATATATATATGGCATCTTCTCAAAGGAATATAAGCTCTCTAGGGGAAAAGACCACTTTGCCCTTGGAAGTTTTTGTCTTCCCAGCACCTACTATGATGTCTGGGATCCAGTAGGCACTTAATAAATGCTTGTTCAATTGAACTAAAACCCTGGTTCCATCAAGGAAAATCCAAGATTGTGAACCTTTATTTGAAATAGAATTAATGAGGTAGTTGAAGCAGACATACTTTTATTTGGCTTACTAAATGGAAGAGAAGAGAGAGTGTTCTTTCTGCCCATGCCAACAAGCCTCAGATACCAGAGGTGAGGTGAACCAAAAAGATCTCATTTCAATTGCTATAGTGAGTCCTAAGGGGTGCATGAAAACTAGAATCCCAGCACATGTAATTAAAGAGTTGGGGATGGGGAGAGAGAAGAAAACTAAGCCAAGATTGTTTCCCTCTCTGAAAGGTATTTACTTTGGACTATGACTCATGCATGGCCTGCCTTTCCCTTGCTGCTGAGTTTGGGTAACAGAGGGCAAACTGCATTAAGAACGTGTGGGTTTTGGAACAAAACCAGGGTGCGCTAACCAGAACAATGCTCTTTCTGCTCATTATCACCACAGCCTATAAGGCTAGAGTGTTGGCAGATACCAGAGGGAGAATGAGCCTCCAGCACTCCTAGACACAATGCTCCTTCTCTTTTGGATAGTTCTCCTTTGTGGTCAGGCATCCTCAGGTCTGTTTCATTTTCATTCTCTTCTCTTCCTAAAATTTTTCTCTTTTTGCATACAAATGACTCCTCTACTTCCCCACATGACAAAAGAACCCTTGGACACTTGAATTCCCCACCGTGAGGTACTTACCTCTTTTGTTCTTCTGTTTAAAACTAGTTCTTTAAAAAAAATGAGAGAGGGGAAAAAAAGAGGAGGAGAGGAGAAGGAAAAAGATAGTAGAAGAAAAGGGAAAGGAAGTGGAGGAAGAGAGAGCTCACCTCTCTCTTGCTAAGGTTTTTAGTCAGTTTTCTGGCAGTATAGTGTTCTTTCAATTGCCCTTCGGTGAGTAAAAAAAGACAAGCTAGATCTGTTGGAACCACCCATCCTGCAGTTGCATATATAAAATCAGTCAGAGTCAAACCTCAACTCTAAAAAAAGAGTCTGGGAGAACATAATTCTGCAGCTGTTCCTGTTAAGACCAAATTTTTGTAGTGGATTTTCTTTTTTATCCATCCCAATCTATCCCATCCTTGACATCCCCCTCCAACCAATCCCACTAGCTTCAGCTCTCTTGTTTCTATTTTAGAATCTGATCTGCACACCTCTGTTTTCTAAACTAAGAGTTTATATATGTGTATTTCTATATGTGGCTCCTCTATAGAGGCTTGTGAGCCATGGAAATGGCACTATATGCTAATCAAGGGGTCCTCCATCTGTTTCTGATATTCCCATTTCCCCTTAAATTCTCTTTTAGGGGATCTGGTACATGTGGCAAATGAGACAACTTTATTTCTGTAAACCCAGAGGGCTCTGGAATGCTGGCAGCCTTAATAATAGGAGAGAGTGCTGTTACTGCCTCCTAATGCAGTCATGTATCAATCAAGTCATCAGGATGAGTCCAGTGTAGGTAGGCCCCTGATGCAGGAAGGGACTAGAATGGAGAAAAATGCTGGCAGAGTGGCTAACAGAACCAGCTGGTGTCCTTTTCCATTCAACACTCATTATTAACCTTTCCTCTTTTCTTCAGCTGTCACCTTAATACCTCAGGTATGGAATGGACTTGACCTCTGAGTGTCATAAGATCTTAGGATCAAAAAAGGAGGAATAGCTGAGATTTATATAACACTTTGTGAGAGGCATGTGGTGGAATGAATAGAGTGCTGGATTTTAGGAGTCAGAAAAACAAATCCAAATTATATCTAAATTATAGACAGGGTGCTGATATATTCAGATACTTCCTGTATTTTTACAATTAAAAATACTCTTCATTCATTGTCAAATTTGACCCTCAAGACAACCCTAGGTAGTAGCAGGCAGTACAAATATTACTATTTCCATTTTACAAATGAGGAACAGGAGAATTGGTGAAGTTAAAATGATTTTACCCAAGATCACATGACTAGTAAGCAGCAGAGAGAAGATTCTAACCCAGGCCTTTTGACTCTAAATGTAGGGCTCTTTCTGCTACCTATATACCAAACTACCAGATCTGAGATGACAGCTAAAAGCCCTGGCTCCCACTATTAACACAGCTCGGAATCAGCAGTCAGTTAGAAAATGTCACTGAGAAGTAACTGATTGCCAAAGGATATAGGTAATTTCTCTATCCCTTTGAGGTATTTTTCCCAACTAGAAACCAAAGGGGTGTGTTTTACAGAACATATCACTCACTAACATTACCCTCAGAAAGAAAAAAAAATTCTGCTGCTGGGTGCAGAAAGAAAAGGCAATCACCTAATGGGGTGTGAAATAACAGACCAATAGCTTCCATTGACCACATAAACCTAAGAGAAAAACTGAGACAGAGAAAAAAAGAGGAGAGAGAAGATTGCTGTTGCCAGCAGGCAGCTTTCATCCTATTGTTAATGATCTACAATTCTTCCGCTCACACGGTGTTACTAGACATATCCTTACATCCTTCCTGTCTCAGCTCCCTCTGTTCTCACAAGCCAGAAACCTCCTTTGACAATACCTGTCCTAAGGGGGAAAAATTAGCTGCTTCAACATAATTTACCCCCAAGGTTTTTGAGTTAAGGAATGTTGTTCAGTTATTTCAATGGTATCCGATTCATCATGGAGCTTTCTTTGGGTGTTTTCGTGGCAAAGACATTTCCTTCTCCAGCTCATTGTACAGATGAGGAAACTAAGGCAAACAGCTTGTAAGTGTCTGAGGTCAGATCTGAATTCAGGTCTCCCTGACTCCAGATCCAACACTCTGTCCAATGCACCACCTAGCTGCCCAAGTTAAAGAATTAAAAAATGTAAAAACAGACATAAAGGAAAAAAGTCTTCCAGGCTTCATACCATATCATGAAATATTATGACAGTGTGAGAATTCCCTCCCCTGATCACAACCAATCTTTATGAACTGTTTTGTTGTGAGTTGCCTGAGTCTCCAAGAGGCCAAATGATTTGCTAAATGTCATACATCCCATAAATGTTAAGAGTCAGAATTTGAACCTAAGACTCTTAGACCTGAAGTCCAGCACTCAATGAACTATGCCATGTTTCCTCTTCCATTGTCTAACAAAGCTTTGCCCCTTCTGTTTTTAAATGCACGCCCATGGTATGATCCATTTTGATAATATTTTATTCTGGATAGGCATCTTGTCCTTGACTAGACTCACCAACAGACTAAGTATTTGTTAAACTTTTGAAGGACCATGAAGAACTTTGAGGCCTATGGTCATAAAATCTGATGGATGGAAGAAAACAATGTATTCTTCTTACTTCAGGTAAGGTTGTATCTAAAACATCATAAGACAGGCAGCTGTTGAACTTCAAAATTAAAAGAATAGAGACTTCTGGCAAAAACAGTGACATAAAAACCAGTTCCTCTTAAAAACACCTAATAACAATTAACAAAGTGTCATATTAAACACCAAAACCAAATACAAACACCACTGGGTTTCTTCATCCCCAAAAGGATATATCGCCCAAGGATTGAAAAAAGGGTTGAGTTAAGTTCTGGTGAAAGAAAACTGGGTCAAGGTCTGTTTAACTAGAGTGTGTGGACACCCTGGTGGACCAATGTGAAGCTTCAAGTCTTATCTTGGATGGAGCACCTGCAGAGACTAAGGCATGAACTCTAGACCTACAGACATGAACTTCAAACACTACATGTTTATGAAAGCAAAGGGGTTTTTGTTGTTCAGTCATTTCAATCATGTCTGACTTTTTCATGATCCTCATTTAGGGTTTTCTTGGTAAAGATAATGGGGTGCTTTGCCGTTTCCTTCTTCAGCTCATTTTACAGATGAGGAAATTGAGGCAAACAGGGTTAAAAGACTTGCCTAGGGTCACACAGTTAGTAAGTGCCAGATTTGAACTCAGAAAGATGAGTCTTCCTGAACCCAGACCCAGCACTCTATTCACTCTAACATCTGGCTATCCCATGAGCTAGGTGACTACAAAAGGAAGTGGGCTGAAGTCAGTCTGAATGGGAGCTGCCCTAGAAGAATAATCTCCAAAGCAAGGGTCATGGCCTGATTCCCAAGGAGTATATGCTCAGCTAATTAGGAAGAAACATGGGTCAAAAACCACCCTCCAAGCAAATGCTCTTATGTGACTTGTCTTTAACACAATAGCAACTATCCTTATTGACCAGCATGCCCCTTTCTCTGTGCTGTGCAAGCTCTAAAATTTACTCCCTTCTGAGATAAGTAAAGATCCCTCAGGGCAGTTATAACCTAACCAGAACCTGGGTACCCACAGTTGCAACTTCCTAAGTACAAGTGGTAAAATGCCCTTTCCTAGAACGGCAGGTGCCCCTTGGAAGATGGGCTCTGAACTCAAGGCCAATGACAGGTAAGGGCCTCTCATTTTTGTTTTGGAAAAGAGTGACCTCACAGGATGAACAGGGATAGATGTGAATCACAGATCTCTGCCAGCAACTGACGTTGATGGACAGTGAATTAAATAAAGAGTCAGGCCAGGCAAACATAGCTGGATAACCATGCTGGTTTAATGGAGTAGTATAGTGGATTACATATCTTTCTTGTTTATACATGGAAAGTTTTACAGTGAATTTAGGATCACCAGTTTCTCATGGATGCACGCAGCTAAACATAGATATCAGCAAAAGACCCTGACTACCAAATGGCTTCCTGCATGCCCAGACTGCTTGTAGGAGACATGGCAATATTTCTTGATACTGATTGCCAAATATTCTTCTTGGGGAAAGATATGGCACACCTGTCCAGAGGGGACTTTGTACCCTCCCAGATTCAAACAAGTCAACAAGTCCAGACTTGGACATAGCTCAATGAGTCCTTGAACTCAGAGCAATTCATAAGTCTCTAGACTCAGACCCAAGTTCAAGAATCCATTAGACTTGGCCCCCCACAGATCTCATTACATTATCTTCCTCCAGAGCCCCAAATCCTTCATCTAAAATTCTGCTTCTAATGAGGGCATCACCCTTCTTCTCAGGTTTTCAGCCTTGATATCATCTTCATTTTCTCATTAATCCTCACTCCATATAACTAATCACTGACAAATCTGTCATTTCTCCTTCCATTATATCTCTCTCATCTACCTCCTTTCTACCCATTCAGCTATCACCTTAGTTCAGTGACCCATCATTTCCCCCTTGGACTTTTGAAATTTGGTCTATTTGCCCTATTTGGTCTCCCTGCCTCAAGCCTCTCCTATCTCCAAAACACCTCCCATACTGATGGAGCTGCCCCCAACCCACCCCCCTACACACTCAATATTCTAACATCTTCATATATGCCTCACTGCTCACTTAAACAACAAGTGTGTCCATGAACTCATATATTTCACAGAATCACCAGGTGTGTCTGTGTGATGGGATCCCAGCCACTGCCTCTAGCTAGCCACTACCTCCTAAAACCATTCCTCATATTTCCCACAGAAACAGCAGGTGTATCCATGCACTCAACCACAAGCACATCCATCTAGTCTCAGACAGGACCACGATACTCAGCCAATATGAAAGTAGTGCCACTAGGATGCCCAAGCAGTATGTGGACCCCAAAACAATAGAAGAGACTTTCCCTAAGTAGGCACCTGTGTAGTAATATTAAAGAACTGACCTAGAGTGAACTTATGAAGTAGAAAGGCTCATTATAATATCATTACCATAAATACATACCCTTCAAATAGGTTTTTCTATATGCACTGTGGGTAACTGCATGTACAGTTCCACTGTGGCTGGGACCCTTCCCCTATTACCTAATATCTTTACAGATCTCTCCTGCCTTTTTTAATATTCATAATTTCTGTTATGTAATTGCATCTTTACCCTACAAAAATCCATCTTGCTTTTTCTGAAAGGTTCCTCTTGGAATTTAGCCTGCTTCATGAAAGGCATCAATCTCAATAAATGCCTATACTTGGATTTAGAGGTGGTCTGACTGAATTCTTTGAGACAGTTCTACCACAACACATCATGAAACCACAACAGTTTTTGGTGTCCCTGGGTGGGCACAAGTCTAAACTGAAACAAGGGCATCACCATTCTTCTAGTCAATCATGTTTGCAGCCTTGATGTTACCTTCATCTCCTCACTAACCCTCACTCCATATATCTAATCATTGACAAGTCTGTCATTTCTCCATCCATTACATCGCTCTCATCTGCCTCCTACTTTCTATCCATTTAGCCATCACCCTAGTTTAGTCACTCATCATTTCCCCTTTGAACTTTCGTAATTTGGTTTATTTGCTCTATTTGGAATTTCTGCCTCAAGTCTCTCCTATATCCAAAACACCCCCAATACAAGTACCATTTCTTCTTTTTTTTCATTTCTAGAGTACAGGTCTGCTGATGTCACATTCCTAATCAGTAAACCCCAGAGGCTTCCAATTGGCTCCAGGATACAATATTATTTCACTTTTATCTCACCCTTTTTTATTTGTTTGATTTGTGGGGGGAGAGAGAGGGTGGTTATGCCTTATAATGTACATAATTATTACTATAGTAGCAAATGTACAGAATCCATAAATAAGTAAATATATACCTCTTGAGGGTTGTATTTTTTTTTAAACTATGGAGGTCTTTTTCAGTAGTTTCAGTCACATCTGACTCTTCATGACTCCATCTGGGGTTTTCTTGGTAAAGGTACTGGAGTGGTTTGCCATTTCCTTCTTGAATGGATTAAGGCAAACAAAGATTAAGTGACTTACCCAGGGTCTTATAGCTAATGAGTGTCTGAGGCCAGATATAAACTCAGGTCTCCCTGACTTCAGACCTAGCACTCTATTCACTGAACAGTGGTTCAGTCACTGAGCTGCCTAACTGATGGGTATACAATTACAAAAGTTTAGAGAGCACTTCCCTAGAAGGCAAGCTTAAAGCCACAATGATCCCAGATGGGCTTGCTTGAAAGACTGAGGGCTTAAGCCTCAGGGTACTGCACAGGGAAATAGACAACTAAGGTCAGTGGATATCTCAGAAGACAATTAGAAGTATTAGATTAAAGAATTGAGTGAAGCATGGTTCCAACTCAGTGTCCAGTTCCTGGACCCAGGACAGGACTGTGGACAAAGGCAGAATATAGACTAAATACACCATGTGAACTCAGGTTGGGGAAATAAAAACCAAGCAAAAAGACTGAAAAAGGTTTTCCTTTTTCAAATCCTGTATCTAGCCTGAAAACAAGAGAAATAATTTAAGAATCACTGGGCTCTCTGGAAATCATGACCAAGCATAAAAGTTGTATATAACATTTTGAGAAATCAAAAAAATATTGAAAAATATTAGCACTAAAGACCAAAGTTAAAATAGTCTACCAGTCATCTCCTGAAGGAAACCTAAATTCAACACACATAGAAAAGTCATAGCCAAAATCCAGAGTTCTCAGGTCAAAGAAAAACTACTGCAAGCAGCCACTATAAAGTTCAAGTACCAAATACATAGATGTAGTAGAAGTGAGTAATGGTCCCACCTGGAAAGCCAGCACAATTTTCAGCAAATAAGTCAAAAGCTGGTAGAACTAGGAAGAACAGCTGCATCAGTGATGCTAGCACAAGCTCATAAAAATAACCAGAAAGTAGCAGAGATGGGGAGAAGAGCCGTAACAGGAAAATCAACCTATGTTACCATGAATGAACCTAAAGCCAGCCAAAATTCTGAAAAAAAAATTTCAAGCTACCCTGACTTCTAATAATTGAGGCACTGGGGCCAAATTGTAACCTTGACCTGTCAAAACAGAAAGCAGAGAGCAGCAATAGCCCTGACAGGAAGACAAGAGTCAGTCATGCCATGAAGCACTGGAAACCACAGAAAAAGAGAATAAATATAGGGTCTAGCAAACAGTAACAGGGATGAGAAGGACAGTGTTCAGAAGTCCTGAGACAAGCATGACATACAATATCTTCCTGAGACCTTCCAGGACCACAGGAAGATATGGAAATAATTCCTGATTAGTGATCATGCAAAGGAAAGAAGGCAGGGACCAGCTGTAATGGTAATGTAATCTGAATTTGAAGATCCCTTTGTTTTGGCATAGGTAGCAGGTACTTAGCACTTAGTAATTGATCAAGCCTCTGTTGGGGAAACAGAAGGTATGAAATCCTGTCTCCTGTTGCTGACATAACAGGAAGGAGTTGGTTGAAACAGGAAGTGGCTAATGCTACGTATATAAGAAAAGCCCCAGAGAGGCAGAGACAGAATTTCTTGGGACCAGCATCTGGTGGCAGAACAGCTACAGAAGAGAAAATCAAGAACTGAGCCAGAATTTCCTGAGAACTTGTGGTGGAGCTTCTTCTGAACAGGAGCCAGGAGCCCAGGAACCCAGGTGACAGAGGAGCCCAGGAGCTCAGGAGAAGACTGAGGAAGCAGAAAACTGAGGAAGCATGACCAGGATGCAGGGAATCTGAAAACTGGCCCCAAGTCAAGATGAAAAGACCTCTCTGTGAGTACTGAGTAATGATGAAATTGTAGTTTACTAGTGACCTAGGGATGGAGGGTCTGCATTTTCTATTGTACTTAGTGATTAGTGATACTTAGTAATTGATTGCTAAATAAGTGACTGAGTTAACTTAAGTGTGCCTCATGAGTGGAAGACTTTGACTATTATACTTTGAGATGATTGTTCTTTGTTCTAAATATTGTGACCACTTTGGTGAAAACTATGTGGCCATTTTAATGATAAGCTGTTTTGAATACTATATTGTGACTTTCTGTGATAAGTTGTAATGCTGTGAATCCTGTACCTTGATTTTCTGTGGATGTTTTACTTGGAATAAATAAAGTGTTCACTATACTGTGTAATCAGAACCTTAAAAGCTGTTCACAGTAGCCGTCCTCTGGAAAGCTACTCGTGCATGGCATTAAACCAGCCAAGGTCAGAACCTGAAAAAGAGCACCTAAAGGTTGAGAACCATGGACTGGAAGTGGAAAATAGAACTTAATACTAGCCTTCCCTTCCAAATTGTCACCAACAACAGAATCCAGACTACAGAGACCAAACAAGACCTATACAGCTCATCCAAGAGTGCAAGGGAGAATTGATCTGGGTCAAAATTATAAACCAGAAACTACAGCCATAAATATGAGTAAACAGAAGAAAACACTGAAGACAATGAAGAAATGTTATGGCTTAAAAGAAAACTAAAAGGTAATCCAAGAGGAGAACAACCTCAGAATAACTACACTTAAAAACTTCAAGAGAAAAATGTCATGACCACCAGGTTAACAAGAGTGGCTAAAAGAAATTCTTGTTTCTTTTCTAAATGATCTCTTAAATAAGAATTTGGGGGAGGGTGGGAGGGAATTGAAATGATAATAAATAGCTAAGAACAATTTGTTGAAAACCTACTCAAGTAAGAGATTTCTATAAAAATAGAATGGAGCAAATAAAACTCAATTATTCCTTGAAATAAGAAAAAATATTAGGAAAAAAAATCAAAGCCCCCAAATAAAAAGGTATTCCCTATTTTAAAAATCTAGAAAATAAGTCAAGAAAAGATAATTCAAGAAATCATTAAGGTAACTAAAATTCATGGCCAAACAAAAAATGCTGAATTGGGTATTTTAAGAAATCATAAACCTATTTAAATACATACATATTGATGTAGAAATACATTAAACTCAACAAACAGGGTAGAGGAAACAGATAGGGATAGAGAAAAAAAGGAGGGGGAAAAAGAGTTGAGTTCAGGAGGGAACAGAAACAAGTAAAAGGAATTCAACTTCAGAGGACTGATTGATCATAAGGTAGAGATTAGAAAGAGATAAGGAAAGCATAAAAACCAGAGCTAAAGTCTGAAAAAGGAGGAAAGATGAACACTAAAGAGTTGTAACAAATAACTCCTGTTAGAGACTTCTAATGTTGATCACATTCTTTTTTTTTTCAATAACACCATATTCTTTCCAGGAAAGGGTGTGTGTGTGAAAGATTGGGGCAAAAAGAAGAAAAAAATAAGAGCTTACTATAGAGAGGAATACATAAATAACTATCATTGTTGTGAATATGAACGCAATGGACTTACCCATAGAGGATAAGAGACAATCAGATGAGAAAGCAGACTCCAATAAGCATGTTGTTTACAAGCACTACACTTGAAACATAAAAAGTAACACTGAGTTAAAATGAGTGGCGAGAGCAGAATTTTTTATGTTTCAGGAAAATTCAAAAGAGCAATGGAACAGTAAAAATATATGTGGTTTAAAACAATAAAAAAAAGAAATTATAATATCATTTTAATATGAATGCAGAAAAACAGTATAACATTTAAGTACTTTAAGGTAAAGTTAAAAAATATTTCAGAGAGAATGAAAAAAAGTAAAACTGTCACACTAGAGAATCTCAATGTGCCCCTTTCAGGACTAGACAAATCTAATAGAAATATAAAATTTTAAAGTTAGGAACTTGAATAGAATATTTTAAAAACTAGAAATAATCTGCTGATTACTGAATGGTAATACAAGGGAATATACATATTTGCCTGTTATTCATAAGGTCTTAAAAACTGACCATCAGCAGAAATATAAATGAAACACATTCCTTACTGACTTCAAACAATAAAAATTATTTTTAAAAATCCTTGAAAAGAGGATTCAAATATAAAATAAGACTAAATAATGAAATCATAAAGAATTGGTAGGCTAAAGACTAACAATAGATAATTTCATTTTTTGATATGACAAAGAGGAGATAGCATACTAAAATTTTTGGCAGTCAAGTGATACTTTGGCAGAAAATAAGTATTTGTAAATATATTCATCAACAAAATAAAAAAAAAGATAAGAAACCAACAGACTGAACCTGAAACTAAAAAAAATGGAACAGCAACCAATTTTTTTTAAAGCAAATGTAAACAGAAATTCTGAAAATCAAGAAAGAGAAAAAATTGAAAGCAAAAGTAAAAAACAAACCCTGTACTGAATTGATAAATAAAATTATGAGCTTTTTTTTTAAACTAAGAGAGAGGAAAATCAAATTGATGATATCAATATCATAAGTTGGACCAGCATTTATGGCTTCCATCAATACATTACAATGTCAAAAAGGTGTTTCAACATCAAATCACTTCAGGAAATGTTGGTTTTGCCTAATCATTTGAGCAAACTGAGGAAGAAGTAGCCAAACATTCACACTGACTATACTCCTAATGAAGAGAGTCAAAAATCCTTCAGATATTAAGAGGAGAGAAGCTAACAAGAAATGAAGAGAAATAGAATATACCTTTATCTGTGTATTTTAACCATGATCTGGTCTCAAAATAGAAGGATAGAGTATCTTTTCTAACCTCAGGATCATATGATCCATGAGAGACAGCTGAAATAAACTAAAATATTTCAATTAAGTGTGAGAAAGTTGAAAAAGGACTAGGGCAAAACAACAATGACAAATACCAGAAGATCCCTGAGGAGAAAGAGCAGTGTGGGGAATGGTGATCCTTTTCAGCACCTCATCCTGGATGATAAATTACCAGGGCACCCAAAAAGCCTAACGAAATCTGTAATGGACAGGTTACTACAAGCTCTGATTGCAAGGAAAATGTACCATTTACTCCTGTTAAATATCTATTTTAAGAGTAGGGCTGGGGCGGCCAGGTAGCACAGCAAGTAAGAGCACCGGCTCCAGTGTTGAGAAGACCTGGAGATCGAATCCCTGGCTCAGACACTTAGCACCCACCCAGAAACACCTGGCCGTGTAACCTTGTGCAAGTTACTTAACCCCAATTGCTTAGGGGCAGCCAGGTGGCTCATCGATAAGAGCACCAGCTCCAGTGTCGGGATGACTTGGATCAAATCCGGGCTCAGATACTCAGCACCACACCCAGAAATAACTGGCCGTGTAACCTTTAAGCAAGTTACTTAACCCCGATTGCTTAAAAAAAAAAAAGAGTAGGGCTGGTATCTTGGAACTGTTCCCTTATCCTTTCCCTAAAGTACACTAAAAATGCAGGGCAGGAAACTGAGACTAAGAAAAGATCAGAAGAAAGAGAAGATTCTAATAGATTAACTAGATTTTTCCCCCAGGGCAAAATCAAATACAGAGAGGAAAAATTAAAACAAGTCTATAATAGACAGCTCAAATGGCTCAAGAATATCTCAGAAGAGACTAACACACCTGCATCCAGTTCTTTAAATAGCTCCTATTATGCTTACTTTCCCCACTAACTTAATTATCTCTTAATCCCCAAATTATCCCCCCCCAGATGTTATTGCTATTATTCACATCCCTAACCTTTAGAACTCAGCTAATCATTTTCTATTTCATTCACAGATGGAGAACTAGATAATGTGAACCTTATTCAAGGCCCTGTCATGAATTTTGACTGTTTGATCTTATGAAAATCACTTCCCCTCTCTTTTTCCACATCTGTCAAATGACAGAGTTCAACAAAATTATCCCTTTAGTTCCTTCTAGCTCAAAAGGCCTGATTGTGATTCATGTAAATACCTGAATTCATTCTTCAGAGTTGTGTCTTGCTTACAGAACATCAACAATCACTAATACGGTTGCCGGTTTGGGGTCCACCTTATCTCTAACATCATTCATTTGAGAATCTGAGTCATGTTTCCTCATAATTCCTTCTAATCTCCCCATTCTGAAGAAGTCAATCAGATCTTTAAAAATAAGTGTTATAGAGACATCAGAAAAACCATAAACTATCTACAAATTTTGTCCCCCAATAGAAAAGAAGCTCCTTGAAGGCACAGACTTTTTTTCTTTTTATCTCCCAACACCTAGAATAGTACTTGCACATAGTCAGCACTTAATAAATGTTTGTTTAACTTGACTACTGGCTTGAATAGCACCCCAGTACCAGAAGAGGTGTCAAAGGGAGGAAACTATATAAATAAGGCTCTGTCTCATTTGGGGACGTAAGCAACTGTTGACAATAATAGCAGATTACTGTAGTACTTCATACTTGTGCTTTCCTCAACAAGCAGCCCTGTGATATAAATTGGTAAGTAGTAGAAGCATTATCGTACCCTTTTTTTTTTTCCAGAAAAGGAAACTAAGGATCAGAGGCAAAAAAGTGATTTGCCATCAAGTACACAGAATTGGAGCTAAGATTGAAATTCAAGTTTTTTTGCTCCAAATTCTTTCCACTATCATATACTCATATCACTCAATGCTGTCTCCAAAAAGAGGGATTTTCAGTTTCAGATTGGTACACCAATTTCTAATCTTCTTCCAATTGAAATGAAAAAACATAAATTCTGATATCTTGGAGAGGGGGCTGGGGAAGATGGAGGGAGAGATGAGAAAAGCAGTAGGGAAGTCCTATTCTACAAATGAGACCATCAGAAAACTTGAACAGGTCTGGATAGAACATATTTTCCTAGGCCAACCATTGCTTTACCTTCTTGCCAAGCCTGCATAACACTAAGTTGGAGAAGTAAGAAATCTACACACATGTAGATACACCTGCATGCTCGCATATATAAAGATACACACTCAGAGGGATGCTGAGAAAATTGGTTATTTACAGTTCTCTAACCAATTTTACCATTCCTGTCATCGAAAGCAGCTACACTTTTGAGTAGTCAGTGAAGGACAAACACACTGTAAATACAGAATCTGTGATGGCTGATTGCTTCTGGCATTCATCTTAACTCACAAGGGGAGACAGAGTAATTCACTCATGGCCATACCGTTCATAATACAACACACATACATAGACAGAAAAGGAAGAAACAATCTTGCAGAAAGGTTAAAAAATGCTTTGGGCCTACAAAAAACTTCTTGAGATAAACAATGACCTTAGCCACCTTCACCAAGGCTACCTGCTTGCCCACTTCTAATAAGAGCTCTCCACCTGCCTCCCATCTTCCTATAGCCTCCTTAATCTCACTCTCTTATGGAAACATGAGTTCATTCTTGCAATAAATGAATTTTGTGGTTTTCCTGAAACCATAAATTGCTCAGACTTATAGAAACATGTCAACAGTTCATTCTACACAATAAATAACTTCCTGAAATTCTGGGTCAAAGAAATGTTCATGAGATGAATAATTTTTTTTTATCAAATCCTATTATCAATTTCAGAGATTCATGACATTCATTGTAGATTGGTCTAATGGATGTCTCATCCTCAGTTATTAATAATTTTCAAATGTAAGCTTCTCAAGGACAGGGATTGTGTGAATCTCCAACTTTGGGCAGAGTGATACATAACACAGTAAATACTTAATAAATGCTTGCTAAAAGGCCATACATTAGGAAAGTAAAATACTATAAAAAGCAACTTAAAGAAAAGAATCTCTTAATAATTTTAATACTCATACATTGATCTGGGCGTGGTAGATTGTTTGTTTTTTAGTTCAACACTTTTCCTAAAGCAAAGTACACCTGTATTAGAAAGAAAGAGTTGAGTCGGCATTTCATTTAGGCCTGCTGTCTGATTTCCTTTAGGCTCCTAAGTATATGCTAATTTACTGTACATTGACTGAGGAAATTTATGCACTCTCATGCATATCCTCATGTACCCAGCCACGTTAAATATAGGACAGTGCAGCTGTGTGTTGAGAGGATAAATGACTTTATGAAGCATTTGGTAACATTCAGTTAAGAGGCTCTAGAAATTCCAGTGATACCTTGCACTACTAATCTAGCCTCACAATATGCCAAATATGGTCTGGGAAGCCAAGAGAGGATTTTGGTTCTGTTTTGCAGATAGGTAAAACTGAGACACTGAAAGATTAAACAACATATCAAAACAGCAACAAAAATGACAAAAACAACTTATCCGAAAATTATACTGCAAGTCAATTAGAAAACCTTAAAAAAATTTTCCTACATTCAATCAAAAATGGTACATATATAATCATTTATATTTCCATCCATTCTAAAAGAAACTACCTACAATAAACCCATTACTTATCCAACTCCTTAGCCCTTGAGCTGTATCTGTATAAAATACCAAAGGCAGTCTAACTGGGATCCCCAGTTCATAGCTAAAAACATAATGCCCTGTAGGCTGACCCCAGATCATTACAGTGCCAAGGGGAGTGTTTGACTTGGACTAAAGAGCCCCTGTCCCTTTAAGAGAAAAGGTCCCTTTTGCAATTGCCTGACACTCCCCAGACTGGAGTTAAAGATCTTGATATGTCAGACCAAGCAGGGCATAATCCCAGAATCTTTGCCAGTTCTAATGTCCCAGGTTCCCTAAAAGTTATTGCAAACTGCAACCAGCTAGCAAACTTCTATCTTCTGATGCTACAGCTATCTAATTTCCTACATTATAGACCATTTTGGAATCCTGGGAATGAGAGCCAAGTTATAAGGAATTCCCACACAATTGCTTCATTATTTTTTTCTAGTGAAAAGTTGTGTATTGGGAGGTAGAGAGTGTTGGAGTTGGCCCTAATGCCAGCCCACAGTTCAGGTTTAATGTTAAAACAACATGAGGCATTCGTGAAGTCATTGGAGAGTTAGCAAAAGGAGAGGTGTGCCTTAACAAAGCAATAATAAGGAAAAAGGATACCGTAGCATTTAGCTGCTGTTGGCAAGGCTTCTCTTTGTCTCTATACAGGAACATGTCTAGTCATAAAGGCAGGATATGGTGATAGTTATAGGAACTCATGGTTTTCAGAAATCCACAAAGTTGGAGGAACCCAGACTCAAGGTGGCAGCAACTTTCTATGTCCTTATGGAATCAGGAAACTGTGACAGAAAAGCCAGAGCCAATCATGTCCTGAGAAAAGTGTTGTCTCCAAAACTACTCCCTAAAAGAGGAGGGAAAGAGGAAGACTTGACCTGTCCCAGCATGGAGTTGGAGAAAATGCTGGTACACAGTAACCCTTTCATAGAGGGGATAAACGCCATTGACAGATTGTTGTAGTAGCAGGAACACCCAAATTCAAATACTGCCTCGGACACCAGCTGCATGGCCCTCATCAGACTCCTTACGCTCTCAAACTCAGTTGTCTCATTCATAAAATGAAGGTAATAATAACCGCCACCTTACTGGGTTGTTATGAGGACTAAATTAGATAATATTTGTGAAGGGTTTTGTAAACGTTAAAGAAATAGGTAAATGCTAGCTGCTACTATTATAAAGAAAAGTTTAGCATTCTGAACAAGTATAGACTTTACCATTCACATGGTACCCTTTTAATATCTCTATTCTAGGGGTATGATTCTAAGGATTTAAGAAGTGAAGATTCTTTCTTGATCAAATTCAGGGAAGAGGATAATAGCAAACACTTATAGGCTGAGACACTTCCCACAGAAGGATAGTCATGGACAAGACCACCAGGAATAGTAAAAAAAAGAAAAAAAAGTAAACTCATTTATTCAATCAAAATAACAAAGAGAAAGAAGAGAAGTTTTACGGATTAGAAGATACCCAAGAATAAATGATCTCTTCAACCAAGGAGAAAGAGAATAAGCTCACCAAGAAGAGTCCACTCATTAGAGCCATCGGCTATGGAAATCAGGAAGATCATGGGGGCAGGGTTACAAACATCAACTGGAAGTCTATCAGGTCAATTTATTTATTTAATTTATTTTAATTACTCTATTAATTGTTTTATTATTATTTAATTCATTAATTTATTAAGTACCTGATTTGTGACAGGCACTGTGCAATGATCCAAGTGACATAAAAAGACAAAATTCCTGCTATCATAGAACTTAGAGTCTAGTAGGAGAAGATAAGGTAGGCATAAATACAATACAATACAATACAAATACATAAATATGATACAAATTAGAATGTTAAAGTACATAAGAAGCCCAAGTCTCCACACTGTTGTTATTTCAGCTGTGTCCATTTCTTTGCGAACCCATCTGGGGTTTTCTTGACAGAAACATTGCAATGGTTTGCTACTTTCCTCTCCAGCTCATTTTATAGAAGAGGAACTAAGGCAAACAGGGTTAAGTGACTTGCCCAGGGTTACACAGCTAGTAAGTGTCTGAGGCTAAATTTAAACTCAGGTCTTTCTGACTGCAGACCCAGCCCTCCATCCACTGCACCAACTACCTTCCCATCTATGCCAACAAAGATCTAAAAAAAAAAAAAAAAGGCACCAGATGAAATAATGATCAAGAATTTAAACAAGAAATAGCATTAATCTTTTTCATCTAGTCCACATTTTAAAAATGTATAGTGCCAGTCATAAAATTGTAGGCACTGGGAAAGACATGCTTCCAAAGAAGTCAGTGGAATCAAAGGTAAACAAGCTAAATGCCTTCTGGCACTTTACTCCAATATCCTTTAAGGGCACCTGAAAACTCCAGTGATCTGTTCCTAGAAGACAGGAAGCCCAGAATGCTCTGATAGATGGGGGTGGGAGGGGAAAGGGGAAGGGAATTGCCAAAGCTCTCTTACTGTGAATGTGAGGCTGAGAGCTAGCAACTGCAGGGGGACCAAAAGTTCATGACACTCTGATTTAAGTGCTTCATAGAGCCAAACCATAAGGCTCTGAACTCAAATGATCTTAGGGATGCCAGTTTCTATGGACATACCTGGGGGTGGGGGATGGAAGCGGGGAGGAGAGGTGAAAGGTTAAGAACAAATAGGAACTGGACACCCATTCAAGAATACAGGATGGAGCAGAGCCTGACCATTGCACAGAAGTCCTGAATCAAGAAATGAGACTGGAGATATGAGTAATCATAGGAACACTACCAAAAAATATTACAGATCAAGAGATGTCCAAGAGGTGAACTGAGGGGAAGAAAGTAATACCATAAAAACTACAAATAGAACTTCAAAGAAAAATTGGCTTGGCCAGAAGGACTATCACAAAATCTGTTAAAAATAAGGTATAATTTGGGATGGCTAGGTGGCACAGTGAATAGAGCAGTGGCCGTGGAGTCAACAGAACCTGAGTTCAAATAAGACCTCAGACACAACACAAAACTAGCCATGTGACCTTGGGCAAGTCACTTAACTCCAACAGCCCTACCTTCCCCTCTCCCAGAAAACAAAACAAAAAATGAATTTTTTTTTTTGCTTTTTTGGAGGGCAATTGGGGTTAATTGTGTCCAAGGTCACACAGCTAGTTTTTGTGTTAAGTGTCTGAGGTCAAATTTGAACTCAGGTCCTCCTGACTCCAGGGTCGGTGCTCTATTCACTGCGCCACCTAGCCGCCCCGCCCCCAAAATGAAGATATTAAAAAATTAAACAAGAGGTCTGAAGGAAAGAATTGGAAGGAAAATAAATAGCTCAGTAAAGAAAATGAAAAACCTTACCTAAGTAGTGAACTCCACCCAAATTTGAATGTACCAAACAATTCTATGATTCCTAGAAACTATATTAGAAGGTAAATGAGAAGATTTAAAAAATAAAAGAAAATATAAAGTATTTATATAATATCATATAATTTATATGTTATTAAAAACTGAACTAGGAAAAAGGTCAAGGAGAGATATATTAATAATTATTAGATTCACTAAAAATATAAGTTAAAAAAATCCTACATACCATATTTCAAGAAATCATAAATGAAAATTGCTCAGAGCTATTAAAACCAGAAGTCAAAGTGAAAATAGAATGTACCTGTTGCCTCCTGAAAAAAAATTCAAAATTAAAACTCCCATGAAGGTCAGAGTCAAAAACCAGAGCTTCCAGGTCAAAGGAAAAAAAAAAGTGCTGTTAAGTAGCCAGAAAGAAATAGCTCAAGGAGTAAGGAACCACAGTCAGGATCACACGAAATGTCTATACTACAACTACTCTAAGAAATAAACTCTTAGAATCTAGCTGCCCTGAAAAGGGAAGCTGTAGGGAAAAAATAAAATTTTTTCAGTTGTGAAAATACAGCACCAAAGCAATAAACACATCGGTGTTAACAGATATGCATGAATACAGGATAGTTAAATATAGACCAGTGAGTGACCTTGCACCTTTAGCTTACCTTTTTCTGACTCAAATTTATTTTCAAACTAAGGCAGAGAGGATCATGGGAATGTCTAAGCCTATGAGGTAATTATCCATAACACAGGATTGTGATATGCCTGGTAAATAGAGCTTAAACATTCAAGATTGGTCTAGAGAGTTATTTGGCTAGGTTTTAGTTAGGTATAATTCTTTGACTCAAGAGCTGTCAACATGCCCTTATAAGGGAGAAAGTCTACTTCTACCTCCTTATAGACTAGAACTGAGCTAACTGGCAGGTGGTCTTAAAAGCAAAGTCCAGGCATAAGATTAGCTGAGGCCAGGAAGGCAACATCCAGCAGAGACACCTTACGTAGCAGAGCTCAGGCCCAGTGAGAGTAGTATAGAAGGCTCTAATCTTTAATCTCTCCAATCTGCTGGCTCCTCTGCTGGCTCTCTCTTATACAAACTAATGTGCATTATTGAAATATCCTTCAGTTTAACCTCTGGGCCTTAAGTCTCTCCCCTCTCTAGTCCATCTGTCCAACTAATCTTGCTAAAGTGTGGGTCTGACCATGTTACCGTCATACTTAACTCTAATGGCTCCCTATTACCTCTAGAATCAAATAACCAGGAGTATAATTGACTATGTATGACATTTAAGGCATTTAATAAATTTACCCCTTTTTACCTTTTCAGTCTTTTCATACTTTACTCCCCTCTATTATCTTCTCAGTCTCCTTTGCTGGAATTTTCTCCAGGTCACACTAACTATATGGGTGTCCCATGGTTCTGTCCTTGGCCGCCTTCTCTTCTTATAAGTTCTCTCTCTTGCGCAATGATTTCACCATCTCCCATGGTTTCAATTCTCATCTTTATGCAGATGGTTCTCAGATCTTTTTATCTAGCCCTAACCTCAGTTTAACATATGCATGGCCCATACACATCCATAATAGAACTTGTTATGTTTCCCTCCAAACCCTTCTTTCTTGTGATTTTCCCTGTTATTGGGGAAGGAACCACCACGTTCCCAGATAGACACCCAGGCTTACAACTTAAGTGTTATCCTCAACTCTTCACACAAACTCACCTCACATGTCACACCTCTTGTTAAATCTTTTTGTTCTGTTTTCACAATATCCCCCTTGCAGAAGTCCCCTTCTCTCCACTAACACTCATTAAGCTGGTACAAGTCTTCATTACATCATGCCTGAACTATTGTAATAGCTTGTGGTTTGGTGTCTCTACCACAAGTCTCTACCTAGCCCAGCCTATCCTCTACCAAAAGGATCAATATAAAGCACAGATATAATCACATAAACCTCCCAATTCTATTCAACAAATTCTAGTGGTTCCCTATCACCTGGATCAAATATAAGATCTTCTATTTGGCATTTAAAGCCCTTCACTACCTGACCCCTTCCTATATTAATAGTCCTTATATTTTAACCTCTTTATTCCACACATTCTCTATCAAGTTACACTAGTTTACTTACTGTTTTGTTTTAAAAATAATTTCAATTTTATTGAGAGTCCACCAGCTCAGTTGTCTTGGAAATATTAAGCTACCTGTTCTTTAGTGAGATAGTCTTTATTGAGAGGTCCCATGAGGGTTTTCTTTTCCTTCACAGTCTGGAAGCATCCATGGTCAAATTTGGAAGTAATGTAAAAAAACTTCAAGCTAATCTTCTACATTGTGACATTTCAGCTGTACCAGTTAGGACTTTCTTGGTTGAGAAGACATTTCTGGGTCCTGACATATATACCCTTTACTATAATAAAAGCATTGGTCACTTCACTATAGTAAAGTGGACAGATCCTCCCAAACAGTTAAGATGCTTGTCAAACAGATGATCATTAGGGAATATGTTGCTTTTGATCAGCTTAATATTCTTGAGCTCTTCTTATTGATTCTAGTAGGGTGGCAGTAGCCCTTGTGGCCAGTCCAGGCTACTACATGAGCAGGATTCTAAGCCACCTTTTTAAGGTTTTTATGGCTTTCTTGCTGTACCAATTGCTGGTAATTAGTTGCCTTGGTCTCTCTATTAATCATCTTTTCTTGGATGGAACCACTGCTCCAGCTTCTCTCAGGCCTCACACAGTTTCTCAATCATACTGCTACCATTCATCTGTATCTCCAACAGGTAAGATTGCCTCTGCCTCAGGGAAAGCTGTCTCATCTGGGTATTGGCAATGACCTAGATAACTTATCATTATTTCTTCTTGCTGCTGAGGTCTTTATCTAGCAGTCACATGACAACATCCTCCTACCATTCTTTCTTTCAGTACTTGGGGGAAGTCTTCTTGGATTTGTGCCAGTTCTTATGGAACTCTCTCTTATCCTCAATGTGCTTAGCAAAGATGGCTTTGAACAATAGTGGTCACATGGTTGAGGGAAAGAGGATCTCGAAGGGATGGGCTGCATGTAGCCCACTATGCCTACGACGACTATGTGAAGGGGGAGAGGTGTCTCCATAATGGTAATCACCTCAACCACTTACTTGTTCACACTGAAGCCAAGTACATCCACTTCATGAATAATTTGGGTCATACGGACCTTGTAGCCCAGGAAATCTGTGTGAAGTAAATGGACTTGGTAGCGTCATCTTTGATCTGCTCATTTTCTTCTGAAGCAAGAAGCCCAGAAACCCATATCTGGAAGCAGAGAACTTTCAGTGGAATGCACTGCTGCTGCTGAAGCAAGCTGGAAAAACCAGTCAATGTACTGTTTCTTGAACACAACACTCTATCTCACATCTTCGTTTCTTTGCACTTGTTAATCCTATAGCTAGAATGTTCTCTCTCCTCATCTCTACTCTCCTGATTCCTTTAAGACTCAGTTCAAATTCCACCTTCTCTAGGAGGATTTTCCTATTTCTACCCCACAACCCCTCCCACTATTGCCTTTCTGCTGAGATTACCTCCTATTTATATTATGTTTGTGTGTGTATGTGTATACACACATATATATTTATATATACACATATATATATACATGCATACACATATACAAACACTATGTGTATATATGTGTGTGTGTGTATTTATCTTGTATATACATATCTGTTTACTTGTTGTCTCCCTCATGAGAATGTGGGCTCCTTGAGAGTAGGAACTACGTATTTTTCTTTCTTGGTACCTGGAGTTCTAAGTCCCATGACCGATAAGATGGAGGACTCAGCATTTTCTCCAATACTCACAGTCTCTCAAACCTCTCCAAAATAGGAATGACAGACAAGAGAAAAATCAATTTCAGCTTTCTACACAGTCTAGGATGCCAAAAACTCAAAAGAGAACTCGATGTTAACAGCAGAAAAGAAACTCTAACTCCTAACATGTAGCATGACTATACATGCCGATTTACGCTCTTGCAAAAGAACTCAATTCTTCACCCCAACACCATCTCCCATCCTCCAAGTGTCACAGAGATCGATGGTTGCTCACATTGCCACAATGGATCTCAGACAAGACCTGAGGGAACAGAGACAGGACACATGTGTGGTTGTGTGAAACCCCACTAATGCTGAGGAGAAGAGCCCAATATTCATCTACAGCTAGTTCTGTTCCCCCAGAAGTCTCTTGGGGCAGAGACTTGGGCTGGTGAAGTATGACTTGACCAGAAGAGGAGGAGACCAACATGGTATGAAATCTAGTGCCCTGGAAAACCACCATCAAAGAGGAAGAAATCAGAAAGTGAACAATAGGGGAAAAGGAGGAAAAAAGACTACAGTTACCAAATATTTTAAGAGAAAGGAAATTTAATTAATGACCTCAAGCATAAGCAGATAAATCAAAAGGGACAATGTTCATAACAGTAGGAAATATGGCCTCCAGATCCAAGTAAAGGAGTTCAGGCAGCAACAAATAAATATTTCAAGGCAAAGGAATATTAATCAATACCTGATGAGGTAGAGAGCCCTGTGAATTCCCAAAAGAGCATGAAATCACAAGAATTATAAGAATCAAAATTTATGTCTTGAAGAGCAGAAAAAATTGGAAAAATAGAAAAGCTTGAATTCATATTAGAAAATCTTAACAAAGGAATAAAAAAGATAATAATCTATTAACATACAAATACATGGAAGTGAAGGACAATCAGGAAGAAGAAAAGCAAAAAGCAATAATATTTTAAAAATAATAATAATAATCTTTGATCCAAGACAATTCCAAAGTGCTCACAATGAAAAACATGCTATCCACTTCCAAAGAGAGAACTGATGAGCTCTTAGTGGAAACTGAGGTATAATTTTCTCATTTTCTTTATTTTTCTTGCTTTTCTTTGAAATATAGCTAATATGGAAATATGTTTTGCATGAATTCACATATATAATTAATATATTGTTTGTCTTCTCAGTGGGTAGCAGAAGGGGTAGGAGGGTGAGGGAGAATTTGGTATTCAAAATATTAAAAAAAAGAATGTTGAAAAAATAATAAACTTAAAAAAAAAATAAAGGGCTGATCTTTATGCAGTTGAAGCCAAGATGGTGGAGTAAAGTAAGTATTTTCACGTGGCTTTCCTGACACACTCCTCTAGATAACTTTAAAAAGTACATCAAACCAAATTCTTAGTGAGAAAAAATGTCATGGTAAATCATTTTTCGAGCCCACAGCACTTTGGAAGCACAGAAAAAGAGGTCTTTGTAACTAGGGTGGGAGCTGGTTAAAAGCACAGTATTTGTGGTAGGGGTGGAAGTGGCATAGACAATGAGGTGGTGCCAGCAGTTGCAGGCAGGACTGGAAGTGCCCAGGGAAAAAAGATGACAATCCCCTGTGCTAGCACTAGGCATTAGACAGTTCCATCACCCAATACCCAAGTGCAGGTCACAATGCAAAGGCAGAGGGAAATGGTTGCAGTCACATCAAAGCTGGGGCTCTACCTGGGTAAATGCCAGAGCACAGACCAGCCCTTTCCCCTGATTATACTACTTTGGAAATACCAAAAACTTACAATGCCCCTGATCCAGCTGAAAAAAGCTGAATAAAGAGATTTTAGGAAAAAAAAAAAGAAAAAGATATAATGTTTTAGAATTTAAAAAAAAGAGCTGGTACGAGGAAAAATGGAGACAGAAATGTAAACAATGCAAGAGAATTTTAAGAGAATTAACAGTTTGGTAAAAAAAAATGTACAAAAATACTTATGAAAATAATTCCCTAAAAATCAGATAAGCCAAATTGTAAGAGAGGTACAAAATTTACTTTTGAGAATAATTCTTTAAAAATTAGAATCGGTCTAGTGAAAGTTAATGATGCCATGAGATATCAAGAAACTCTAAAACAAAGTTAAAACTGAAAAAATGTAAAGTATCTCATAGGAAAAATAATTTACCTAGAAAACTAATTAAGGATTTCCTATAATTATTAAATTACCTCTTGATCTATTTTCTAGGTAATTTGTCTTTTAAAAAAAAGAAATTAAGCCATAAATGAGTTCTCTAAGGAAAAAAAATGTCAGCACCAAATGAATTTACAAACAAATTCTGCCAAACATTCAAATAACAATGAATTTCAATATTGTGTAAATATTTTGAAAAAAACTGGTAAAGTGGTTTCTACCAAATTCCTTCTATGACACAAATACAGTTTGGATACCTAAAAAAAGGAGAGCAAGAACAAAGAAAACTATGCTCCAACTTCCCTAATGAACATCAATGCAAAAAATTTCAATAATATACTAGGAGACAGATTACAGCAATATATCACAAAAACCATACACAATGACCAGTCTAGATTTATACAAGGAATTCAGAGTTGGTTCAATATTGGGGAAAGTATAACTAGTAATATAAATAACAAAAACCATATGATTATATCAATATTTGCAGAATAGCTTCTGACAAAATACAACATCCAATCCTATTAAAAACACAAGACAGCATAGGAATAAATGGAGCTTTTCTTAAAACGATAAATAAAACATTGTCTGTTATATGGAAAAACAATAAGCCTTTCCAATAAAATCATGGATGAAGCAAGGATGTCCATTATTGCTGTTATTAGTCAAAATTATACTAGAAATACTAGCTATAGCAATAAGACAAGAAAAAGAAATTAAACTAATAAGTATAGTCACAATGTGGATACAAAAATGTCACTTTTTGCAGATGAAATGACTTAAGGAAAACTAGAGTAACCAAAAAACTAGTCAGAACAATTAACAAAGAACTTTAGTAAAGTTGTAGGATATAAAATAAACTCATGCTAATTATCAGTATTTCTATATATTAGCAACAAAACCTAGTAGAAAGAGAAATTCCATTTAAAATAACTACAGACAGCATAAAATACTTGGGTTTCTACACAAAGGAACTGTATGAACATAATTACAAAATACTGAAAACAAAGACAGATCCAAATAACTGAGAAATGGTAATTGCTCATGGGTAGGCTGAGTTAATATAACAAAAATAACAACACTACCTAAATCAATTTATTCATTACCAGACCAAACAAACTATCAATGGACTACTTTATAGTTCTAGAAAATACAGTAACAAATTTCATGTGGAGAAACAAAAGGTCAAGAGTATCAAAGGAATCAACAAAAAAAAAAATGTGAAGGAAGTTGGCATAGCAGTACTAGATCTCAAACTCTATTACAAAGTGATTATTACATCAAAACAATATGGTACTGGTTTATCAATGGAATAAATTAGGTAAATACAGTAACAAATGACCACAGTAACCCATAGTGTTTGGTAAACTCAAAAATCCTAGAAAGTGGGGAAAGAAATCACTATTTGACAAGAACTGCTGGGAAAACTGGAAAGTAGTCTGACAGAAACAAGACATAGACAAATATCTTACATCATATACCATGATAAGCTCAAGATAGGTATACAATTTAGACATAAAGGGCAAAACATAAAAGACATAAACAGCAAACAAAGAGAGAAATTATCTGTTATGGAGAGAATAGTCCACAACCAAATAAAAGATAGCAAGGTTCACAGCAGGTAATATCAATAATTTCGATCACATAAAATTAAAAAGTTTTTGCTCAAACAAAACCAATGCAGCCAAAATTAGAAGAAAAGCTGTAAACTTGGGGGGGGCAGTTTATAGCAAGTTTCTCTGATAAAGGTCTCCTTTATCAAATATATAGAGTCAAATGGAGCCAATTATTTTTTTTAAGTCATTCCCCAACTGACAAATGGTCAAAAGATATGAACAGGCAGTTTTTACAAAAAGAAATTAAAGCTATCAATAGTCATATAATAATAGAGAAATGCAAATTAAAACAACTCTGAGGTACCATCTAATGCCCGTTAAATTGGTTGAAATAACAGAAGGGGAAAGGAAGAGGTACATTAATGTACTGTTGGTGGAGCTGTGAACTGGTCCAATGATTCCAGAGAACAATTTTGAACTTATGTTCAAAGGACTACAGAACTGTATACATACTCTGACCCAATATTACTATGTCTATATCCCAAAGAGATCAAAGATAAAAAAGTAACCATAAATATTTATAGCAGCTCTTTTTGTGGTGGCAAAGAATTGAAAACTTAGGTGATGTCCATCAATTAGGGAATGGCCACACAAGTTACAGTTTATGATTGTGATAGTATACTAACATGCTATTAGAGATAATGAAGGGAATGGTTTTAGAAAAACCTGGGAAGACTTATATGAACTGATACAAAGTGAAGTGAAAAGAACCTGAACACAAAAAAATATTGTAAAGATAATCCAATGTGATAGACTTAATATTTCTAATCAATACAATGGTCTACCATAACTCCAACAAACACATAAAGTAAAATGCTATCCACCTCCATATAGGTTACTGCTGAAAAACTCAAGAGTGCAGATGGAAGCATATTTTCCCTGTATTTTTCTTGGGTAATTTTGAGGAATGGGGGTGGAGCTGGGGAGGATAGGGAGGAGAGCATGTCTAACATGCAAAAGTTTTGTAGGACTTTATATGCACAAGGGGTATCATATTTCTTGACTTCTTGCTGGTTTGGGGAGAGGTTAGAGGGAGGGATTGAATTTAGAACTGAAAATAAAAATTAAAATAAATAAATCTTCATTTTCAAGCAAAATTTGAAAAAAAGAATGATCTTTGTGTTTTTTAAAAGCATGCTTCTTTGCACCCCCAGTACTTAGCATAGTGTCTTGCACATAATAAGTGTTTAATAAATGCTTATTGATGAAGATTGTATCCTCTATTTTTCATAGTAACTGGTCTTTATATGTTGTTGGCACTAGAAAAGTCATCTTCCTGCAGCAAACCCTCCTGTAATAATCCTCTCCAAACTTGAAGAAGACGGATACAATTTGTCCAGAACTCTCTCTGTCACCAGATTCATAATCAATGCCTCTTTACTTTAGTAGAATTTGCTAAAACAAGCCCAGAGTAACTTCCATATCACAGAAAAGCAAACAGAAAAACAACAGGACTTCAGGAGAGGCAGTAAAATGAACAATTACACTACATACCTCACATGTTCATTTAAGAAAAGTGATTTCAAACTAGCAACTGCCATTTAAATGTTAGTTATCATCTCCCTCATCCCTGAGCTATAATTAGAAATTCTGGCTCCCAGGGCAAACTCAGTGGCATGGAGTAATCAGCTCTGATTCCAGATATCCTATATACCATAAGTCCCTAGGCCAAGTGTAACTATATAGGCAGTCCACACTGGTTGGATGAAGTTATACCAGTCCAGTGGGTGTGGATGTGACAATGATGACAGGGCCCTTAAGGTTAGTAGTCTGGTCTAAGCAAAGGATCACAGACTCAGAGAGGGCCTCCAATGTCAGTGCCCTAGGACAAAGCTACAATCACTTTGCCCTAGTTACAGATGTGATTATTATTAGACTGGAGAAAAGGGTCACATGAGCTATTCCCTGCTTTTTGAGCTCCCTCCATCAACATTGCCAACAACCATCAACTGATCTTTGCCACTTCATAGATACATACATAAATCAACCACCAATTCAGCTCCTGGGAATAGGGGCTACATTCTCTCCACTGAAAATTGACAGTCATGTTGTCCATGAGAACAGGGGCTAGGAGGAGGATAGGAGAGGTTGTGCTCCTGTATTTTGTCTATGTCCAACAAAAGTGAAGCACATGAACTACATCCATTCAGTATGCCCCATGCCAGTTTCCCTAAACCTTAGGGTACCTACTCTGCCAGCAACTGCAATGCCTTCATCCTTGAAATGTTTCCATCCCTACCCACATCCATGGCTACAATTAAAGCTGGCCCTATATTGGGGGATATAATTGTTATTTCCTTGGCTTGACAATCCGATCCCAGAAACCCTCCAATTTACTAATCATAGTCAATAATAGGCCATTGTTAGTTCCACATAAACCTAGTGTGTACATTCCTGTGTAATTCAATGTAGCAGAAGGTTGAGTGGTCTTATAAATCTGTTTAGTATGTAACAACTTAAATGGCTCTGCTTAGCCATTGCTCAAATATATACCTTTAAAGAAATATGTCAGAAAGAAAAATTCATCACTCTGAAGGACAGATGCACAAGCCAGCATGTCATTGACCTGACCCTAGAATAGTCCATAGTAGGCTCCTGGCATCCTATCTCATTGTCTCCTTTCTAACCTCTAAAAGATTTAGAGGGCCTTACTGTAGTTAATATATGTCCTCTTTGGTCCCAACTGACTTAATGACACCACTTTATATTTCTATCTCCTACTCTGGCAGTCTCTTCCCTCAGTCATCCTCCTGAGTATCTTGGAAGGAAGAAATTACTAACCCTATTTTATAGATGAGATGACTTGAGCCCCATCACTTGTCTAACACAAGACAGCCCATCAACAGCAAATATTTAGTAGCTACAATGTACAGTCTTTACTATATACTATACTATACTACACAAGGTATAGTCTTTAAGACTATAATTTGCACAACAATTGCTAATCTGCTTTGGTAGGAGTTTTCTCCCCAGGAATTCCAATGAAAGTACATGCCTGGAACAATAACGGTAACAACAAATTCTACAAGTTCTGGCTAGGTGCTAGAGTGCAGATTAGTGGGCTAAAGGAAAAGGTTTAAGACATGTTCCCTAGGATCTCTTTATTGTGAGAGAATGTCCTCCCATACACTAGCAAATCCTAGGAAATAGTTAAAGGAACAGAGTTTGAGTGACTCACTCAGGACCATGTCAGTGGTGGGATCTGAACCCACTTAGAATCTTCCTGACTCTAAGCCCAGAACTCTCTTCTCAATGTTATGTTGTTACTTTATTGGTTTTGTTGTTGTTTAATAGTACTTTATTTTTTCCCCAATTACATGTCCAGACAATTTTTAGCATTCATTTTTACAAGATTTTAAGTTTTAAATTTTTCTCCTTCCCTTCCTAAAATAATAGGCAATTTGATATATGATATGCTGTGCTATCCCATAAAACATGTTTCCATGTTAGTCACAGTTGTGAAAGAAGAAACGGATGAAAAGGGGAGAAAAAGAATAAAGTGAAAAAAGTACATTCAGAGTCCATCAGTTCTTTGTTTGGATGTGGACAGCATTTTCCTTTGTGAGTCCTTTGTGCTTGTCTTGGATCATTGTGTTGCTGAGAAAAGTTGAGTCATTCATAGTTGATCATGACACAATGTTGCTGATACTGTAATACAGTGTTTTCCTGGTTCTGTTCATTTCACTTTGCATCAGTTCATATAAGTCTTTCCTGGTTTTTACTGAAATCTGACTGTTCATCATTTCTTATTGCACAATAGTATTCCATTACATTCATATACCACAGCTTGTTCAGTCATTCCCCCAATTGATGGGCATCCCCTCAAGTTCTAATTCTTTGCCAATGCAAAAATGGCTACTATAAATATTTTTTGGTCTTCATTAATCTGTTTGTTTACTTTTAGTTTACAAGATTCAGTTCCACAATTCCTTGAGTTTCAGATTTTCTCTCCTTCCTTTCCCCTTCCCCCCATGGCAGCATACAATCAAGTATAGCATCTGCAAATATGTTCACATTAGACATTAGTTGGGTTATAAAGAAGGATTGTATCAGATGGAATGAACAATGGGAAAGAGGAAACAAAAGCAAACAAGAAAAAGAAAAAGAGCAGGTAGTTTGCTTCAATCTAGATTCAAACTCAGTTCTTTCTCTGGATGTAGACATCTCGCTCCATCATGAGTCTTTTGGTGTTGACTTATAACCCTGCATTGCTGAGAAGAGTACAGTCTATCAAAGTTTACTATAAATATTTTTGTATGCATAGGCCCTTTTCCCTTTTTTATAATTTGTTTGGGATACAGACCTAATAGTGGTATTGATGGTGGTATTTCCCTCCTCGACACTGTTTTGCTTTTATCTTTCAACTTCCTTAGTCTGCCCTCTCTTCTGTCAGTTACCCCCATCACCTGCCTTTAGTTTATTTGCACTGGGACCATGGATCCAAATTGCTCTCCAGAATGGTTAGATCAGTTCACAACTCAATCAACAATGCATTAGTGTTGCAGTTTCCCCACATCCTCTCCAACATTTATAATTTTCCTTTTTTGTCATATTAGCCAATCTGATAGGAGTGAGGTGACATTTCAGAGTTGTTTTAATTTGTATTTCTCTAATCAAGTGATTTAGAGTGCTTCTTCATATGGCTAGAGATAGTTTTGATTTCTTCATCTGAAAACTGCCTGTTCATATCCTTTCACCATTTCTAAATGGGAAATGGCTTATATTCTTATAAATTTGACTCCATCCTCTATATATTTTAGAAATGAGGACTTTATTAGAGACACTTGCTATAAAGATCATTTCTGCTTTTGTTCTAATCTTGGGTGCATTGGTTTTGTTTGTGCAAAAGCTTTTTAATTTCATATGATCAAAATGATCTATTTTGCATTTCATAATGCTCCCTATCTCTTGTTTGGTCATGAACCTGAAATTCACTTAACTTCTCCTTTAAGAATTTGGATGCTATACCCCTTGGTGCATATATATCCAGTATTGATATTACTACATTGTCTATTGTACCTTTTAACAAGATGTTTGTTGTCTTTCTTATCCCTTTTAATTAGGTCTATTTTTGCTTTTGTTTTGTCTGATATCAGTATTGCTGCTTTTGCTTCTTTTTTTTTTTTTACTTCAGTTAAAGCAAAATAGCTTCTGCTCCAGTCCCTTACCTTTACTCTGTGTCTGTTTCTTTGTTTCAAGAATGTTTCTTATAAACAACATATTGTAGGATTCTGGTTTTTGATCTACTCTGCTATCCATTTCTTTTTTATGCGAGATTTCATCTCATTCACATTCACAGTTATGATTCCTAACTGTGTATTTTCCTCCACACTATTTTTCATTCTGTCCTCTGTCTCTCCTTTCACCCTTTCCCTTGGTTTTTTTTTGTGTTTTGCTTGTGTCTATCACTTCCCCTGGTCTGCTCTCTCTTCTGTCAATTCTCCCATCCCCTGACTTTACTTAATCTCCTCTTTTCCCATCCAGTAAGATAGATTTCTATAGTCAACTGATTGTGTATATCATGCACTCTTTGAGCCAATACTAATGAGAACAAGGTTCAAGTGATGCCCATCACCCACCCTCCCATCTTCCCCTCCACTATAATATGTCCTTTGCTCCTCTTCATGTGAAATAATTTACCCCATTCTACCTCTCCCTTTCTTCTGTACCCAGTGTACTCCTTTTTCCTCATCCTTTAAGTATCGTTCATGTCATTCCCTCAAATTCACCTTATACCCATACCCTCTATGTATATTCCTTCTAGTTGTACTATTGGTGATACAATTTTTAAGAATTACAACTATCATCTTCCCATTCAGCTCTATTAAATTCTGGTGTTTTCTTTTCCATTTTTCCCTGTTAAGGCTTCTCTTGGGTCTGTACATTGGAGGTCAAATTTTTTGTTCAATTCCGGTCTTCTTCTTAAGAAAGTCTGAAATCCTTCTAATTCATTGAATGACCATTTTTCACCCTGGGAGTATTATGCTTAATTTCATTGGCTAGGTGAATCTTGGCTATAGTCATAGTTCCTTTGCCTTCTGTAATATCATGCACCATAATCTCCAATCTTTAAATCTTTAGCTGCTAATTACTCTGTAATCCCGATTGTGGCTCTCTGATATTTGAATTGCTTCTTTCTGGATACTTATAGTATTTTTGTGTTGACCTGAAAGTTCTGTATTTTTGCTAGTGTGCTCTTTAGAGTTTTTCTTTTGGGATCACTTTCCTGAGGTGATTGGTGGATTCTTTCAATGCCTATTTTGCCCTCTGGTTCCAGGATATTAGGGCAGTTTTCTTTGATAATTTCTTCAAAGATGCTGTCCAGGTCCTCCTTTTGATTGTGGCTTTCATGTAGTGCAATGATTCTGACACTATCTCTCCTGGATCTATTTTCAAGGTCAGTTGTTTTTTCCAATGTGTAATTTTACATTTTCTTCTATTTTTTCATTCTTTTGAATGTGATTAATTCTTGATGTCTCATAGAGTCACTAGCTTCCATTTGCCGACTGTAACTTTTTTCATATCTATTTATTTATTTTTAGTTTTCAACATTAAGTTCCACAAGATTATAAGTTCAAAAATTTCTCCCCACTTCCCCCATCCCACTCCATGACTGCATGCATTCTGATTACCCCTTCCCCCAATCTGCCTTCCCTTCTCTTATTCCCTTCCCCTTTTATTGTCCTATAAAGGTAAACAAATAAATAAATAAATTATCCTATAAGGATAGATTTCTATACCTCATTGCTTGTGTATCTTACTTCCCAGTTACTTTTTTTTTTAAGCAATTGGGGTTAAGTAACTTGTACAAGGTTACATGGCCAACTGTTTCTGGGTGGGTGCTAAGTGTCTGAGTTCGATCCCCAGGTCATCCTGACACTGGAGCCGCCACCCCCCTCCCCCCAGTTACTTATTGTAATGGGAATATAAATTTAAAGATCTTCCCTGCCCCTAGGCTAAAGTGCACCTGGAGCCTGGGGTGGGAGGCTTGTTTTTCAGTAGATACTTCTTGATTGGCCAGTGGGTCAATAAGGTTGCTACATTCTCTGAGCCAGGAGAAGGCTATATAAGCCCTGATGTGTAGCTTTGTTTTGGGGCTCACTTTGAGAAGCGTTCTGTGATTTGATCTGGATTCTGGGAAGCCGTTGTCCAGAGCCCCCCGGCTTTGAAAAACCCAGATGTTGATTGGGTATGGATGTAATGGCTGGACAATTTGGAAAGCTGTCTACTTGATCTGTTTCTGTCTTGATAATTCTGCCTGTATACTTTGAAGTTCAGGGTGCTGACCTCTTTCCCCTGAACTAGGTAAATGATACATGTTTGAGTGATTAAAGTAAGCTTGTTAACCCATTTTGAGTTGCTTTCCTTTATCAAAGCAGATCCAAGAACCTGTGGTGGCAGCAAACCCTGAGGATGCTTGGGGTGCTTGCTGCTACACTTATAAAACAATTTTTAACTTTTTTTAAACTTTGAGTTCCAGGGGTAGCTAGATAGCACAGAGCACTGGCCCTTGAGTCAGGAGGACCTGAGTTCAAATCCAGCCTCAGACACTTGACCACATTTACTAGCTGTGTGACCTTGGGCAAGTCACTTAACCCCAATTGCCCTGCATTCCCCCTCCAAAAAGCATAAATAGATAGACAGACAGACAGATAGATAGATAAACAGATAAATAAACTAAAAAAAACCTTTGAGTTCCAAATTCTCTCCCTTCTTCCCTTCCTACCCACCCTCATTGAGAGGACAAGCAATACAATATAGGTTATACATGGGTATATTTCTTTTCCCTTTTTCCCTGTTAAGGCTTCTCTTGGGTCTAGACATTGGAGGTCAAATTTTTTGTTCAATTCTGGTCTTCTTAAGAAAGTCTGAAATACTTCTAATTCATTGAATGACCATTTTTCTACATTTACATTCTACACATTTACATGTGTAATCATGCAAAACACTTCCATACCAGCCATGTTATGAAAATCTAACTATATTTTCCTTCCTCCTATCCCATCCACCATTTATTCTATTCTATTCTTTGACCCTGTTCCTCCTCAAAAGTGTTTGCTTCTGATTACCTCCTCCCCCAATCTGCCCTCCCTTTTATTATGCCCCTCTCTTATCCCCTTCCCCTCTACTTTCTTGTACAGTGAGTTAGATTTCTACACCCAAGTGAGTGTGTATGTTATTCCCTCCTTAATCCAAATCTGATGAGAGTAAGGTTCACTCATTCCCTCTCCTGTCCCCTTTCTTCCCCTCCTACGTAAATGCTTTTTCTTGCCTCTTTTATTAGATAATTTACCCCATTCTACCTCTCTTTGCTCCTTCACCCAATTAGTATTGGCTTAAAGACTACATTCCTCTCTCATTCCTTAATTTTATTTTTTAGATATCATCCCTTCATATTCAACTCACCCTGACCCTCTGTGTGTGTGTATATACATATATGTATATATACACACATATGTATATTTTCCCTCCAACTACCCTAATAATGAGAAAGGTCTCATGAGTTGCAAACATCATCTTTCCATGTAGGAATGTAAACATTTCAAATTTAATAAGTTCATTATGATTTCTCTTTCCTGTTTCCCTTTCTGTGTGTCTCTAGAGTCTTGTATTTGAAAATTGATTTTTCTATTTTGCTCTAGTTTTTCAAGAATACATTAAATTCCTTGTTGAATGTCAATTTTTCCCCTCATTGACTATACTCAGTTGTGCTAGGTAGGTAATTCTTGGTTTTAATCATAGCTCCTTTGACCTCTGGAATATCATATTCCAAACCCTCCAATCCCTTAATTTAGAAGTTGTTAAATGTTGTATTATCCTGATTGTGGTTCCACAATACTTGAATTTTTTTCTTTCTTACTTACTTACTTGCTTACAATATTTTCTCCTTCACCTGGCAATTCTTGAATTTGACTATAATATTTCTGGGAGTTTTCCTTTTGTGATCTCTTTCAGGAGAAGATCAGTAGATTCTACCAATTTCTATAGTATTCTCTGGTTCTAGAATATCAAGGCAGTTTTCCTTGATAATCTCTTGAAAGATGATGTCTAGGCTCTATTTTTTTATCTTGGCTTTCAGTAGTCCAGTAATTTTTAAAGTCTCTCTCCTGGATCTATTTTCCAGGTCAGTTGTTTTTCCAAAGAGATATTTCACATTGTCTTCTATTTTTTTCTTTTGGTTTTGTTTTCTAATTACTTGATTTCTTATAGAGTTATTAGCTTTCATTTACTCTGATCTAATTTTGAAGAAATTATTTTCAGTTCAGTGAGCTTTTGGACCACCTTTTCCAATTTGGTGAATTCTGCTTTTTAAGTTATTCTTCTCGTTGACTTTTTGGAACTCTTTTGCCATTTGGTCTAGTCTATTTTTTAAGGTGTTTTTTCTTCAGTATTTGGGGGGGGGAGGTCTTCTTTAGCAAGCTGTTGACTCATTTATCATGATTTTCTTGTGTTACTCTCATTTCTTTTTCCAATTTTTCCTCTATTTCTCTTACTTTTTTTTTTTTTGACTTTTTGGAGGGGCAATTGGGGTTAAGTGACTGTGATAGTAATGGAATATAAAGATTCCCCCTGTATTGGCTTGGTTTTCAAATTGATTGTGTTAAAACCCAGAGCTTGTTAATGCCACCTGTGGGATGGACTTGTTGAAGTGAAAAGAGAGTGCTGAACTGGGAGGAGCTGGTGACATAGATTTGGAGAGACACAGGAGAAAGGCAGAAGAACTTTTTGGAAGCAGCACCCTCCTGGAGGCAGAGAGAGACTGAGAGGATTGCTGAGGGCCACTTTGAATTGCCCTGGACTTTTGAGACCTGCCCCCGGAGCTGCCAAGGACTGAGAAGACATGGCGGTTTTGCTGGTACTTTGTCTGTTTTGATGTTTTTTTGCTAGATTTGTCCACTGATGAAAGACAGTCCTGTTGTTGAAGAAGTCTTGGAAACTGGCTGTTGGTTAAGAGCTCCTGAGACTGTTCTGCAGACAGAGAGTGAATACTGTCCACTGGTGAAGGACAGTGCTGTTGTTGCAGGGGTCTGGGAACCTTTCTGTTGGTTCAGAGCTACTGAGACTGTCCTGCAGACAGAGAGTGAATACTGTCCACTGGTGAAGGACAGTGCTGTTGTTGCAGAAGTTTTGGAACCTTGCCTTTGGTTCAGAAGCCCTGAAGAAGGATTTTCTTGTTGTATGTTTACAGAAATGCTGGGAGAGGGTTTTGCTAATGTTTTCAGGGGTCCTAGGACTGTTCTGCAGACAGAGGATGAATTAATGAAGAGACTGGCAATGTATCTCGTGGCCTTGCTACGCTTTGTCTCCCCAGAAACAAAGATTGCTCAGAACTTGCCTAGTGTCAAGATGAAGAAAAGACCTCCATTTGGGTATTAAGTGCTGTGCTTAAACTTGTTGTAACTCTGGGGTAGATTCAATTGTGATCCAGGGGTGGGGAACTTTTGACCTTTTATGTTCTATGATTGAACAAATGAATGTACTTTACTTATGATTGGAAACTAATCTCCATTTGAGAAGAGGGGCTTTGTGATGGACTAAATGAAGGTACAACCTAGGGTGGAGTAGTATTTAGAACAGGGACTTTGTAATTGATTGAATTAATGTAAGGTCCTGGGGTGGGGTAGTACTTGGAGATTATTTAATCACACTTAGTAAATGCTGTATTTTGAATGATGTCATATTTTGATCTTCTCTGTTCTTAATTTGTCACTGAATAAAATGGAGAGCACCTATGATGGTATTCTGAACCTTGGGAAGTTGCCTTTCCTTGGCATTACATTACAGTGACTTGCCCAAAGTCGCACGTGTAAAATGTTTGAGGCCAGAATTGAACTTGGGTCCTCCTGACTCCAGGGCTGCCCCTCCCTCTCTTATTTAATTTTCAAAATCTTGTTTGAGCTCATCCATGGCCTGTGACCAATTCATATGTTTCTTTGAGGCTTTGGATGTAGGGGTTTTGATTGTGTTGTCATCTTCTGGTCATGTGTTTTGATCTTCCTTGCCACCAAAGTAAGATTCTATAGTCTGAGTTTTGTTCCACTGTTTTCTCATTTTCCCAGCCAATCATTTGACTTGTTAAGTCTTTGTTAATGTAGGGCTCTGCATCCAGTGTGAAGGGCATACTGTCCCAAGTTTCAGGGGTTTTGTGCAGCTATTTTCAGAGATACTTATAGGTAGCTGTAAGTTTTCAGTTCTTCCAAGATGGTATGATCTAAGGAGAGGTGTTTATTCCTCTTCTGACCTGTGTTCTGGTCAGTGACCACAAGCACTCTTTTCTGCCCTGGAACTGTGAGGAGTGTTCTCTCTACACTGCTGCCACAAGCTCTACTATGCCAGTATTTCTCCTCACCCCAGGATTGGCACTCAGGTCTGCCACCCAGATCCAACTGTGGGAAAAGCAACAGAATCTTGCTTCAGTGCCAGCAAAGTGATCCCTGTAATCTCCTTCTGATAAGTTGTTCAATTCCCTTATTGTTTGTATGTCGAGAGCTCTGAAAGCAGCTGCCCCACCACTGCCACCACCCCCCCAGGGCTGCACTGGGGTTGGAGCTAGACCAGAGCTCCTCTCTTACCCAGGTCCAATAGACCTTTCCCACAGACTTTCTAAGTTGTTTTTGGTGGTCATGGATTGAGAAGTCTGGAAACTGCCTCAGTTGCCAGCAATTTAGTCCCCTGAGGCCTGCTCCAAATTCTCTGGGGCCCAGTCTGTGCCAGCATAGCCCATAGCATTCCTCTCCCAGCCTAGTGCAATAGACCTTTCTCATTGACCATCCAAGTTGCCTTGGATTGGAAATTTGTTTTACTCTTGTCTTTTTGTGGGCCCTACTACTTTAGAATTTGTTTAGAGTCATTTTCTACAGGTATTTTGAGGAGTTTAGGGGGAAATTCAGGAGAGCCCCTGCTTTGACACAGTCATCTTGGCTTGGCTCTCCCCTGCCCCAATTGTAACTTTTAAAGATTGGTTTCCCCAGTTAGCTTTTGTATTTCCTTTTCTATTTGGTCAACTGTACTTTTTAGTAAGTTGGTTTTTTTGGTTGATTTTTTGTATCACCTTTTCCATTTGGGCAATTCTTATTTTTAAGCAGCTGTTTTCTTTTTCCACGCTGTTGACTCCTTTTTTCATAACTCTTGCATCATTCTCATTTCTTTTCTCAATTTTTCTTCTACCTCTCCTATATGATTTTAAAGTTCCTTTTTGACCTCTTTTATGAGTTCTTTTGAGACCTTGAGATCACTTCCCATTTTTCTTTGCAATTTTTCCCATAGGTGTTCTGACATTGGTGTCTTCTTCTTAGTTTGTGTCTTAGTCTTCCCTGTCCCCATAATAACTTTCTATGGTCAGATTCTTTTTTTTGTTTTTTGTTTTTTTTTGCTCATATTTTTTTCTTTTTTCCTTTCTTTTAAATTTGAGCTCTCCTCCTAAGGTGGAATGGGCACTGTCTCCTACAATCATGTTGCTCTGAGGCCCATGGGGGACCCTTTTGTCTGGTGTTGTGCTCAGGGGCTGGGATGGGGGGTAACTGGAGGCCATAGGGGTCTGGCAGCTTACCTGGTGTTGAGCTGGGGTCCCAGTGGTGGTGTTTGGCATAGGCTGAGGCCAGGTGGGATGTTTCTACATTTCCCTGGGGCTATACTGAAGCATGTTGCAGTCTGGTCTCTGGAGGGTGCCTATTTGCCTAGGGCTGTGCTAAAGCAAGTGGATATCTAGCTGCTGGAGGATACCTATTTTTCTGTTGCTATTTTTAAATTTTTTGTTTATTTTCATTAATTCAATAGACAGTCACATGCTTTATGTGTGGCACTATGTATTTTCCTTTGTTAGAAAATTATTGTTCACTAAACTATATAAATACAGGAGTCATTCTTTTAGTTAATGGTAATGGAAGCTATTGCTCTAGAGTCACATGACTATGAATATCCCTGGTCAAGTCAGCCTTATGGTCTCTTTTCTTGAAGAACTCCAGGGATGGAGATTCTACTTTCAATTGTTTTGGACTTTAAAAAAATCATTATGACAAATCAATTTCTTCCTGAAAGCCATCAGTGGTTTAATCTGCCTTAAGGAGAAGCGTAAAGCACAGCCAATAAGATTTACACTAGGACTCCCAGGCTGCTTGTAATTCACAGAAAGAAAAGCATTCTTCAAATTCTGCTGCAGTGGTTAGATCCTAAGAAATGATGGGAAATATGTGTGTGTGTCTGTATAAAAAATCTGGCTCATCCTTAGGGAAAATACAGAATGGAAACTCCTCCCACTAGTCATAGCTTCAGGTATACCAAACAAATGAGTCCAGATTTGATTTAAATCCAAATGGCTTTAACAAATAAAGAGAACTGAAGTGTCCTTGGCAGATTCTTAGGATAATGACGGTTACAACAACAAGAGTAGCAGTTTAAGGTTTGCAAAGTACTTTACAAATAGTATTTCATTTTATCCTAACAAAGGGAGGAGGTGCTATTATCTTCATTTTACAGTTGAAGAAACTGAGGAAATTATATCACACGTCTCTTCTTACAAAAAAAAGAAGCAAGGAAACAAATACTTCTTAAGTGCCTACTATGTGTTGTGTCCACTACATGCTAAGTGCTTTACCAATATTATCTCTTTTTATCTTCTCAACAATCTTTTGAAGTAGATCCTCTTATTATCCCCATTTTACACTTGAAGAAACTGACACAGGTCAAATGACTTTCCCAGAATCAAACAGCTTTAAGTGGCCAAGGTGAGATTTGAAATCATGTTTTCCTGACTCCAAGCCTAGTGCTTTTATCCATTGTACCACCTCAACGCTTCTATATTCCAAGTAAATTGAATTACTTATACTCTCCAATAATTCTAGTCCTGCTATTTCCCATCCCTATGCCTTTTATCATACTATCTCTCATGCCCAGAACAGACCCTCACCCTCCATCTCTTGACAGTTGAAATCTATTCCTTTTTTTAAATTTAAATTTATTTATTTACTTTTAGTTTACAACATTTATTACACAATCCCTTGAGTTTCAAATTTTTCCCCTTTCCTCTCCTCCCCCCCACCCATGGCAGCATGTAATCAAATATAGATTCTACGAATACCTTCACATTGAACATTAGTCATGTTGTAATTAAGAATTATATCCAATGGGATGAACAATGAGAAAAAAGGGACAAAACAAACAAGAGAGAGCAAATAGTTTGCTTCAGTCTGTAGACTCTGTAGTTCTTTCTCTGGATGTGCATATTCCTTTCCATTATGAGTCTTTTGGAGTTCTCTTCTAACCTTGTATTGTTAAGAGGAGCCAAGTCCATCAAAGTTAGTCATCACCCATATGATGTGACTGTAATTGTGTACAAAGTTCTCCTGGTTCTTCTCTCCTCACTCAGCATCAATTTATGTAGGTCTCTCCAAGTTATTATGAAGTTTGTCTGCTCCTCATTTCTTATAGCACAACAGTATTCCATTACATTCATACACCTCAACTTGTTTAGCCATTCCCCAATTGATGGGCATCCCCTTGATTTCCCATTCTTTCCCACCACAAATAGAGCTGTTACAAATATTTTTGTACATGTGTCCTTTTCCCACTTCTAAGATTTCTTTGGGATACAGCTCTAGAAGTGGTATTACTGGGTCAAAGGGTCTGCACTTTTTATAGCCCTCTGGACATAGTTCCAGATTGCTCTCCAGAATGGCTGGATCAGTTCACAACTCCAACACTGCATTAGTGTTCCAATTTTTCCACATCTTCTCCAGCATTTATCATTTTCCTGTTTTGTCATCTTAGCCAGCCTGACAGGTGAGATGTGTTATCTCAGAGTTGTTTTGATTTGCATTTTCCTAGTCAATAATGATTTAGAGATTTTTTTTTCAAATACTTATAGACATCTTTAATTTCTTCCTCTGAAAACTGTCTGTTCATATCCTTTGAGCATTTATCAGTTGGGCAATTTTGTATTCTTAGAGATTTGACTCAATTCTCTGTATATTTTAGAAATAAGGCCTTTATCAGAAACACTGGGTGTAAAAATTCCCAATTTTCAACTTCCCTCCTAAACTTGGTTACATTGACTTTATTTGTACAAAAACTTTTCAATTTAATATAATCAAAATTATTCATTTTGCATCACATAATGCTCTCTAACTCTTGTTTGGTCATAAAAATCTTCCCTTCTCCATAAATCTGACAGGTAAACTATTCCTTGCTCTCCTAGATTGCTAATAGTATCAGCCTTTATACCTAGATCATGTACCCATTTAGACTTGATTTTGGTATGATTTTGGTAAGATATGAAATCTATTCTTTACTTTAAGATCCAAGTCCCTCTTGTAGGAAGTCTTCCCTAATCCCTGACCCCCAAACTCTCACATACTCTTCATCAGCCAAAATGCTTTCTCCCTTCTCAAATTTTTCCTTGCACTTTAGCTGCCCTTTATTTTTCTATTTGGTTACATACTGCTTTGCATCATAATTACTTTTGTACATATCTTAGCTTCCCTTTTGGAACAACTAGGTGGCACAGTACCCAGAGCACCAGGCCTAGAGTCAGACCCAAGTTCAAATCTAGCCCCATCACTTACTAGCTGTGTGACCCTGAGCAAGTCATTTAACCCTGTTTGACTCAGTTTCCTCATCTGTAAAATAAGCTGGAGAAGGAAATGGCAAATCACTTCAGTATCTTTGCCAAGAAAAGCTCCTTAAAAAGGGGGTCATTAAGAGTCAGATACCACTGGAAAGCAACTAAACAACAACTAACTTCCTTATTAGAGTGTAAGGCAGGGACTGTATCTTGTTTTAATTTTGTATTCCCTCCCTGCTTTGTAGCAACAATACAGTGTGATATAAAGGAAATGAAAGTCAAGAAACTGAGTCTTTGCCTTACCTATGCCTCTGAAAGGTGTATGACCTAGGTAAGTTATCTTGAACTCAGTTTCCTCATCTGGCAATCAGGTTAAATTTTCTCTAAGGTTCCCCCTGCCTCCAGTTCTAACATCCCATGTTCCATGTTCTAAAGTCCCTTTTAACTTTAACATTCTGTGGTCCTATGATCCTATGTATTCCTCGAACTAACATTTCTGGTTGGACTGCTTTAATCTAAGAAAATTACTAGTTAGACTCTCCTTAGGTGAGTCTACTCTAGACTTCAGTCAACAAATAAATATTTATTAAGTATCTGGTACTATGCTAAGTGCTGGGGATAAAGAAAGGCATGGATACTTCATGCCCTTTGGCCAAGGAATAATTCCCCCTCTTCTCTAGAGATCCCAATATCTACCACAGGTCCAAATGCTTTCTATTGGAAATGATTTGTTTAACCTATGCTCTTCTTAAGTCATGGAAGCTGCAGACAAGACATTAGCATTAAAACTCACACTGATCTTTGTCAATTATGCTACAGTAGTTGAGCTCTAACCAGCTTTAAATTGAATCAGGACAAAATCATCAGAATAAAAAGAACCTTTCAATTCCAGCACTGGGGAAAAAAAAGTTATACATTTCATAATGGCCTTCTACCCCATAATGAACAGGAAAAATAAATTAGATTCCAAGCTAAGAGTATATTTACACAATTTCATTATGTGCTTGTGAGCAGGCCTGGTTTCCAATAAGATAAAAATGAGCTCTCACCAACACTCATACCAAATAAATCGAGTGAGTTAACAGTTTAACAAGGAGCATGAAAGAGGGATTGAAGGACAATGTCAAAAAAAAAGGGAAATAAAAATAAGAAAAATTGTTTGAATATACCACATACACACATCAAACACATTTTAGCTTTTTGAACTGTACTCCCCCATGACATGATTTGACTGTCTTTCCTCACTGGGCAATAGATCTGCAATGCAGTACACCAAGCAACCAAAGGCTGAAGAAACCACAAGGTTCTCTCTCTTAAAATCTAAATCAGCAGTGGAAGCAAAGGCAAGCACTATTGGAAGCATAAGCAATCCAGCCAGGATAATTCTCTTTATCCTTCAGCAGAAAATCATGCCCCAGGGCCACTAATTCTTCCTTTAGCCTTTTACATTCAGTTCCTTCCCACTCTATCCTTTATGGTCTTCTTTGGGTAGAGCCTTATGATAGTTAGAAATAATACTTTTCATTTTGGTTGCTGTGATTTCCTACTAACTTTTGCCTGGTTTCTGAACTTCATAGAAATTCTATCTGGATGATCTCTGATTTGCTTCTCTTGGAATATTAATTGTTTAGCAGATATTAACAACTCTGAGAGAAAAGTGAAAACTTTGTTAGCACTCTAGATTCCCTTTTAAAATTTCTTCTGCCTTGTGACTCTGGTAACCAAAGACTTCATTTATTTACCTCCCTTACCACTAGGAAAAAATACATACATACATGATATTACACACAAATATACATGTATATGTATATATGCATAAAGTACATATAATGTATATGTATATCCAATATCCTCTACTGACTTCAAATTATTCATAATCAAGTTAGTTTTATGTATTCTTTATTTTTCAACACTCCCACAACCTCTTTATGAGAAGTATTCTAGAAGCTATAGTTGTTAAAATAATATTTATTTTCATTTTTAAGGGATATTTACAAAAATAGAGGGTCATTTCACAACAGACACCAAAGGCATTAAACTAAAACAAACTCAGGCAAAGACAGTTGAGGGATGTTTATCCAAGTTAGTCATTTCATATTCATGAGCCCCCATCTCTGAGTGTTCTTTGAAAAAGTATATTCCCTGGTCTGGCAAACAAGGGAAACAAATTATTTTGGAAATAGTGCCTGGCCAAAGTGTTTGTGGAATACTAGCCATGAAGAAATACATGAATGACTGAGAAAGAGCAAAGAGAAACATAAACCTATATGGTCCTAGGTGACCCAGGGAGTGCTATTTAACCTCTCTGGGTCTCAGTTTCCTCATCTGTAAAATAAGAAAGTTGGACTAGAGGACCTCTGAGGTCCCTTTCAGTTCTAAATCAACAGTCTACTGAATTATTAGTATCAATGAATGAATGAATGAATGCATACACAAGTCTACCAATCCCATAAGAGGAAACTGACACTCAAAGAGGTTATGTTAAAATGTACTAGCGCAAGATGGCGGAGTAGAAGCATGACCCTCCCGCAGCTCCGGCTTCCACCCTCCCCAATCCATGTAAAAAGGGGACTCTAAACAAACTTTGGAGCTGCAGAACCCACAAAATGACACAGAGAAGCTAACCTCCCACTGAGAACAGCCCGGCAGGCCGGCAGGAATCAGCCAGCACAGCGCTCTGGGAGCCGAGCCCAGCCCCACACTGAGGCTTTAGCCCCAGGGCGGGCCTGACCAGCCGCCAGCCAGAGGGACTCCAGATCAGCAGCAGCTGTGGCCGTTTCCAGATTTATCAACACATAGATGCGAAGGACAAGGTGAGAGGCTAGTGCATTCTGGACTTTAGGACCCAGTAAGTGAGACTGCGTGGCTTTTACCCCCGGGGCGAGAAACCGCTGAGACGCCAGCACAGCCTGCCAGTGCCACGTGGTGGCTTCAGCTCCTGGCCTGAAGAGTGTAGGGGGACCAAGCACCAGTCTGAGGGGTCATCGCTCTTGCTTTAACCTGCTTGGATCTGGATTGCAGTCTAGGGTGGAGGTCCTGGGGTGTGTCCAGCTTGCCAGAGCGTGTGGAGACCTCAGAGAGGGCACCCATCTAATACCTCCGGCAGCTGAGAAAACCCCAGCGTTTGGGACGAAAACTCCCCTGTCTAGTGGCAGAGTCCTACTGTGGCAAAAAGCCCAAAAGTCAAATCATTGAGTGGCAAAATGAGCAGGCAAAGGAAACAAAGCAGACAGAAGATCCCAACATTACACTCCTATTTTGGGGATAAGAAGGAGCAAGGCATGGAACAGGAGGAAATCAGTGAAGTCAGAACTTCTGCACCAAAAGCTTCAAAGGAAAATACAAGCTGGTTACAGGCCACAGAGGACCTTAAGAAGCAGATAAGAGAAGTGGAGGAAAAATTGGGAAGAGAAATGAGAACAATGCAAGAAAATTATGAAATGAGAGTCAACAGCCTGACTGAAGAAAATAATACCTTAAAAAACAGACTGACTCAAATGGCAAGGAGGCTCAGAAAGGCAATGAGGAGAAGAATGCCTTAAAAAGTCGAATTTGCCAGATGGAAAAAGAATCTCAAAAGCTCACTGAGGAGAATCATTGCTTCAGAATTAGATTGGAGCAAATGGAAGCTAATGACTTTATGAGAAATCAAGATGCTGTTAAACAGATCCAAACAAATGAAAGAATAGAAGGCAATGTGAAATATCTCATGGGAAAAACCACTGACCTGGAAAATAGGTCCAGGAGAGATAATTTTAAAATTATTGGACTGCCTGAGAGCCATGACCAAAGTAAGAGCCTGGAAAGCATCCTCCAGGAAGTTCTCAAAGAAAACTGCCCTGATGTTTTAGAACGAGAGAGCAAAATAGAGGTTGAAAGAATCCACCGATCACCTCCTGAAAAAGATCCCAAAAAGAAAACTCCTAGGAACATTATAGCCAGGTTCCAGAATTCCCAGATTAAGGAGAGAATATTACAAGCAGCCAGGAAGAAACAATTTGAATATTGTGGAAACACAATCAGGATAACCCAGGATCTGGCAGCTTCTACACTAAGGGATCGAAGGGCCTGGAATGTGATATTCCGGAGGTCAAGGGAGCTGGGATTAAAACCAAGAGTCACCTACCCAGCAAAACTGAGTATCCTGTTTCAGGGGAAAATATAGTCATTCAGTGGAATACAGGACTTTCAAGCATTCTTGCTGAAAAAACCAGAGCTGAATAGAAAATTTGACATTCAGATACAAGAAGCAAGAGAAGCATGAGAAGGTAAACAGGGAAAAGAAATCATAAGGAACTTATCAAAGTTGAACTATTTTTTTTTTTTAAGCAATTGGGGTTGAGTGGCTTGCTTGGGGTTGCACGGCCAGTTGTTGTTTCTGGGTGTGGTGCTGGGTGTCTGGGCCCAGATTTGATCCGGGTCGTCCCGGCACTGAGGCCGGTGCTCTTGCTTGCTGAGCCACTTGGCCAAAGTTGAACTATTAACATTCCTACATGGAAAAACAATAATTGTAACTTATGAAACTTTTCTCAGTAGTTGAAGGGATTAGAAATATATATATATTACATATATAGATATGTCTTTATATGAGGGTATGCAGGCATATGAATACATATGTGAATGTGTGTATATATGTTTACAGGTATACATAGATAGAGGGCACGGGACCAATTTAACAGGAAGGGATGATACTTAAAAGGTGAAATTAAGAGGTGAGAGGGATATAATGAGAGGAGATGGGGAGAGACAGAGTGGGGCAACTATCTCATACAGAAGAGGCAAGGGAAAATGGTTACAATGGAGGGGAAGAATAGGAAGGCAAAAGGGAATGGGTCAACCTTATTCCTATTGAATCTGGCTTGAGGAGGGAGGGAAATACACACTAAATAGGGGATCTCACCCTCCAGGAGAATGGGTTGGAGGGGATGTGAGGGGGGATGATGGAAGGGAGGGCAGGCTGGGGGGAGGGAAGTTGGAAGCACCCACTTTTGAAAAGGGACAGGATCAAAGTAGAGAATAGAACAAGTGGGATGTGGGATAGGAGGGAGGGAAATATAGTCAGTCTTTTACAATATATCTGCTATGTTATTGTTTTGCATTAGCCACACATGTACAACCTATACTGAACTGCTTATCTTCCCAGTAAGGGTGGGTGATAAGGGAGGAAGGGAATGAATCTGGAATTCAAAGTTTTAAAATCAAATGTTTAAATATATATATACTATTACCAATATTGTTTTACATGTAATTGGGAAATATAGAGATCCACCATGCCCTACTGGAAAAGTTGAAACGGGTATGGGAGAAAATATGGGAGAGAGCAGATCAGAGGTGGGGATATCCTGTAGGACTGCTGTTTTGGGGGGATGGGTGGGGGAAAAACGGGGAGAAAATTTGTAACTCAAAATCTGGCGGAAATGAATGATGTAAATCAGAAGTTAATAAAGCATTTAAAAAAAAGCAAAAAAAAAATGCACTAGCGATCAAGATGAGTTTAGAGACTTGTGAGTCTCTTCACCTAAAACCTTCCATGCTGGAGAATTTAACCTACAGTTAAAATAAGTTAACTGACAATGGCTTTATTACTGTTGTTGCAGTTGTGTCATTTCAGTCATATCTGACTCTTTATGACTGGGGTTTTCTTGGCAAACATACTACAGTGGTTTGTCACTTCCTTTTATAGCTCATTTTACAGATGAGGAAATAGAGACAAACATGGTTAAGTGACTTGCCCTGGGTCACATAGCTAGTAAGTGTCTAAGGTCAGATTTGAACTCAGGAAGATGATTCTTCGTGACTCCTGGCCTGGCAATCTATCCAGTGCACCACTTAACTGCCCCATATCAATGGTTACTCTGTTGAGCAAGAAAAATATCACATCTGTAAAAGAAGTAAATTGAACTAGATAATCTTTACAATCCTAATATTCTATGGGCCTCTGTAATTCTCTATTATTTCAAGTTATCTGAATATTCCTTCCTTTGCTATCTGTTACAACAACAGCCTCTAACAGGGGAAATAACCAAATAAATAAATACAAACAAAGATGTAATGAGGGTTTCAAGGAACATTCATGGGGTTCTGCCTATAGGGGCAGATCTAAATAAGAAGATGACTACTCATAAAATTAGCCAAAGCCCTGAAGTGGCTTACCAGGAGACATGAACCTGCAGGGAATTTTATGGACAATACAGGGACAAGGTGAAATGTAAAATGCCTATTCAGTAGTCCTGCAAACTGTATCATGACTTGATGTCTTAAGCATCAACCTTCAAGGAGAATATTTAGTAGTTGTAAGTTACTGCTTCTTGTTTAGATATATCCATGTATCCTTGTGGATCTTATGTGTATTAACTAATTCTTTTTGGGTAGAGGAAATAAATAGCTGTCCTATACCAGATTTAAATGTATATTGAGTATCCTTACTATCACTTTTGGAGGACCCTGGACCTACACCAAAGTTAAGCTTTAAGTAATTTTTCCTAGGCCTCCAGGTTGGGAGGGAAATTATAAGACAAACAAATGATCCTGACCCCTCTCTTTCCACCATCCATGCTTAAATCCAGTTTGTGTATATGAATCCAGGACTTAAGAGAGCCCTCTTGGTAGAGACAGCTCCCCCTAGAGGAAAACGTTCCTCCTAAACAGTACAATTATTCTTAGACAATGAAGATCAAGGAAAATTAAGGACTTTGTACAATAGTTTAGCCTTTGGTATAAAATCCATTAACTCATCAGTTCTACCCAGGACTGAATTCCAATGCACAAATGTGATTCTTGGCCATAGCCCAGTGAAATTCAAAGCTACTAGTCTTAAAAAAGAAAATGCTAGTAATGCTAGTACCTACAGGAGGGCGAAAAGAAGGTAGTGATCCTGAGGGCCAGATTCCAAAAAGTAGCAATGGCAACAAAGCAACATCAGCATTCAAAAAAAGTAGTTAGCCTAGAGCTGGATAGAGGCACTTAAGTTCCTTTCTACTTTTTCCCCCTTGATGGTCTGCCTGTCTATGCAGGTAAACCAAAAACATCCTCCTCCAAGAAACACACACACAAACTCTGTCTCCTAGGATATCTTGAACCACATGTCAAATGAGGGAATCTGGGTGATATTAAAACATCAATTTGAGGACAACAGAAAAACGTGAAATAGAAAAGTGAGAAGAAAAGGGAGGCAGAGTGCTGGGTGTAATTATAGTAAAAAGTCTAGGTATAAGTCCCAACTTGAATAGTGCCTGGATATATATATGGCTATGAGCAGGACACTTGACTTCTCTGACCCTCAATTTTCTTATGTGTAAATAGAAAAAAATAAGACTTCTACCTTCTAACTCACAGGTATTTGTTAGGAGGAAAGGGGCAAGTGCTTATACAAATAATAACTAGAAGGAAGAAATGGAAAAAAGGAAAGAAATATCCCTATAGCTAGCCTAGAAATTCTCATATATCTATCTATCTAACTTTCCCCCAAAACCTAAATTTTTATTTATTTTAGTGCTAGGCTGTCCCTTCCACCCCCAGGTATGTCTTTCTGAAACATATGGATGTATGAGGTCAACATTCCCCCAACCTATTCACAATGAGAATCTGGTTGGCATCCTCTCAGTATGGAGTTTAAGTATTCTGCCACAGACTCTACACCACCCTTACATAACACAAGACCTTCCCTTCCCTTCTCTCCCTCAAAAGGAATTCTTAATGCCCCCTCATCTTTCAGACATCTATTTTCCATATCCCTTGATAAAAAAGCATTCTCCCACATTCTCATCCCAAACCTGAACCTTAACACCTTCCCTACAATAGCCCAGAGGTTAAAAAAAAAAAAAAGCAAACAATAAAAACTTACCACCACTACCACCTAACCCTGCATCATTAAAAGACTCCTATGATAAACGTTTTCTTTCCTGTTCAAAAAATAATAATAAATACTGAGGAGACAAGAACCCAGGAAAGGAACAGATAAATGGTTGCTTTATCTTTTTCATCTCTATTGCTATGGTTTTGATAAAAAAAAAAAATCTACATATACAATCTCCAGCTCTAGTGCTTCTGCAACCCTGATGAAAATAAAGAACATGAGAATTCAACTCCAAGAAGGAATGTAAGGCTCTGGTACTCTTCTTTCCTTGTTATCCGTCAATGGAGCCACATGCAAAGCAGCAAAGATAGTTGTAAAGGATGATTGAATTTTGCTTCCACACAAGTTATATGAAGCAGGATTTGAAGCCATACTGGTGGCTAATGTAAGAGGTAAAACTGCTTTTAGGGGGTAGTGGGGGATGGTGGTCACCTGAAAATCAGCCTATCTACTACTTTTCTTTGTTCTAAGAAGGCTTTTTCAGGTATATCAAAAGAACTGCCAGGACAGGTGTGGTTCACAAAGAATGAAGTCCTGGGACCGGGACTTAGATAATGGGACTTTTATCATAGAGGAAAATTCTTTCTCCGGCCATCTGAGTCAGACAAACAGGGAGGAGACTAAAAGCATTTTTGGCCTTTCCTTTATTTTAGAAAATGAGAAGGGGTGGGGGAATTGAAAGGTAGATGTGAATTGAAATGCGAAGATGTAATCCAGGTGGGATTTAGTGAACCTTGGAATGCTGGCCAATAGGATTCAAGGTGGGAAATTCATCTGGATGAATTATAAAAGGATTTTTGTAACTATCTTAAAGGGCCTATTGAAATATCAATCAATCCTTGAACTGGCCTAGCCCATCATTGTCAGTAGTCTGCAGGTATCCTCCAGCAACTTCCGACCTTCAATCACTCTTTGACCTCTTTGACTTCTCCTGAAGACCCTCCCCAAACTCCTCCTCTAGACCACCCCTAGATTCCTCCCACAACCTTTCTGTATATAAGATCCCATCTTTCCAAGTGTGTCATTTCCTCCTTAGAATGACCTAGCACAGACTTATTCTGTGGCTTGTATTAGCCAACTTTTAATAAACTTTACTTTTCTTTGGCTGAGAAGACTTGAGTCAAATTCATTTGGCAGGACCTGGCATATTGGTATTTTGGGGTCTCCAGAGAAACCCTAACCCTTTTTATGGGTAACCTCTTCATTTTTATTGTTCCTTGATACTGGAAACACTGACTAATCTCAAGCTCTTCTCCAGCCGGGACTGGAAATTACTTAAACCTCCCTCTTTCCCTGGTTCCCTTGGAAGTGTGGTTTTTTTTGGTTGGTTTTGTGTGTGTGTGTGTGTGTCTGTGTGTCTGGTTTTTTGGGGGGGCCTGACCTCTCAGGTCAGGTCAGGCTAAGGAACTGGGAAAATTTCAGGTACTTTGTGTGTGTTTGTGGGTGGGGGTTTGTTTGTTTTTGGAGACATAATCTCAAACCTTCCTTTAGGGAGGAAGGGCCCTATGCCAGGAGCTCCCAAAAGTTGGACTTTTGGGTTGTCTTTTACAACACTGGAAAAAATTTAGTTTCCCAGGAGACTAAAGACAATGGTGGGCTAGGCCAGTTCAAGGGTGGATTGATATTTTGATAGGCTCAAGGGTGGGAAGTCTAGTAACAGGTTTGGGTCCAGCCACAATGTAAGGCTTTGCCTCATCAAATAGGAAGATTTAATCAGAGTTCAAGGGGAGGTTCCCAGAACCAGTACCTCAAGGACTCAAGGAGAGCTCCAGGGAGCTACCGGAGCCCATACCTCATTAGAAGTACTTGGGAATTTGCATTACAAAGTCATCTCAGCAATTTTATTGAGATCTAAATGGCAAGATCCCCTACCAGTCAAACTCAACTATCTGGTGACAAGGGAGGTCAGAGAAATCAAACAGTTCTTCTAGACAGCTCACTACTGAATGCCTGTTTTCCTTTTCAACCTATCTGATCAAAAGAATAATTCACCAGACTCAGTTTCTTTATTTTTTTGGAGGCAGTCAGGGCCCATGCTCCATGCACTTCACCACCTAGCTGCCCCCAGAGGTGGATTCTTAATTACTTTCTCTAAGAAAAGTTGTTTAATCAGTTTTCTAAAGACTTCTGGCTGGCTAAGATAGGAGAATGAATGGGAGCAGAATAGTTCAACTTTCAAATAACTGTTACTTAAAGATATTTTTAAAGAGAAGGCACTATACCAAGTAATGATCAAGAAATTAAAGGAGAAACTATAGTAAGTACAATTTTCAAGAGAAGGTGCACCTATAGAGATGGCAGGAACACAGTGGGAACAAGGGGAAAAGTCCAGCCAGAAAAGTTTGGGCATAAGAGTAAAATACAGATAATTCTTCCAGTGTGTAGAATAAGGGAGAACCAGGTAATTTGTAGAAGCTGCACTCAGGGGACAAAAAGATAGAAGTGTATACCAGGGGTGTTTCACAGCTGAGGCCTACAGATGTGTTGCTCTAACCTAAACTAACAGCAATCTGTAGAACTCAACTTCAGGGATCACACCTTATATATTTCCTCTATATTAGGGATCTGAAAATTTCAAGTCGATTTTCTTTCAAGACTCCCTTTGTACAGAAGAGAAGGCAGAGGATTAAAAGAGGAAAAACTACAAAAAGAACAGAATGGATCATATTCATGAATCCTTCACAGTGCATGGATTTTTTTTTAAAAATCAGGCTATTTAAATCTTTAATTTTTTGTTCTGTCAACCTGAGGGCTTTATATTTTGGTAAAAACTCATCTAAGTTATCAAATATGTTATGATATCTTGGGAAATTTATTTCTTATAATTTCCTCTAATAATAATGACTTACATTTATATAGCACTTCAAGATATGCAAAGTACTTTCCATATGTTATCTCATTTGATCCTCACAATATTTAGAAGGGGAAAAAGGCTAATTAATATTAATTCTATAGCTCCTTCTAACAATTCTTCCTTCATTGTTGCTACTCTTTATGATATCTAGCTTGGTGGACATGCATAGGCAATTTTCTAACTTTCCTTGTCTTTTCAGTTTATAGCACTTTTGATTAGATATGTAAGACACCAGGTTAAATACATTCTTACCATCCCTACTGAGGAATCTGTCATCCCTCTATTTTAAGTCATGGTCCAGAAATCCAAATCCCATTTTCAAACATTATCTTTTTAGCCAGATGTTCACTTTCCAAATCAATTTTCTTTTCTACATCACTTGCCTTCAATGGCAGAAGTAAGAAAAATACAACCTGTTCCCCCATGGTCTTCAGTTTCTTTCCCAATACTTTGTAATCAACAATACTTATTATATTCCTTCTAGCAGTATCATTTATGCCCATGTAAACCACCAAAATGGATAATAACAGAACTAGTATGTTTTGATAATTCCAAGGTGGCTATTTGCTGCGTCTTAGGTACATGTTCAGGGGGCAGCTAGTTGGCACAACAAATAGAATGCCAGGCCTGAAGTCAGGAATACTCAACTTTGTCTTCAGACATTTCCTGGCTGTGTGACCTTGGGCAAGTCACTTAACCCTTTTTGTCTCAGTTCTTCATCTGTAAAAGATGAAATACTGTCTAATCAAGCCTCCACTCTTACATTTGTGAAGTTGATTTTTTTTTTGAACCAAAGTGTAAAACTTTACATTGAAATTTCATCCTATTTTTCTTTGGCTTAAATGTTCTAGTCTGTCAAGGTATTTTCTGATCCTGACTTTCATTCACTGTCATAATCTTCCCTTGGTTCTGTGTGTCATCTGCAAATTTGACAGGGATATCATCTGTGCTTTTATTGGTAATGATTAAACTATAAGAACTTTTACAGCTTGTGATAATTAATCTTTTCATCTGTTACTGCACCTCCCAATTTTTTCTACTTCGGTTCTGTGTAGTAAATCATCCTTTAAATCACCCTAGAAATTGATATGCTATTATGGAACCAGGGGGAAGAAAAAGAGAAAGCGAATGTGATTTCCTCTTACCTTCTCCTTTACCCCAGGAGTTCTAAGATAAGAGAATTCAAGAAAGTCAGGGGAGATGATGGCAGCAGAAACCCAACAGATGGCACTAGCTAGTTGGATCTGTCATACTGCCTGGCAGAATAATAAGACAGGTGCTACCAAGATATGAAACGCTGCAGGGCATTAATAGGGCCAGGAGATCTTCCTTCTCCCCACTAGCTCCTCCCCTTACTTTCAAGGTCCTGGCACCATACCACTAGATGTATAATACTAATCCCATTTTACAGGGAAAGTAAGTAGTTGACCAAGGTCACTTAGCTTGAGGCAAAACCTATGCTCAGGTCTTCTCATAACTAGTCCAGTGCTCATTCTTATACCCAGACAAAAGCATTGCTTTTGTAGATGATTTAAAAAGTAAATATGTGAGTGGAAAGATAGACAGATGGGCCAATTGATTTTTCTTGCATTAACTATCTCTGATCTTAATGGAGCAGGACCTTAGCTAACTAAAACAAACAAATAAGCCAAATACCCTCAAGTAAAATGGTGGGCTGTTCTACTATAAAAGTAGCAGTCATATAATTTTAAAGCACAATAATCTAATTAGCCACAAAGAGATTTTTCAGTCTGATGGAATCCAACACAACCCCCTAAAGAATCAGCAAATGATTTTTCACTCTTTTCCTTTCCATTCTAGAGGGGGAGAGGAATGCTAGCTCAATAGTAATTAGAATGAACTGCAGCTTTTAAGCAGTCAAAGCTCCTGTTACCACTGAGACACAAGAATGATCTAATCAGACACCAGGGTCAGATAACACAAAAAAAATTTCTTTAAGGATATCATAACAATTTATATCTACTTTGAGACTATTCTGAAATTCATTCCTGCAACCAGAGGAAAGACTGGGGGTCACACAGAGTGACAATGGAGAAGAGCTCAGCAAAACAGACTAGAGACATTCCTATCAAGGAAAGAGTGTGAAAAACTACAGAAGTCAGATAACAAGTAGGGAAATGATGAGATTTTAGATGCTAGCATCTTGTTCATTGGCCCCTCTAACAACCACAGTATGCTTTCTATATTAGTAAGCTTATTAATTGGTTCTTCTAACCAGAACTGGAATTGGGAAAGTAAGATGGATATCTAGAGTACCATGTACAAGGAGCCCAATACGTACTTATTAAATGCCTACTATATGCCAAGCACTGTACTAGGGATACTGAAGAATGAAATACTTAGGGACTTTTCAATTTTGCTTTTTATTTCAGTTATCAGTTGTTTTTTCAGTTGTGTCTGACTCTTTGTGACCCCATTTTGGGTTTTCTTGGTGAAGATACTGGTGTGGTTTACGATTTCCTTCTCCAACTCATTTTACAAATGAGGAAACCGAGGCAAACAGTACTGTGACTTACCAGGGTCACAAAGCTGTATGATGCCAGATTTGAATTCAGGAAGGTTTGACTGACTCCAGCCCTGGTACCCTATCCACTGCACTACCTAACTGCCCTTGCTATTCCATTCTAGTTTGTTATTATACCTACATATAAATAGATGACTTCATTGTGCTGCTATGATGCCTCAAAATGGGAATGAACTGCTTATGGGGACTTAAATTGTGTTTCACTGCAAGGGGTAGGGACAGGCATGGAGGTTGGGCATGTGGAAAAAACACAATTTTTTTTGTCTTTATTAATTTGTTTTGTCTTTATTAATTTACTTTGAGTTTACAAGATTCAGTTCCCCAATTCTTTGAGTTTCAAATTTTCTCCCCCTCCCTCCCATGGCGGCATACAATCAGATACAGGATCTACGGATACTTTCACATTAGACATTGTTCAGGTTATAAAGGATTGTATCAAATGGAATGAACAGTGGGAAAGAGGAAACCAAACCAAACAAGAAAAAGCAATAGAGCAGGTAATTTGCTTCAATCTGCATTCAAACTCTGTTCTTTCTGATTCTTTCTCTGAATGTAGACATCTCTCTCCATCATGAAACTTTTGGAGTTGACTTATAGCCCTGCATTTCTGAAAAGAGTCTAGTCTATCAAAGTTGGTCGTCACACATACGTTGTATCTGTAATTGTGTACAAATTTTTCCTGGTTCTGCTCTTCTCTCTCAGCATCAGTTCATATAAGCATCTCCAGGTAGATATGAAGTCGATGTGCTCTTTGTTTCTTATGGCTTAAGAGTATTCTATTACATTCATATACCATAACTTGTTTAGCCATTCCCCAATTGATGGGCATCCCCTTAATTTCCAATTCTTTGCCACCACAAAAAGAGCTGCTATAAATATTTTCGTTACATATGGGTCTTCCTCCCGCTTCTGTGATCTCTTTGGGATACAACCCTAGAAGTGGTATTGCTGGGTCAAAGGATATGAAATTACTTATAGCCCTTTGGGCATAAATAGCTCCAGATTGCTCTCCAGAATGATTGGATCAGTTCACAACTCCACCAGCAATGTATTAGTGTTCCAATTTTTGCACATCCTCTCCAGCATTTGTCATCTTAGCCAATCTGACTGGTGAGATGTGGTACCTCAGAGTTGTTTTGATTTTCATTCCTCTAATCAATAGTGATTTAGACCATTTTTTCATATGCTTATAGATATCTTTAATTTCTTCCTCTGAGAACTGTCTGTTCATATCTGTTGACCATTTACCAATTAGGGAATGACTTGCATTCTTCTTGGCTACATTGGCTTTGTTTGTACAGAAGCTTCTCAGTTTCATGTAATCCAAGTTACCCATTTTGCATTTTATGATGCTCTCTAATTCTTGTTTGGTCATGAAATCTTCCCCTCTCCATAAATCTGACAGGTAAACTAATCCTTGCTTTCCTAGATTGCTTACAGTATCATCCTTTATACCTAGATCATGTACCCATTTAGACTTAATTTTGGTATATGGTGTTAGATAATGGTCCATGCCCAGTTTCTGCCATACTATATTCCAGTTTTCCCAGCAGTTTTTGTCAAATGAGTTCTTATCCCCAAAACTTGGGTCTTTGGGTTTATCAAAGAGTAGATTATTACAGTCATTGACTGCTGAGTCTTGTGTACCCAATCTATTCCATTGATCCACTGCTCTATTCCTCAGCCAGTACCAAGTAGTTTTGATGACTGCAGCTTTATAATACAGATTAAAGTCTGGTATAGCTAGGCCACCTTCCCTAGCATTTCTTTTCACTAATACCCTTGATATTCTGGACTTTTTGTTCTTCCAAATGAATTTCTTCTAGGTCTATAAAGTATTTTTTTGGTAAGTTGATTGGTATGGTATTAAATATGTAAATTAATTTGGGTAAAATTGTCATTTTTATTATATTAGCTCGACCCAGCCATGAGCAATTGATGTTTTTCCAATTAGTTAGATTTGACTTTATTTGTGTGAAAAGTGTTTTGTAGTTGTGTTCATATAGGTCCTGGGGAAATAGCACTATCTTAAAACAGTCAAAGCCCACCTTGTCCTAGCACCAAGTCTCACCATGCAGCTATAACAGTAGATATATATCTGGAATACCCAAAGCATACCTGAACAATCCATCAGAAAATGGCAAAGTCCTCTTTCTAGACATATGGTCCAGAAAACGGGGAGGAGGCTGGACATTCACATTGACTTTATCAGCTAGTTTACTATGAACAAGTGTCCAAAAACATCGTTTGTCCTTTACTTTGTCACAGTACAGTATGTTGTCTGAGGGAAGAGACAGTAGAAAGTCTATGAAACAGCATGACTTACATAGAAATATGTTTTGCATGACTACACGTATAAAACCTATGTCAAATTGCTTGCCTTTTCAGTGAAGGGAGAGCGGAGGTAGGGAGAATTTGAACCTCAAAATATGAAGAAAAAGATGTTAAAATTGTTTTTACATGTAATGGGGGGGAATAAAATAAAAATATAATAAATCAAAATTTAAAAAAGATAAGCCTATGAGAGGAAGATGTAAAGACCCAGAGATTGCCTAAAAGCCTTTCCAACAATAGGCCAGAAGTCAAAATACATATACCATTCCTTTCATGACAGCTCGTAAACAACTTACATTTTGTAATGTAATTTGGGGTCTAGCAATTATTTTCTTCACAGACAATTATGAGATAGGCAGTACAAGTATTATCCTTACTCTACAAACAAGGAAACAGAAGTTCAGAGATTCATTCATTTACCCAGGGTAGCACAATTAGGACGGAGGAGCTAGGGCTCAAATCCAAAACTCCTAACACTAAAACCAGTGCTTTTTCCACCATATCACATTTATTGGAACATTTTCATCCTAAGAAGAAATGATAAGTATTTCTGAACGAGTCTAAATTGGATGAGGACACACACCTAAGCTTGAGCACAATCTGAAAATGACCGACAATCATTAACTAAGCTCCTACTGTGTGCATGGCTCTGCAATGGGGGAAACATGCTTTTCCTTTATCTTTCGCTTCTTACATTCCTTTTCTGTCCTTGATTGCCACTTCAAGTTAAGAAGCTCTTGTGTCCAAACAAAAAGCATGGACTGACAATATGCAAAACTAAATGCCCTACCAAAAAAGAACATGGCCACACCAAAAGCAAAGCAGGCAAGTCATACACATAATGAAGTGGACATGGATTAAACCAAGGGAGGCCACTTTTGCACCTGAGAATGTCTGCCACAATGGCAGAACATGGAAGCTTTGTGTCTCTGCAATATTTCCTGTTATACTAGTGAGTTTAATTGACCAGATGAAGAGTAATAGCAAAACTGGATAAGGTTGTATTAAAAAAAAAAAACACATAAATGAATGCAGTTAAAAAAAAAAAACCCTTTAGACCTAGAACCTAGACATATCATGTTCCTAAGGGAAAGGAAAGCATAGTCTAACTAGAGGGACATAGACACAAGACCCTTGTTTATATATATATTTATATATTTTGTCATGGACCTCTTTATCAGTGTCATCACACCTGAGGACCCTTTCTCAGGATGTTTTCAAATACCTGGAATGCTCTTCCCTCAACTCCACCTACTATCTTCCTTTAAGGCTCAGGTTGACACTTTTTTTTTTCTTTAGGTGGTTTTCCCCTCCCCCTACCTTGCTGCTAGTATATTCCCTCTGAGATCCTCTGACATTGATATCTTACATGTACATTGTTTTTCCATCTGGTCTCCATGAGAATGACTGCACCCAGAAGGTAAGAAAGATACTTCTGTCTTTCTTTGTATTGGCCAAGCTCAGCAAAATACTGGCTCATAACAAGTACTTAATTTGTGCTGGCTAATCTTTTGATGTTATGGCTAAGTAAATCTTTTATTACTCAATGGTCCATGAGCATCTCATTTCATTCCAATCCTGAATTGGAAGCCTTAGTAAAGGGCCTGGATAGCCCTGCCATACAACATATGAGGATCAAAACTTTGTACACAGAAAGGAAGGGCAGAATAGAGTAGGGAATTGAGTCATAAAAGACTAATCATAGTACCAGTTTCCATCAACTAATTTCTGTAGCATGAGAAATGTGCTCAAAAAGCAGAAACACAAGAATATTAGATTTGTATGCAATAACTTTTTCAGGAGGGGTGGATTAGGTCTGGAGAATGTGAGGTGAATCTAGGAATTTCAACATGTTGGGAGGTGCATTTGTTAAGACAAAAAAAAGGGGGGGGGAATTCACTTTTTCTTAATCTATTACATACAAGGCATACCACTAGGCACTGTGGTAGGAAAAAAAAGGACAGTCTCTACTCTCAAAGAGTTTACAGTTTAGTTGTGGAGACAAGGCATAAACACTTAATAAAAAGTTATTGTTTTAAATAGAAAACACATGACAGTTTCAAGGTAAGAGGATTTCACAAAACAGTACATGATTAATTGCCATATGAATTGTACAGACAATTGTCACTACCAGACTAACACTTCAATATTCTATGAATTGGGAGGAAAGATAACAAATACCTAAAGCCAAATGGCCAAGACTTTTACAAAAGAAAACGAGGGCAGAAGTATAGGGATTTATGGATTTTTTGGAAAGACTAACCCTGAAGGAAAAAAAGTTATAATTACAACATTCCTGATAAAGGTTGCTGTCTTGACATATGCATATCCTTTCTATTCTCACATCAAAAACTGGTAAATAGCTTTGTAAAACACCTGATTGTAAAAAAGATAAAATTCCACCATTTACAACTGTTCATTCAAACCAATGAGACACCAAGAGTTGGCATTTCATCCTAAGTAAACTTGGGCAAGACATAACAATTCTCATTTACTTCTTCCATATTACTGAGGTCTTAGAAGGATAAAGAATTAGCTTCTGGTATCTGATTCCTAAAAAGAAAGGTCACTTTCCTACTACAGGAAAAAGATAAATGAGTAGGTTTTAAGAGGAATTGTAAAGGAGCCTATGATACTCCCAGAACTCAATTCATCTTACCACATTATTAAACACGTGATGCGTAAAGTGGTAGCTATAAGACTGGTTTGGATTCAGGAAGACTGGACTTTAAATTTTGCCTCTCACATGCTCATTACACAATGAGTATATCAAAGATAATTCTCTAAGACCAAAAGTTACAAATTCTTTACTGGGTGTCAATGAAATCACCTATCTAAACCCCCCCCCCCCAATAAATGGGGAACCCACTATACTATTCAGGTGTTGTGAGAGAAAAAAAGTAATATTTCCTGCTCTCCTAGAGTTTCTGATTAACCATGTGGTTAAGACAAATACACAAATAACTAATACATGTTGAATGCCATAAGAGGTAGAAAAATGCTACAGAGGTTTAGAGGAAAGAAAACTCATATCTTGTTGGAAAAAATCTGGGAAGACTTCATAGAGGAAGTGTCATTTGAGCTGGACTTTGAAAGATGGGTAGGACTCACTGCGCCACCTAGCCGCCCCAAGAGGTGTCATTTTTTAAAAACAAAATTTATATTTTTTTGAAATGATAAAAATTTCAAAAAAGAAAACTGTTAAAGGGTTAAAGAAAGATTTCCAGGGGCTGCTGAGTAATTTTTTTAAAAAGAGGGCAGTAGACCAAATAAGTTGGATCCTCTGGTTTAGGGGTACCATGAACTATACCCATATAAGATGGTGAACTTAATAAATGCTGTGTGTTCTGACTGTGCCACAGACTGGTCTTTCCCCCATCTCTCTCCCTCTCCTCAGACCTCTGTATTCCTTGAAACAAAATAATATTGAAATTTGGCCAATTAACCAACTTATAGTGGCTTGTGAGTATTCGAATAAAAAGAAGAGTCAATTGAAAAAAAAAAAAGATGGGTAGGACTTCGTCGGGTAGAAAAACAAGGAAAGGGCAGCTCAGAAGGAGGGAAAAGTACAGAGAACCTGTGGCAAAACATCCAACATGTTCCAGGAATATCAGGAGTCTAGTTTGACTGGGGATTAGAGTGCATGTTATGAAGTCAAGTGAGAGCCCTGCCAAACCTTAGTTGGAAAAAGTAGGGGCCATTTTGTGGGCCTTAACTTGATTTTTTTTTCTATTTAATGAAACAAAAGACAAAGGTATTCAGGGATTTTAAAAATGACCGTGATCAACAACATAAATTGTAATTTACCTATGGGGCACTAATAGTACTGCTCCAAGACACAAGGGAGGTATAAGACTCAAGAATGTTTTAAATCATTTCTCAAAGGATATTACAGTCCCTACATACAAGGCATACTATTGTCCTACAGCTATAAAGACAAAAACGTATAGGCAATCAGTCCCTGCCTTCAAGTAGCTTACCTTCTATTGAAATTGAAGAAAAGGGTAAAAGACCTTTACAAAATACTACTCAAAAGATCTTAAAGGTAAATTAAAGTCTAATGGAAAGAAAAGAGACTGAAGGAGGTCAAAAAGTATAATTGGCTAAAATTTTCAAGGAAAATGTAAATACACATTAGACAATGAGCCAGTCCCCAAAAGATAAGTGGTCAAAGAATCCGAAGTTTTCAAAAGAAGAGTAGTGAACTATCAACAGCCACATGAAAGATGCTAATAGTAAAGGAACTACTGTTTTCCTACTGGCTCTGGGGTAAAGGAGGAACTACAGTATACTGCTATCTGCCCCCAAACTATCTTTCCAGCCTCACTGAACTTTATTTACCTTTATGCCCTCTACAATCTCTCCAAACTGGCCTTCTTTCTGTACCTCACACAAGATCCTCTTTTTCATATCTGTACCTTTGCACTGTCCATCCCTCATATACTGGAATATATTCCCTCCTCACTGCCATCACAAAGAACTACATGAAACCTTTACAAATTTTATCTCAATCTGCTTGTTACCACCCTTACAAACTTGAATTCAACTATATTATTTGTATGTAATTTCTTTACATTTATTCTCTATACACTTAGTTGTCTTTCCAATTAGGATACAGGCTCTTTGAGCATGAAAACTGTTTCATTCTTTGTTTCTGTATCCCTAACATAAAATACAGAGACTGGCAAATAGGTTAATAAATGCTTGTTTAAGATTTTCCATGTTTTTCTAAGATCATTGAGCTATATAGTAACAACTATTGTTTTTAAGAACAACTTTGAGCAAATAATTTTGACTATTGTAAATATCCAAATTGACTATAAAGGACATAGGAAGAAAGATCCCATCGGTATCCAGAGAAAGAGTTGATAAATAGATGTATAGAATAATTTTACATATATTTTTTGTGTCTAATGGTAGCTAGGGCATGGGGGAGGGAAGAAAAAGGAAAATAAAAACATTTACATAATAACTTTATTATATATTTAAAAGGAACAGCAAACTGTACATAATTGATTTGCAGTTCCATATATGCAACCATCTTTTTTATTACGCTATGTTATGGAAATGCTTGTTTTATTCCATAAATGTGTGAAATATGGTGAAGACCCCTCATAAAACTTTTAGGCTAGGGGACCCTCATAGAATTAAAGGTTGGGTTTTCAATTCAGTTTTTCTGTAAAAACAAGCTGCTGACCCTGAAGTGTTCCAGGAAAGGAGGACAGGAACACAGGATGCAAACACATCTGCATGGTTACAGAGGTCAAGAGACTAACAAGGATGGGAGCTGTACAAGAATTCTTAGATTACTAAATCTGCAGGATAATCTGCTTAGTTCCTTGACCAGTAGGGGCAAGCTGACCATGAAGTGTTACAGGAACAAGGACACAGGCTTTGACCATGTCTATACATTAACCAAAGGAAAAGGGGATCTCAAAACTGTAGTTGTGCCAAAGTCAATGGACTGCAAAACTTACAAAATAACTGCATCTGCTTACTGTCCTTGGGCTACATTTACCAAGTTTTAGATTGTGTCCTCAAAGCACGTGAGCATGTGCTGAGAGGAAGGGGACTAGGGAGGGGGGATCGTATCTTCTCTATGCCTGGCACGGTCTGACACCGAGAATGTGTTGAATGCACTCAATGTGGGTCGTCCTTTTCTTGCGAGAACTGTAGTAGAGTTTACTTTGGGTAAGGGTCTTTGTTACCCCACACAATAAATTAAAAATAATTTTTTAAAAGATTGCTGATTCACTGAAGCTAAGAAGTGGGTGGGGGTGAGACTAAGGATTCCTGTTTTGGATATGTTAAATTTGAGAAGCCTAAGGGAAATATAGTTGAAGAAGCCCAAGTTACATCTCACTGGATTTCAGTAGAAAGACTTGAATTGGATATGTAGATCTAAGAGTCACCTGCATAAGTCAGGGTTGAACTCACTGAAGCTGATAAAATTACTGGAGAGAGAGAGAAAAGAGGGCCACTCATAGTAGGTAGTACAAGAATGATGACCCTTCAAAGGAGACCAAGGAGAAGCAACTAGACTAGAAGGGGGAAAATCAGATTAAGAGCAAGGTCATAAAGACCTAGGAAGGAAAGGGTACTTTGAGGAGGTCAAGGAGACAAAGAATGGCCTCTTTTTACCTAGTATGTTTTTTACCTGTATAAAACAAAGACAGTTTGGGAGGAGAAGACCCTCTGGGTTTCTAGCCAAAACAGAAACAACTGCTATTTACATTTACTCTAGCAATCCAGACCCAAACAATGACCAGGTTGGACTTGGGCTAGGACCTATAGTTGAGAGCCAGAGTAACCTGAGTTTAAGTGGTCATTAAGAAAGAAATCTAGTCCCCAAGATATCTTCTGAGGTTTCAGCAAACCAAAGGTCAAAATTTACATTCCTTTGGCAACAGCACCCCCCAACCCCCTTTACGGTACTTGTCCTTAATGTGGACCAAGGGAGAGGAAGAAGGAAATAAGAAATAAGAAAAGGAGAGGAAAAGAGGAGAAAGCAGGGATGGGGAGGGGAAGGGAGAGGAAGGAACAAAACAGCCATGTTGCCCAACTGGAACTGGCCAATTAGATCCCTAGTGGGGACAGTAATATTGCCCAACTGGAACTGGCCAATTAGATCCCTAGTGGGGACAGTAATATTAGAGAAACAAAGGGAAAGGTTTTTCAGTTATAACGACCAAATTTTGAGCCTGCAGAAGGGATGAGGAAAAGTATTTTCTTCAGTTCTTTGGAGAGGAATCAGGAGAGTCAGTTGGCCTGACTCAGACCACTCTCTTGGTCATTTAGGTTTGATGCTGAAATAAAATAAGACAAAAATATATTACTCAACATTTAACAATAGGAGTTTACTTAGCCATGTCAGAGGATGGATATTCAGTAAGACACCAGACTGATTCAAGTAAGCATAGCTTTCCAATGTTTGGTAATACTATAGGTCTGTAGGCAAAAGCCACACAGTAAAAACTAAGGCAACCAGAAAACCACATGAACAATCTGAAATACTCTTCAGGGCCAATCAAATCTCAAGGAGTATTTCAATTCCTTTCAAGAAAGGAACCAGAAAAACTAGGCCAATGTTAGAAAAATTGCTCCTATCACAAGTAAAGAATACTTCATTTGCTTTCAGACCTAGTTGTTATATCCGTTAATTTTCCTTTTTGGACCTTTTTTCTTTTGAGCATAGACTTCAATGAAAGGTTCATTGGTTTGAATTAAGGAGGATGATACATCTAGGAATTACAATAATGTCAAAACAAAAGGCAAAAATGAAAAGATTGATTTTTTTTAAAAGCTATGAAAGAAAATAAAATCTTAACTGCAGTACAAGTTATATGTAATTATTGCGATCATTCAGTCTTGTCTAACACTTCATGACCACATGGACCACAGCACACCAATACTATCCACAGGGTTTTCTTGGCAAAGATACTGGAGTGGCTTATCATTTCCTTTTCCAGCCCAGTGTCACAAAGGGAGTAAGTATCTGAGGTTGAATTTGAACCCAGGTCTTCCTGACTCCACTGAAACACCTATCTGCCTGCACATATAAATAGTGACAGATTGCAATGAAAGATGTAAGCAATGAAAAGACTGTAAGCAGAGAACAGTGGTAAATATTGGTCAGGTCATGAGGTGTCACCAGGGTCACTGTGAAGCCCACATTTTATTTAACACTCTCATTAAATGATCTGGAGTAGAGTAAAAATAGCTGTAACACAATCTTCCCATGATATGAAATTGACAGATGTTATAAATGCTTCTTGAAGACAGAGATTATAATTCAAATAATTTAAGCAGAAGATAAATATTGGCCTAGTAAAATGAAGATCAATGGGGAGGAGGAGAAGCAAAAATTTAAGTCTCGAGGGGAGAGGAAATGTCTTTTACAAAATTCCTGATAAGTGGATATCCAGTTTCTGCTTGAAGAAACTCAAGGAGAGGGAACCTATTAGTCCTAATTATTGAGAAGTTGTCCCATACATGGAACTTATATTTGGGTCTCTGAAACTTTTAACCATGATTCCTAGTTCTTTCTCCTTAAGTTATGAAGAAGTCCAATTCTTCCCTAATTCTTCTCTTGCCCAAGGTAAACATGGCTGATTCTTTCAAGTGGCCCTCACGTAGCTTTGTAGTTTCCCTTTTCCTGCTTTACTGCACCTTGACAGGGTCCTTCCTAAAATATGGCACCCACAACATGGTACTCCAGATGTTGGTCCACCAGAGCAGATCACAACAGATCTATCATCTCCTTTCTTTTGGACACCATGCCTGATAAAGGGCATCCTTCGTGGATGAGTGTGATTCTTTCACATGAGTAAAGGGCAATCCAGTTCTTTTCAAGCACTTGGCAAGAGAAGGGGGAGAAAGGAAATCATCACAGAACTGCCAAGAATTCTTCGTAGCTCAATTCAAACTGCACACCTGCATTCAATTTGAATATTTTTAGTAATACAAACAAGTTCACAAATTAGAAGTCATTTAGAGGAAAGAGTGATTAAAAATTAAGGCAATAGGAGGGCATGTGGATATATGTATATACACACATACATACACATATGTGATAAAATAGGTGCTGGACCCATGATTTTGATGAGAAAACCAATACAGGTCAGTACCTCCTTAGCTATTGTTAAAGACTACAAAGTCTTAGAAATTGCCTAATATTGAGAGATTAAGCATTACTGGTTGCACAGTCATCATGGGACAGAGCCAGATTTTCCTGGCTTTAGGCCAATTCTCTCTCCACTCCACTGCACTGCCTCATGAGCATGCATATGCATGTATGTACATATGAACATATGTGTGTGCGTACATATAGGATTACCCAAAAGTCTTAAGTGCAGTTTTCAGCTTCAAAAGACAGCTTGGGGGTAGGGGGGGAAGGCAGCTAGTTGGCACAGTGAATAGAGCACCAGCCCCAGACACTCAACACCAAAAAAAAAAAAAAACCCCACACACAACCTAGCCGTGTGACCTTGGGCAAGTCACTTAACTCCAATTGCCCTCCCAAAAGACAAAAAAGACAGCTTGGTGGCACAGTGGATAGACCACTGGGTCTGGAGTCAAGAAGACTTAGCCTTAGATATCTACTAGCTGTGTAACCCTGGGCAAGTCACTTAACCTCTTTTTGCCTCAACTTCCTCATTTATAAAATGGGGATAATAACAGCACCCCCATGTCACAGGGTTGTTGTGAGATCAAATAAGCTAATATCATAAAGTACTCGGTGTCTGGAACATTGTTAATAGCTTTAAAGATAGATTGGAGAGGAGGGAAGACTGAGGTTCAAGATGCTAATTAGGAAAATTGCAATACTCTAGACAAAAGGCTTAGATGAGGGAAGTGGCAGTTGGGGGAGGCTAGGTAGTACAGTGGTACAGAGTACCAGGCCTGAGGTCAGGTAAAATCTGAGTTGAAATCCATCAGATAGTTACTAGCTTGTGATCCTAGGGAAGACCTTAACCTGTTTGCCTCAGTTTCCTAAACTGCAAAATGGGGAAAATAACAGCATCTACCTTACAGGGTTGTAAAGTGCTTAACTTTTTGTCCATAATAGGTTCTATATAAATGCTTATCCCCTTCCCTTCCACACACATAGTGGGTGTGCATGTGAGCATACAGATATAAATATATTCATCATATTTACTCATATTGCCATTACCCTCTCTAATCTGTCTTTTACACAGCTGACAAAAGTTTTCTTAATACAAAGTTCTGACCAGGTCATTCCCTTGCCCAAAAACTTTATGTTGCTTCCTAAGACCTATATGACAATAGAGAGAGAGAGAGACAGACAAGAGAACAGACAAGAGAGATAGATAGAATCCTTACCTTACATCCCAAGGCTACCACAATCTACCTCTCACCTACTTTTCTACTCTGATTTCACACTACTCCCCTTCAAATATAGTACATTCTATGCCCTGTTGTCTCACATAATTCTCTCTCAGTTCTTTACATTTTACGATTCCTGAAATGCATATTCCTAAATTTCTACTTTTTGGAATCCTTCCCTAGCTAGGAGTAATTTCCTCTTCACATTTTCCTAGAGTATTCTATTTGGCTCTTTCCTTTGCCCCTATTACTCTCTACTTGATTTATGTGCATGTCAAATGGCCTCCCATAGACTCCTTGGAAGCACTTTGTTCTTACACAGTGATACATACAGTCAGTAACCATTTATTAAGTCCCTACTATCTGTGAAGTGTCATAGATAGAAAGAAAAACAAAAGAGTCCCTCAAGCAAAAAGGAGGAGTTCACAATCTAATGAGAGAAGATGACACAGAAGAGGAGTCTGAAGAGGGGGAGGAGGTAAGGTCCTCAGCCAGGGGAGCCTAGTGAAGTCCTGCTCCCAGGTCATCTGTCGTGGGTGCCATCCTATGAACAGCGACCCGAAGGAGCTCTCTGATGTCTACTCTCCACTCTCTCCAGTCACAGGAAGGAAGAGCCCCAGGAGCAAGGGACATGAGGAGGTGTGAGAGTCAGAACTAATATGATCTTGCAGGAAGATGAGTTTCTGGAAACAATGATATTAAGTCCAGGTGAGCAGCCAGGTGTGAAATGAAGGCACTGGATCATGCACTGTGTACAAGGTATACATATATACATATATTAGGTACTACATAGAGAATACAGTAGAAATAGGAGAAAATTTGTACTGCAAAAGTTTATAGACTAAATGTTAAAGGAGAAGTTAAAGTTTAAATGGCTTAAAGTTCACAAATCAACACAAGCATAAACTCATTTACAATGTAAGTAATTACTGAGGGCACCCACATAAAGAACAGCTAGAGTAGGGCAGAATTAATCAGGAAAAGCTTCTTTGAGGAGGCAAATTCAGTCAAGTTCCTTATGAGTAAATCAAGAACTAGACTTCATTGGTGGATTTCCTTGAACCACCCACAGCAGGGGGTGGATAGGTGAACAAAGTACCAGCCCTGGACTCAGGAGGACCTGAGTTCAAATGTCATCTCAGACACTTAACATTACTAGCCGTGTGACCTTAGGCAAGTCACTTAACCCCAATTGCCCTGCTTTTCCCCCTCCAAAAGAAAAAAAGCAAAAAAAAAAAAAAGATATGAGAACACAATAGGGCCTCAATCTACCTTTTCAGTCCTTTCTGCCCTGTACATTCCTGCCAAAATGGACTTACCATACACCTTTGCTATCCCTCATGCTTCAAGAGCATTCTCTCCTCACCTTTGCCTTTTAGAATCCTTATTTTTCTTTATGATTCAGTGCAAACGTCACCTTTATATGAAGGATTGTCTTCTCAGCTGCTAATTCCTTCCATCTTCCAGTTATCTTTTATTATTTTTATTATCTGTTTATTTATCTATAAATACACGGTATTTACTTCTATATCAACTCCTTGAGGGCAGACTCATTTTTATCTAGGTATCCTGGAACATAGCAGGTACACAATAAATGCTTGTTGATTGACTAATTGACAAAATTCAAGGAAGTTCATACTCTATTAAGGGAATGGAATATAATATACATGTATGTATATGTATATGTATATATACATGTATGTATATATGTTTTTAGACAAAAAGAAAAAAATAAGTACAAGATATTTTGAGGAGGGAAAGAATAATCAGGAAAGGTTTCCTACAGATCACCCTTAAAGGAAGCTCCTAATAATTCAAAGAATAAGGAGATAAGATAGTAAACTTTGCTCAGTGGTAGTTAGGGAAAATCTGGGTCAATAAATAAATTTGGTGGACATCTACTAAAGCAGTTCTCTAAAAGGAGTTCCCTATCCTTTCCGAACAATGGTGATATCTTTGGAATAAATGTCTGGATTTTCAAATTGACTCTTTGAAAATGGACAGCAACAACTTTGAAGAAGAAACATTCATTTAAATGTATAAGTTCTGGCATGTTAACTAAAAAGTCAATCTACTTTAGGTGTAATCTTAACTCATTAAAATAAATTTGTGCCAGATTGTAGGTAGGACACTGGGTCAGGAACTTTTCCCGTGAGCCTAGATATTACTGATTTAAATGTTGCTTAGTGAATAGTACTCATGTCTCAGCAGGAGGAGTCAATGGTTCTACTGGACCAAAAATGCTGAGGTACTACAAAACTCCTAAAAGACTAGTAGATGAAACTGGAAGGGCAGCTGCTGAATTAAGACAAAAATGCAACACGACAAATCAACCATTGAAGAGATTCTTCTTTGGAGAAAGATGGTGAACTAGAGGTAGAGAATCCGATATGAATTTTTAGAAAAGGCCATTAGGTTGAATTGTTCTGTCTAACTATATGTATTTGTAAGAAGAAAAGGTTTCAACTCTGGGGAGAGGATATTGGATTAGTGGGCAGTTATACATTGGGTTTTTTTTTTAATAGCCTCAGTAAAATACTTTAAAATGTATGTAAGAAAAGAACATGAAAAAGTGACAAATGGAGAAACTTTTTTACATACACTGGGGCAAATGATCTGTGGAGCAAAATTCTACAGGTCAAATTCAATTTAGAGTTCGGAGAGACCTTAGTATCACCTAGTCTCAATAGGCTAGAAGTCTTCAGATGATCCTTAGATGAGGATAGCTGTCCTCAAATATTTGAAGGCTTGTCAAAGTGGAAGGATTAGGTTTGTCCTTCTTAAATTTAAGTTTGAGTTAAGGAAAAATCTTCCTTACATTTAAAAATATCCAAAAGTTCTCCCTCACAAGTTAATGAGTTGCCTATTCCTGAAAAGTTTTAAGAACTGTCAGAAAAACAACCCTTTGGGAATATTGTAGAGGGGGTTCCAAGTCAGGCACAAGTTGGATGTCTGTGAACCTTTCCAATGCTGAGTTTCTGTGATTCCAAGAAGATCATATTCCCTAAAATGTAACAACTCTATATAGTTAAATCAGAGTCTTATCACATACTCAGCACTAACAATATAAAGGATACCCATGGTATACATTTTGACCCTAAATATCCAAATTTCTCAGATCTACTTGTTGATCTACTTGGTACAGGCATCAATGTCTTCTCAAAGGTAGAGGATGCAAGATTTTCATAATCATGGAGAAATCAAGGCTCAATTTGAACAGGATCTTATATCTAGCACCTGTCCCTGATAGACACAGGAAAGAGAGCCCAGAAAAATGGTGTTTCAGGAGTATTTAGCGGATGCAGAAGAAAGCTGACATATGCCCTATGGTTTTCTTTGAATCAGTTCCCAGAATTCTACATGTTCTAAAGACCAGAAATGCAGGATCTCAGATACAATTCCATCATTTGATGAAAATTTAAGGGAGAATGGGGGAGAAAACAGGACAGCACAGTAATATTTTGAGCCAATGTCATAGTACAAATACTATACATAGTACAGGTTAGCCAGGCAGAAAGAACAGTCAGTCAGAGGCTACTCTTACATACTTTGTCCCACAGATGAAAGCACACAACCAACTGAGGAGGCAACCAAGGAACATTTTCAATAAACCTATATGCCATGAATAAAATAATTCCTCAGTAAAATTTAGTCTTTCTCCAAAAACAGGATGATGATAAAGAATTTTCTTTAAAAGATGTATTCTTCCATTTCATTTGATTCTTTTAAAAAAAAAAAACTTTTTTGGAGGGCGGAAGGCAAGGCAAGTGGGATTAAGTGATTTGCCCAAGGTCACATAACTAGTTAAGTGTCACTTGTCAGAGGTCTGGTTTGAACTCAGGTCCTCCTGACTTCAGGGCCAGTGCTCTATTTGCTGCCCCCTCATTTGATTCTTGAATTCATATAAATGGAAAGAAGGTAACTAGAATCAGATAGCTATAATCAGAAACAGTTCTGTCCCCTCTTACTCCATTTCTCATTTGTCCTCACTCTTAAGTTCTGGCATCAGACAGTTACTAGCTGTGTAATCAAGTCATTTAACTTCTGTTTGGAAAAGGAAACAGCAAATCATTCCATTATCTTTGCCAAGAAAAACCCCCAAACAGTATGGGGGACGGGGTCATGAAGAGTCAGAGTTAACTGAACAACAACAAAAGCAAAGATCCCTTCTAGGTTCTCATTCATTTCCATTATTCGTCTGTCTTCATCAACCATCCATTCATTTTTTGTTACTTGGATTTTCTCTTTTTTTTCCTACCCTTTTGAAAAATCAAGTAGGATGCATGTTCAAATTGGGCTGGATATTAAAGATTAGATTGCATCTGTCTGAATATAAATAATTTACTACATGATGGTCAGATTGAATTTAATTAGTTCTTGTTCTCCTGATACATTCAGCCCACTTTTGCTAAAACATTTCACTCCCAATTAGCCTGAAAAGGACTAACAAGACAATGCTGATTTTACATGCATGATGTCCCCCACAGTATAAGAAAATATGTTTGCAGCAATTGTGCCACCTCCCAAGATGTCCCTACTCTTGTGAAATTCAAGGGTGCTAACGACACCCTGCATGGTGTCATAAGACAAGCTAGCATTGAGGCACGAGAGGACATTTGGAGCCATAACTACAAATACAATTTCTTGCTGTTCCTCAAATTTTCCATTCCCCATCATTTAAGATAAAAGGGAAGGGGCCACTAGTTTAATGAGGGGAAGAGGTCAAAAGGCAAAATGAGTAATAGATACTGGTGGGAGAAGGTCACTCTCCACCCCTACCATGCAAAAATGGCTCATCAAATCATAATGGTTTTCTTTGCAGAAAATGGTTTGGCTACATGCCAACTTCCCCACCTGGGAAATTATGGTTCCAGATTAGGACTTAAATATGAGCACATTTCCCATGGTTAGGGTAAAACCTAGCAACAGAGGGTAGAGGTAGATTGTTGAGAAGTCATTCTGTCCTCAAATTCCCTTTAGAAACATTGGCAATGAGGAAGATCCCTCAAAACAATACAAGAAGCAAAGGTCCAAGAAGAGAGAAATGGAAAATATCACACTAACAAGGTTTTAAAGAAGGTGGAATATATAGTCATTAGATACTTGAAAAATCAAAACCTCAGAGAGAATATTCACCAAAAAGTAAATAAATCAAGGGCTCATTTTATCTGATAAATAAATCAACAAGCAGGGGCTGGTAAGTGGTTCAGAGCACTGGCCACTAGAGTCAGGTGTTCCTGAGTTCCTCACTTAATACTTACTAGCTTGTTACCTTGGGCAAGTCACTTAACCCCAATTGCCCTGCCCTCCCCCCTCCAAAAGGTGAAAAAACAAACAAGCAAAAAATAAATAAATCAACAAGCATTCGTTAAACACCTACTATGTATCAGGAATTATCTCTCCCTGGCATGATGGGCAAAGCTAAAAAGGTAGGAGTTCTGTTTTTCAGGGGAAAAAAAAAACACATTATTTTTATCTCACCCATCTTTAAAATTTACTCTCCCACACAAAGGACACTCAATTTAAATGCATGATTTAAAAGAGTATTAAGCTGCAAGGAACAGAGACAGTGGAGTCTCTCACAGGTCCACCAAAATCTTTGTCAATAGCTCTCCTGGCTTTTCCCATGATCTTAGCTTTGAGATGAAATGCGAAACTCAATTTTCCACAAGACAAGCTGCAGATTCTAGCAGAAAAGAAGAAATCGTTCCCAATTATGCAGTTATAGCATCACACCCAACCTAGGACCACAGATTTAAATTAAAAAAGATGTTCTAGATCAGCTGTTCTCAAACTTTTTCTTCTCAGAGTACCTTTATATTATAAAAAATTATTGAGGATCTCCCCCTAAAAAAGCTTTTTTTTGTTGTGGTATTGTCTACTGGTATTTACCATATTAGAAATATTAGTATTAATTTAGTGGTATTAATTTACCATATTAGAAACCTCTTAGTTATCTTTGTCAAAATAGCTTTGAGTTCACCCCTGAATAACAAGACCACAGTTTCTTTCTTCTCAGTCACAACATGGGAAAGCTGTACTGAGGAAAAGATAAAACTGCCCCAGGACCTGATTAGCCTTCAGAATTAGGTATGGCTTCCCTGACCCTTCAACATGACATAGGCCTAGGACAAAGCTGACCCTGGGACCTGATTAGCCTGGTCATTCATGGGCACTAAAGAGTCCCAGGCAGGTGAAGTCCAGGTCCCTTGGACAATCTTTCCCTGCCCTGATTACCAGACAGACATATTTCCATGTGGAGGCTGGGGTGTGAGTTGAGGGGTAGAAAGCAGCATCCAGGGAAGCTAAGTGCAACTGTTTCACTGTTGAAATTCATTTTTGCTGTATTAGAACAAAGTAAACCTACTTCTGCTAAATTTTCAATGATTTATTAGCGCTTCATTTTGTCCCTGAATTAAGCTGCCATTAGAGCCATGCCTCTAAGACCCTAAAAGGGACCCCAAAGGTCCTTGGATTATATACTTGGAGAACCACAGGTATAGAAAATTACTCATAATCATGTCCTATCCTCCAATCTTTGCTCTAATGCTTTACTGTCAATGCCAAGTAACATTCAATGGGGATGACAAAACTGGGGTAGGCTATGGAAAGGCCTATACACATTGCAAGGGAAGAAGCAGATCCAAGGGAATTAGTCAGGAGGGTTTTGGAGGTCCTGGGACTTTACTGATGATTTCTGCTAACCTCTTGGACCTTGTTTGTGGGTCTATTTTGGTTTCTATGTCGATGATTTGTGTTGAGTTCTCAGCCCTTGTTGGTAGGTCTGAGTTGATTTCACAGGCAGATAGTGGAATATTATTGTGGCTCTGTCAAGCTTTGTCCTCCCAGAAACAGGAACTGTGGAGGACTTGAGGTGGACTAAACACTGTGAAGTTCAATATGGAACGGGAACTGGACAAGGAGCTGGACAAGAAACTGGGAGCTGCCTGCCTTTGAACACTGCCTTTGGTGACATTTGGGAGCTGGGACCATGAAGAACCATGGAAGCTGAGAGCCAGCCTTGAGTCAAACTGAAAGAAGACTTTACTTGGACACTGTGTACTGACTGAGAAGATTATGATTTACTGTGACCTAGGAGTAGAGAACATTGACTTTGTTAAAAACTATGTGGCCATTTTACTGATAAGCTGAGTTGTGATATTGTGAATGCTGTACCTTGATTTTCTGTGAATGTTTTGCTCTGATTTGTTATTGAATAGAGAGTCCAATATACTATGTAATCAGAACCTTGAAAGCTGCTTATGCTTGGCTTTACAAGGGGGAAGGGAGGGCAACTGGGGTTAAGTGACTTGCCCAAAGTCACATGGCTAGTAAGTGTTAAGGGTCTGAAGCCAGATTTAAATTCCTAACTCCAGGGCTGGTGCTCTACTCATGGTGCCACCTAGCCACCCCCAAATAAAGGTTTTAAAAGGAGAGAGTGAAAGAGTGAGAACATGAGTAGGGGATCAAGATTACTAATGTTAATTTCATTCCCTTTCTTTCCCCAACTTATTTTTCTTGTAAAGAAGGGGCTGAGAGAAGAAATACTGTAATAGGATAAAATGAAGGGAAAAATAAACCTAACATCCATAATCATGAATGGGATAAAAGAGGGAAGCAGAATTGATCAAGAAGTAAACTCAATGGTATACTGTTTATAAGAAATACACCTAAAAACAAAGATTCACACAGAGTGAAAATGAGAAGTTGGAATAGAATCTATTATGCCTTTACTGAATGTAATAAACAGTGTTGGCAATAATGATCTCAAACTGGAGAATAGTTGAAATAGACATAGTTAAGAGAAAGAAGCATGGAAATCAAATTATACTTTAAAGGCACCATAGATAATGAAATAAGCAATATTATATACACACACACACACACACTAATGATTTGCTATCTTAAAGAAAAAACTAATCAAACTACAAAGATAAATAGACAGCAAAGCAATAATTTTGGCAGACTTCAATGAGCCCCTTCCAGACCTAGAGAAGTCTTAATCTAAAAGAAGAAAGATAAACAAGAAGATAAGGACCTGAATCAGTTTCATATCTTCCAAAAAGAGCCATCCTGGTTTCTATGAATCCCAGAAGATGGAAATAATGCATTAATAGTAAACTAGGACTTTTGGCAGGCACAATGAAATGGACAAAATAAAATAAGGATTGTAGAAGTAGCAGAGCTGTCGTGAATATGGAAGAGGTTGGGAAAAGACAGAAGAGTAATAGATTTTTGCTTCTGAAACCCCAGAATTTGTGGAATTGATCATAAAAGTATGCCCTGCCATATTAATGGGGAAAAATTAGTTGACTAGGATTTCTATACTCCGGGGTATATTGCCTAAACTAGGAGTTTTCTAGTGAAATGGCAATCAATACTCATAGTTTGTCACTGCAGATACTGGGAAGTTGGGGGTAGAATCAGGAAATTTCTGGCCAGGTATCTAAGCCAAACTGAACTAGTTCTCAGTTCCAATTCCATAGCTTTACTCCCAAATAGCAAGTGATGAGACATTCCCAGAAGATACTATACATGTAAGTTAAGCAACTGGGTCGAAATTAGAAAAAGTTATCTAAAAGAAGACATTCACCCACCTCCCAGGGTTGTAATGAGTATCAAATATTAGACAATATTTATATAGTGCTTTGCAAACCTTAAAGTATTATACGAAACCTAGTTGTTGTTCTCCCCAGCAGAGGTGAAGACATGAACAAAAAGAAAATTCCTAATGCAATGATAATTACTGTCAGTTAAAAGAATCCCGAAGGCAAATTCCAGATGAAAACAACACCATAATAACGTAATTTTTCCCCATTGTTTGGAGTTTCAAGGATCTCTAGTACCTAAGGTACTGTCTGCCCCTTACTGGTAGGGTAGTGCAGGGAGAACTGTTTCTCAATGACCATCCAATTGCTTCCTTACTGTTTTTCCCTTCAAGCTTGGAAGGAGGGTATGGAGAATATAGGAAATGGGAATCTAGCCATCATTTCAACTATATTCATGTGTGTCTATGCTAATTTGTAGCACAAGCAAACCATGTTGATTTCTTCTGCTGTGTGTTTTTGAGTTTCTGAATGCAAGCAGTGAGGAAGATAGGATGAAGGCAAAAAAAAAGCCTTAAAGAGGAAGATTATCCAGCCCCTCCCCCTCCTATAAACACCACCAGCAAAGCTGGGCTAGAACAGTGAGTGAGTGTTATTTTTGTACCTATTCAGATTTATTGCATTCCTACTCTAAGCCCACATAAACAATGAAAGTGAAGAAAAGCAGGAAAAAGTGAGGAATTGCTGCTGAGAGTGCCAAGGCTATCAAGAAGCTGAGGCTTGGTAAAATTTAATAATATTTAGCCTGAGAATGCCAAGCTAGTTGGGGCAGGGAGTAGATGTAATGATTGGGAATGCTGCTTCCTTTATCAACAGCTACAGATTCCCTGTACATATACCCCACAGGCCCTTTTTCTTCCACTGGGACAGTCACCACCCCCTGGAGCAATTCTATATTTGAATCCTATTAATGACAGAATTTATAAGTTAATTTGAAATGTAGATATAAACCTGATATGAAATTTACCTTTGCATTTAATAGAATATTAAGAAAATAAATTGGGGACTAGGAAATAATCTAATCCTTTGCATTTAACAGAATATTAAGAAATATATTGGGATTTAGGAAATGACAATGCAATCATTTCATTTTAGAGGAAATTTAAAGCTAAGGCCATAATCTAGTTAGTACAAAGAGGTCTAGAACCTAGATCTCTGAACTCCTGTGAGCCTTCTTCTGTCCCATGAAATGCTTTACTTTGAAATTGGTACCCTGTTCTACTATCTGGCAAAAAGAGATTTTGCCTTTTGGATTGAGTCAGACATTGGCCTTTTCAATTACTTCTGTTTTGTTGAATATTCTTCTGTGGTTCTGATTTTTCAAGGACCTACTGACTTTCCCACTCAAATATCTATGTGTGTCATTGTCTTACCTAAGACCCTATGTTCCCTGAGGAAACTGATTTCCCACAGAAGCCAGCCTCATGAATCACTGTCATTCCCTGAGTACATACCTGACCATCTTGGACACACACAACCAAATACTCTGGAAAAAGAGAAGCCAGAAACTATAGCTTCTCCAGGGAATATGGAATATTAAATACTAACTTACAGATTTTTACTTGGCCTCCCAATTTTTAAAGTTTCAGTTAATTGTATTGATCTATTTTCTACCTCTTTCCTAAGTGGAGAGGTAAGAAGGAAAACAAAAAAAAATTAAACCTCAAGCCAAGCAGAATTTTACTTGGCACCTGCTCCTGTTAGATGGATGAAGGGTAGGGCAGGGGGGGAAAGAGAGGAATAAGTGTCCAGAAAATGTGTTTTGCCAAATTCATAAAGTAAACAAGAGGGGCACAAGACTGGGCAGGCCTTATTTAAATTAAGAAAACAGACTGCTTTTAAGTACCCAGGGGCACTTTATAAATAGCACTTAACACATAATCAAGATATTAATTACAAATCATTCTTATCTGTTCCCTAAATCCATTCAAAAATGAATACCATGCCATTACTGACAATAATTTTAAAAGCAATTCTTTTAAGATATTCTTAAAGTCAATTTTATAAATTAAAGCAGACTAGTCTTTCCCTGAATCTAGCCCCCATTTTTCTTTTTAATAGGGACAGTTCAACCAACAAACACTTATTAAACATTTACTATGTGCCAGGCACAGTGCTACACACTGAGGATACAACTACAAAGAAGAAAACAACTTTCATTCACAAAGAGCTTACATTCTAAATGAGGAGACAACATATATTCTACCTCATTCAATATTCTTCATTTTGCTAATCATTACATATCCTTGCCATCCTTATCCTAAAGAGGGGCTTCTATTCAGAGAAAGGCAGAGAGAGAGAGAGAGAAGAAGAAGAAGAAAGGGACAGGGAGAGGGGGAGAGAGAGAAAGAGCTATTAGTAACAAACTATTTCAAACATCAAAACATTCAGAGATTCTCACTTGGAAGACCATTCCATTCATTTATATCATTCTCAGTAGCAAACCCTGCCTAGCCCATGACTCCCCAAATGACTTCTCCATCTCCCCTGTGGTCTCCTCCTTTGATTGATGAGTTCTTCCCCAACCTCCATTTGAGGAAATATTCCAGCCATGTCAAACCAGAACCTTTCCTTGATTCTCCTGACTGCTCTACCTTGCCTTTTCTCCTCCCACCCTGATTTGCCAATCTTTTTTGAGTTATCTTCTTCACTAGAATGTAAGTTCTTTGAGGGCATGAGACTTTTTTTCTTTTTGCTTGTATTTGCATTCTAGACATGTCACGTGTCTAGACCTAACAATTAAATGAAATACAGCTAAGTTCAGCATCTTGTGAAGTGGATAGAGCACTGGGTTTCGAATCAGGAAAACTCATCTTCATGAATTCAAATCCAGCCTTAGACACTTACTAGGTGAGTGACCCTGGGCATGTCAGTTAACCCTGTTTACCTCAGTTCATCTGCTGGGGGCAGAACAAAGATGGCAGAGTTAAAGCAGGGACTTCCTTGAGTTCTCCCCCAAACCATTCCAAATGCCTGTAAAAAGTGACTCTAAACAAATTCTAGAGCAGAAAAACCCACAAAATGACAGTGAAACAGATTTCTAGCGTGAGACAACCTGGAAGATTGACAGGAAAGGTCTGTTGCACCAGTCTGAGAAAGGAGCGCAGACCAGCATGGGCCAAGCTGGCACAGAACAGGTCCCAGCAAACCTGGAGCAGACTTCAGGGGACTGAATCATTGGCAGCTGTGGTGGTTTCCAGACTTCTCAACCCCAAAACACCAGACAGTTTAGAAGATGAGTAGGAAAGATCTATCAGACCTGGGTGTGAGAGGAGTGTGGTCCGGCCTCAGTGTCAGGGTAGTGGCAGCAGCAACAGGGGCTGCTTCCAGAGCTCTCAGCCCACAGATGGTGAGGGGATCAAGTGGCTGATCAGAGGGGGATTTCAGGGTTCTCTCTACTGGCACGGAGGCAGGAATTTCTTCCTTTACCCTTGCTGGGATCTACGTGGCAGTCTTGGTTGGCAATCCTGGGGTAAGAAGCATTGGCGTGGTGGAGCTTGTGGTGGCTGGAGGTGGAGAGGGAATCCTCCTCACAGTTCCAAGGCAGAAAAAAGTGCTTGTGGTCACTCACAGACCAGAGCACAGACCAGGAGAGGAGTAAACATACCTCCTTTGATCATATAACCTTGGAAAAACTAGAAATTTACAGGTCCCTAGAAATATCTCTGAAAACAGCTGCACAAAACCCCTGAAGCTTGGGGCAGTGCACTCTCCACTCTGGAAGCAGAGTCCTACTTTAACAAAGAGCTAAAATGTCAAGTAATTGTCTGGGAAAATGAGCAAATGGTGGGAAAAATCAGACAATATAATCTTACTTTGGTGACAAGGAAGATCAAAACATACAACCAGGTGTGGCTAGGTGGTACAGTGAATAGAGCACCAGCCCTGAAGTCAGGAGGACCTGAGTTCAAATCCAGCCTCAGGCACTTGACACACACTTACTAGCTGTGTGACCATGGACAAGTCACTTAACCCCAATTGCCCTGCCTTCTCCCCTCTAAAAACCAAAAAAAAAAAAAAAAAGAGAAGAGAACAAAGTCAAAGTTCTTACATCCAAAGTCTCCAAAACAAAAATGAATTAGTCTCAGACCATGGAAGAACTCAAAATGGATTTTGAAAATCAAGTAAGAGTAGAGCAAAAATTTGGTAGAGAAATGAGAGTGATATAAGAAAATGATGAAAAGTGAGTCAACAATTTGCTAAAGGAGACAAAGATAATGACACCTTAAAAAATAGATTAGACCAAATGGCAAAAGAGGCCAAAAAAGTCAATAAGGAGAAAAAGAATGTCTTAAAAAGCAGAATTCGGGGGTGGCTTTGTGGCACAGTGAATAGAGCACTGTCCCTGGAGTCAAGAGGACCTGAGTTCAAATTAGACCTCAGGCACTTAACACTTACTAGCTATGTGACCTTGGGCAAGTCACTTAACCCCACTTGCCCTACCTTGCCCCCTCCAAAAAAAACAAAACAAAACAGAATTGACCACATGGAAAAGGAGATCCAAAAGTTTCCACTAAAGAAAATAATTCCTCCAAAATTAGAATGGAGCAAATGGAATCTAATGACTCTATGAGAAATAAAGATTTTATGAAACAAAACCAAAAGAATTAAAAATAGAAAACAATGTGAAATAATCTCATTGGAAAAACAACTGACCTGGAAAATAGATGCAAGAGAATTTAAAAATTATTGAATTACCTGAAATTCATGATCAAAAAAAGTCTAGATAGCATCTTTCAAGAAATTATCAAGGAAAATTGCCCTGAGATTCTAGAACCAGGGGGTAAAACAGAAATTTAAAGAATCCACCCATCACTTCCTGAAAGAGAAGATGTCCAAAGGAAAACTTCTAGGAATATTGTAGCCAAATACCAGAGTTTCCTGGTCAAGGAGAAAATATTGCAAGCAGCTAGAAAGAAATAATTCAAGTATTGTGGAAACACAATCAGGTATAACACAAGACTTAGCAGCTTCTACATTAAGGAATTGAAAGGCCTGGAATATAATATTCCAGAGGTCAAAGGAGCTAAAATTAAAACCAAGAATCACCTACCCAGCAAAACTGAGTATAATACTTCAAGGGAAAAATGGAAATTCAATGAAATAGAGGTCTTTAAAGCATTCTTTTTTTTTTTGGAGGGGGAAATGCAGGGCAATTGGTGTTAAGTGACTTCCCCAAGGTCACATGGCTAGTAAGTGTTAAGTGTCTGAGATGGGATTTGGACTCAGGTTCTCCTGACTCCAGGGACAGTGCTCTATTCACTGCTCCACCTAGTTGCCCCTAAAGCATTCTTGATGAAAAGACCAAAACTGAATAGAAAATCTGACTTTCAAATATGAAATTCAATACAAGCATGAAAAGGTAAACAGGAAAGGGAAATTGAAAGGGACTTACTAAAATTGAGCTGTCTGTAAATGAGCTGGAGAAGGAAATAGCAAACCACTCCAATTTCTTTGCCAACAAAGTCCCAAATAGGGTCATAAAGAGTCAGACACAACTGAATGACAACAATTTATCAAATTAAATGATATTGATAAAGCACTTTGTAAACATTAAAATTAGCTATTTTGTTGTTATTATTATTAATAAATGCTTTATCCCAGGATCTCAACATCTTCTCTTAATATAGAACACTGGAGACCTTAGTGTTTAAAATAATTAGCATATTAATGCATGTTTCAGTATTAAAATGCAACTACCTCACTCTCTAGGTAAATGTGTATCTGGAGTACCCATGGGATACTAGACCTTCTTCCAACAGTTGCAGAGGAGGCAAAGACAGGAGTATAGTACAGAAGAATAAATGCTCTGATACTTACTGGTTGTGTGACCTAAGTTACTGAACTTCTCTGAATTTCAATTTCTTCAAATGTAAAACGAGAATAATTATACCTATGCTACTTCAACTCTAGACTGCTGCCCACCATCCACCTCTCGTCAAACTCCTATGATACTCATTGCCCCTGAATAAAATCACACTGCTGACACTGCTGACCAAGTACACTACAAATCTGTGTTACCTATTCACAAGCGGACCTCCACTGCTGCTCACCAATTCTTTACTCTTCTCTAATTGATTTTATCATACTCCTCACAGCCACTGTTCCAAACCTTCTCTTACTTACACCACCTTCTCCCCCTTCTCTCTTGGGAGAGGACTTTTTCTTCATATTTTATTCTATGTTTCAAATATCCTAAACAAATCCTCCATTCTCTCCTCTTTAGCTAGCGATTCCAACAAAAGAGGTGGCCTTATTTTCAGCAAGGTCAATATCCCTATTTGTGCCCTTGATTATTCCATCTTCTACAGGAGATGTCCCCTTTATTTACTGCTCTCTAAATTTCTTTTTTTTAAGTCAGTTTTTATTTTTATTCTAAACCTACACCCAAATAAAATGAACATTCGCATATACATAGTCGAACAGAAATAATACATAAAACCACAAATCTCTATTGTATATGGCTTGCTTTTCTAAATCTACAATAATGTCAACGTATATAGCTTTAAAGCTGCCCTGCTTGTCTAACCTTCTTGCTGTGCTTGTTTTATTTTAATAAAAAAAGAAAATACCTTAATTACACTCCTTCCCTTTTTCTTTATTTTGTTATGTTACTCTCTCCCTAATTTTCCATTTCTCCTTATCCTATGTTTTCTCTCTTACTGCCTACAAACATACCACAATCACTCTCATCCTTAAAAACCTCTCATTTGATAATACCATCAGTTATCATCTTATATCTCTCCTCCCTTTCACAGTCACACTTCTGGAAAGGGCTGCCTATATTCTTTGCTTCCATTTTCTCACACCCCACTCATTTCTTAGCTCCCTGTAATTTTACTTATGTCCACATCACTCAACTGAAATCCTTCTCTCCAAGGTAATAATAACCTCTTTACTGCTCAATCTAATTGTTCTGACCTCTCTAAAGTGTTTAATATTGTTTAATTTAATTAATATTGACCACTCCCTCCTGCATCCTCTATCCTCTTTAGGTTTCCATGACACTATTCTGTTCTGGTTCTCCTTCTACCTGGCTGAGTCTTCTCAATTACCTTTGAAGGTTCATCACCCATGTTCCCCTTCCTATGTGTGGATATACTCAAGGTCTCTGTTCCAAACCTCTTCTCTTTCTTCCAGTATCTGTCAGTGATTTCATCAGTTTCTATGGGTTTAACTAATCAGCACTATGAGAATGACTTCCAAATCTACAGATTCATCCTTTATTCTCTCTCATATACTCCAGGGATCTCTAGCTACCTGCTGCATATCTCCACCTGATGATGTCTCATAGACATTTCAAACTAGAGACCACACAAACAGGCCTCATTATCTTTTTCATTTTAAACCTATTCCTCCTAACTTACCCAGCGGTGCCAAGAGCACCACCATCCTTGAAGCTGCCCAGGATCTAAACATAGGAGTCATCCTTTACTCTTTACTTATATTTACTGCCCTCCCCCACACACCTATATCCAATTAGTTTCCAACTAATTGTAGATTCTACCTCTACCATAGCTCTCAGATTTGACCCCTTCTTTACACTACCATTGCTATGACCCCAATTCAAGCCCTCAACATCTCTCATTGGGATTACTGTTCCTAAGCAGTCTCCCTGAATCTACCCTCCTAACCAGCCCTCACCCATTTCATCCTCCACACTGCATCAAACTGACATTCTTAAAGCACCTGCCAGTCTATGTCACTTCTCTGCTCAAGAAGCTTCAATGCCTCCCTATTGCCTCTAGGATTAAATGTCTAAAGTTCACCCAAACCTGACTCCAACTAATCTTTCTAGACACATTCCTCTTCATTCACTGATATGTAATATAACATTCTATCTCCTGCCTCCAGCAAGACTAGCCTAGCTTTTCTTAAGACTCTGCCATGTAGACTGTCTTTTCCTATAACCTTACCCCACATATATAAATAGCTAGTTTTTCTTAAAACATAGTAAAACTATCCTCAAGATGACTAAGGCTTGAGCTATTGACATAGCTTCCTGGTGGTATAAGTATAATAGTCAGTGAGGAAGGATTCAGAAACTCCTCTTTTGACCAAGGCACCCTTTCCTGGCAAATGCAGAGACGAGGAAATGCATTAAACTAAATTAAAGCCATATCTCTGTTGATTATCTTTTTCATGCAATAGCTAAGTAAGTTTTTTTTAATTAAATGTTACTTGGTTTACAAGTGTCTCATTTCATACCAAACCTAAACCTCAAACATTGGACCAGCCCGAATCAGGCCTGGATTATATTATATGGGGATTGTCAGTAAAATTGGATCAGAATGTGCTCACGGTTCACATGGTTGAAATGGGGAAAAGCCAATGTGGAGGAAGTGAAGTCTCAGAGGGTCATATGGCCCCAGCATGTAATCCAACATATAGAAGGCAAGGCCTCTCAATGGGAAAGGGAAGAGACTTTCACTGACTGGAAGCAATTAACCTAGTCAGTACTAAAGTAGATTGACACTGAGGATAAAGATAGTGTCAAAGAGAGCATTCCCTGGTTGTTTTTAATAGTCTTAAAAAAAGTTGCATTGCTAGCATAGGGAAAATGAAAACAAGCTTTCCCAGCACATTCAGCTACTAGAGATAGCACTCTTAGTTCTTAAGAATGATGGGATCGGGAAAAAATAAATTTGTATAGGATTTTGATCTAGAAGAGAATTTATGTCATTCTAGTCTGACAGAAATGAGGAAAGTAAGATCCAGAGACATCAAGTGACTTGGCCCAAAGAACTAGAAAGGAGAAGAATAGGGATTTGCACCTAGTCCTTGGTCTTCAAATTGTTATTTTTTTAGTATACATCATCCATCTCCCTTAGGGAATAAGAGGTTTAGAAACAGAGGAGTAGTTGAAAACATGGGAAGGAGCGGGGAGAACAACAGAGTGATTGTGATGCTGCTGAATCCTAGAGAGAATATAATATCTAGTAGAAGGGAATGATCAGAGCTATCAATGTTCAAGAGAGAGCAAAGAAAACTGAAGAGAAAAAAAAGGCCATCAGATTTGTTGTTCAGATGGTATTTAGAGAAAAAAGTTTCAGAAGGGTGGAAGGGAGAGAAATGAGATGGAAGGAGCTAAGGGAAATACAGATAGTAAGGAAAGAGAAGCCTTGGATATAGACAACTTTTCCAAAATTTGGTGACGAAGAGGGAGAAATATGAGATGATAGCTGGCAGGAGGGTCAAGAGAAAGCAATTTTAGGAGTGGGGAAAACCAATCTTCTCCACAGGCAGAAAGGAAGCAATGCAAACCTCTCTGTGTACTGATGATAAAACTAGGTTTCACAGTAGTAAAGTGACTTGGCTATATTCACACAGCAAATTATTACGGCAAAGTTCCTTCTAGAACTCAGGTCTTCTGACTCCTAATACCATGCTTTTTCTACTGTATCACAATTCCCACTTCTGTGAAACTAAACTGTCTTCTGATTCAGCTCCACTTTCTAAAGAGGGCGCAAACTGAATAGTGGAGGCCAGAATAAGGTTTTTTCTGTTCCCTTTCATTGCATTTTTTCTTTTGTTTGGTAACTCTCAGGATCCAACATATAACTTTCCAATTAATTAGCCATCATTTGTTAGGTGTCTATCTGTCAAGCACTGTGTTAGATTCCAGAGATAGAATAATAGGACTTTCATCCTTACCCTCAAAGAGCTTTAGTTATATAAAAAGCTACACCTAATATATAAATATATAAAAATACATGTAACAAGGGAACTGGCCAAGGAGCCTGGTCTTTATGAGCATGCAGAGTTCTGCTGATGAAACATTATTCTGAGCAAGCACAGGTATTTTTTTTCCAGTCTGCTTACTACATGAAGAAGAACCTTTCAACTGACTGCTGAGCTAGAATTGAGAATGTTTACAAATGGCACTAACTGGCCAAGGAGTTCTCTTTCCTATCTGGCAAAATTTCCTATCAAGGGAAAACATGCTATAATCCTCTGGGTGGGAAAAGGCTTTGGGCCTTAATATTCCCACCTGGGCCTCACTGTGTTTTTCCAGTTCTTAGGAAGAGTACCAGAGTAGACTACTACACTCTATACTTCATCAGGGAGGTGAGTAGCCAGTGGTGTGACAGCTGGAGTCTACCCCTGATTTTGTGTATAGAAATCTAGTGAGGATGAAAGTCTCAATCAACCTGCTTGACCCATCAAGGAGGGTTGTATCAAAGGCAGTTAGGAGGAACAATGGCAATTAATCCACTAAGGTACATTGCACTGAAAAGTGAATTCTTCCTCAACAACATTCCTCACACTCATGAAATAAGTTATCACTCCTGTCTGTATATATACCATGCTTCCTCATCTCATTTCAAAATACTTATTCTTCTTCAAGATCCAATTCAGTTGCTACCTCGTCCATTGAGCTTTCTCCTTTCTCTCCTACAAACAGCTAGGTATTGAAGCACATAATGTGATAGGCCTAGAGCGTTAGGAAGACTTGAGTTCAAATCTGACCTCAGATACATACTAGCTTGGACAAATCACTTAACCCTGTTTGCCTCAGTTTCTTCATTTGTAAAATGAGCTAGAGAAAGAAATGGCAATCCACTCCAGTATCTTTGCCAAAAAAACCTCAAACGGGGTTGTGAAGATTCAGATACAACTTAAATGACTGAGTTTAAGACAGGTAACACATGGGAGGCACAGGAAATTTTTGGACTCCAGTCTCTAATAGGTTCACTCTCGATCTGGTCAGACAAGGAAGACAGCTTTGGAGGGGTTAATAATCTTACTTTATTCCAGTCTAATCTTCTCAAAGGGGGTGGATTGATAATGGGAGCACCAACTCCTACAGCATTCCCTATTCACCCTTCTCACAGTGGCTGGCATGAAGAGAGAGCAACTACCCCTATTTCTCAATGGGGTCAATGGGGGTACAGCTTGTGTACTCCCCTAAATCCCCTCAGGCCTCAAAGGTTCCCCCCAAGCCTTGATGGGGGCAGACCAAGGAAAGCACAGCAATCCAGCTTATCCATTCAATCCTAAGGGCTGCCTACTCACCAGTGCCCACCTGCTTTATAGGGCAACAGACAAGACATCTTGCCAGTAATAGCTTCACAAGTTTATATCTCACAAGTTATATCTCACTGTGTGGTTATAATGAATATTTACAATTTTAAGCACAAATGTTTATATTATTTATCGTTGTATAATGCTGCGCAAGTGTGGTAGAGATGTTTATAAGTCATGAAACTTACAGTGAACAACAATAAAACTCTCTTGGTTGAAAAGAAAATTCTTCTGGGGGGCTTTTCACCCTAAGGAGGCAAAATTTGAAATGGAGAAAACTAAAAGGAGTTTATTATAAGCATGTCAAGTTGTTGGGCTGATCTTCAGAGATCAGCAACATCTTCAAGGTGGGTGTCAGCTTTTATTGGTAACTTTTGTAATGAGATAAAGACAATTCTGATAGGTCAACATCAGCAAAAGGGGTTGAGTCTATTCATCTCAGTTCCTCCCCTAGGTAGCAAGTACATGACAGTTTCTAGGAAGGGATATAAACTTCATAGGCAAGGGTATGTGACAAAGAAAAGGTAATGCAAAAAGCTGCAGACTTTGTGTTGCCTTCCCCAACAGAGCCTCTCCCAACACTGACTGACAAGCAGGGTACCAAGTCAACATCTCCTATACTCCAAGGTCTTAAAGTTTCTCTTTCCTCATATATTCTTAAAAGTTCTTTCCCTGAATTCTTCTTAATCTCTTGTGTTCACAATGTTAGGGCAAAGGAATGTCAAATTTAAGGGCAAAGACTGTTAAACTTTTGTTTTTGTATGCCCAGCATAGTGTCTTCCACATAATAAGTTCTTAATAAATGAGTTAAAATCAGTTTTAGCCACTTAAAAGTAAAACAAAAAAAAATTCAATGTGTTTTAAAGTACTTTTGCCCAGAAGTCTCCACCTCTAGTCTTTTAAACTATTCTCTCACTGCTTGTTTCTATTATTGGGATCTCCTGATCAAATGGAAACAAAGAATAGTCAAGTACACAGTTCTGGAAGTAATATTCTGAATAGTAAAAGTTCATTAATTCTGATATCTGTGGCAAAATATTTCCCCAAAATGAAAAGTGAAGAGAATTCATAGCTATAGCTTTGGCATGAAGACTAGAGAAATAAAGTGGAAGAGGGAGAAGTTTTCTCACACTGGAATATTTGGAATCTACCCTGTTTCCAAATGCTATCAGAGGTGGGATGATTGTTAGCATGGGAAGTAGGTAGAGGTCTAAGGAAATGGCAGTGTAAAACCTAGTTCACTAAATTTTTCCACCTTATACTGTAGACACACTATACTATATGCACTATGGACAGTTATTGTGTCTTTAAGAATCAAATGGAATACCCTGTCCCCCCCCCAAAAAAAGGCAGTTTGGAGTAACAATTCTTCTTATAATGGGCATTTCTCTATGGAGTGAAGGAAAACATGTGTTGATTAATTTTGATTTATCAAAATCCATGAGAAATCAGTGGAGGAGAGTTAAGGCAAAACCTCTTTCTTGGTAGAACTGTCTTTTATTGTTAGAACTGCCTTGTTAGAATTGTATCTTATTCTAAAAAAACCCATTTTATGAAAAAAAATAAGTCTATGAAAATTCTAAGGAGTTGGCAGCTTTCAGTATATTCTGAAAAGACAGTTTCCTGTAATGACTGAAGAGAGTAAAAAAGAAAAAGGACTAATATAACATTTTCAGAGATACTGAATTTAACTCATCCTAAGGAGAAATATGAAGAGAATCCTTAAAAAAAAAACCTTAATTAGTTCTGGATTGAACGAAATGGTAAAGTTGTATTTCTGGAAGTAAAGCAAAGTCATCTGTTGTTTTAATGAGCATTTAAGGTGAATCTGGCTGTGGCCTAAGAGCCAAAAATATTACAAATGATTACATGTCTTTTATTATTGATTTCATTTGTCAATATGCTACATATTCAATCATTTCAATATGTATTTAATCATAGAAGATTAAAGTATTATATATGTATATATAACTATAGTCATACATACAGGCATAAGTAACAACTTTACTTCTTACTATGCCTTCCACTAGATACTCCATCCCGTTGGGAGCACTCCCCCTTCTGGACATTTTCACTTGTTGACCCCCATGCCTGAAACTCTCTCCTTCCTCATCTCTGACTTCTCTGACTTCCTTCAAATCTCAGCTAAAGTCCTACTTTCTGCAAGAAACCTTTTTTGATCTCCTTCAGTTCTAGTAACTTCCTCCTTCTGTTACCCTGCATCTTTTGTGTCCTTCTCAAACATATACATTGAAGGACTTACTGAACCTTTTCAGAGCTGCTCCTCTACCTCTGCTGTCCCACTGGTCACCCACTTCTTACCTGTGGTTCAAAGAAGCTTTAGCATGTGCAGCAGCTACATCCTGATAAAACCATCTCGGCAGACAAGCTAAACCATGTGATGTTATTATTGTATATGTTTGTTGTATATTGTATATTGTATATATATGTTACTATTACCAGTGATGGTAACTGACAGACCTCAAACCCTTTGGAGAGTTAGGGGAATGTCTACCTCAAGCACGTGAAGACTTCCCTCAGCAGAATGGGCAGAGGAAAACAATCTGTTCCAACAGCCACAAAGGCAGCTAAATCAAATGCTATGGAGCAAACACACCAAGGTCATCCACTGCATCCTGCACCCTCTCCAGTCATCCTGACTTTTGTCTTTCCACTGGTATTCAATGATTCTGGAAGAGACAGTGAGGCTGAAGACCTTGTGCAACTCTGCCTCACTTAAATCCAATTCACCACTCCATGATGTTATTGGTCCTCTTGAGGAACTAAGGACAAATAAACAACATACCTCTTGTGTGTATATAGTTGTTTGCAGATGATATCTTCCATTAAACTGAAGGCTCCTTGAGAATAGGAACTGCCTTTGCCTTCCTTTGTATCCCCCCTGCACTTAGCACAGTGCCAAGAACATATAGGCATTTAATAAATGTCATTATATAGTAATAATAATAATAACAAATGTCATCAGTCTTTATAAAATTAGTGACTATTGGGAAAGACTCCTCCAGTTTATTTTTTTAAGTAATAATTGATGAACTGAAGTAGAGGTTTGAGTCAACTGATTAATTAATGAGAAAGAGGCTGTAATTTTATTAATTAGAAAGGAAATGTCCAAACATACTTTTGGATTATTCAGGAGTTTGAAATGATAAATTTAAATATAAGAATGAGTCAAGAATGAGTCTAGGGGATGACCTACAAGTGAGTGCAGTTGACCCTGTAAACCTTGCTACAGCAGGAAGATGAATCAAGATGAATAACCAGTTTCTACTACTCCTTTGCTCCTTTACAGAGATACCAACTTCCCCTAGAAAGAAAATGAGAAGGCTAATTTTCTCAACTCTGCTTCAAACTAAAAAATGACCTTCTGGCTCTAATGGCTATTAGTTTATAATCCAGTATTTAGTCTCTCAGTCACTGACAAGGACAAACTGGAAAATGGCCCATAGGAATCGCAAGCTGCCAGCAACAACAGCTTGAAGATAAAAGGAAAAAAAAACCTATTGTTTCCATCTCCCAAATCCCCTTCCACAATTCAGAGAGCCAAGGTTGGGTAGTGGAAGCCTGAATCACATGAGTTACTGCCTTATGCTATAATCACCACTAGGGGCAGCCAGGTGCTGCCAGAGGATAGAGGACCTGGGTCTATAGTCAGGAAGACCTAGGTCTGGCCTCAGACATGGACTAGCTGTGTGACTCTGGGAAAGTCACTTAACTCTGTCTGCCTCAGTTTCCTCATCTGTAAAATGAGCTTAAAAAAGATATAGCAAACCACCCTAGTATCTTGGTCAAGAAAAGTCCAAATTGGATCACCACTGAACAACAACCATCACAATTTACCAATCCAGTTCAGTCTCTTAAGTGGAAAATAGAGCAGCAAAGACCATTATAATTGCAGGAGCATGAAACAGAGCTGGAACAGATCAGCTCACCCTAACATTTTCATTTCATAGACGGAAAAAGTGAGGACCAGAAAAAGAGAAATTACTTGACCAAGGTTGCATAATTAGTTAGTGTCAATGCCAGGACTTAAGAACAGGTCTCAACTTCCAGCACTATTTCCACTTCTCAATCAATCACTATATCACAATTCTGCCATGAAGGTCAGGGTTTTGTTTTTTAAACTTATCAGCCAACAAAAGTTTTGATCCACCCCATTACATGCCAGTCCCCGAAAATGAAGTTAGTGAATCTTTAGTGTCATAAAAGATTCATTAGTGACAAATATCTGCTACTATACCCACCCAAAACATACATGCAACCATCACCTCATGGCCTTTTATTGTGATAAAATGAACCGAAATAAGTAACTGATTTATTGTTGTTGTTCAGTCATGTCCTACTCTCCATGACCATGGACCCTAGGACACACCAAGCCTTTCTATCTTCCACTCAAAGTCTGTACAAATTCATGTTCATTGTTTCCATGACACTATCTATCCATCTCATCCTCTACTGTCCCCTTTTCCTCTTGCCTTCAATCTTTCCCAACATCAAGGTCTTTTCTAATGAGTGCCTTCTCATTATGTAGTCAAAATAGTTACCTCTTCACCTATATCTTGGCACCGAATTCTAATACTCTGAAACCCAGACCTTGCCTCCAATCAGCTTCCCTGCTCTGGCCTTGTAAATTTTTGGTTTATACCCTGCTTTCTATTCCAACACCACTTCCAGACTCCGGCTCTTTCTATATTGGCTTATACCATGTATTCCCAATCTCCATTTGTGATGGAGTTTCCCCACTACCATTTCCCCCCTGCTACCCAAATAAGGGGAAATTCAATCAGCATGGATCTAACTCATGAAAGTGGGCCCCTTTCAGAGATCTGAGACATTAAAAAGCACCATTTCTTTCAAAAGTATTTGGCACATAATATGTAAAAAATCCTAATTCTTTATTATCTCTATTATTCCCTCAACCCAGGAAGGATGCAAAAATATCATATCCTCCAGAAAGAAAAAAAAAATAAAGATAGCCAGGTATCTGTTCTCAATAATTTTTTACAAAGACAAAAAGCATTAGTCCATTTCTGCTCAGCTAAAACTGCTACCATGTACTTGCCTGTGTCTCTCTTGCTCCCTCCCTCCTCACTTGTTTGCAAGTAAGTAAGGCTGACATCTCCCCTTCATCACAATGCCAGACCCTTCCTCAGGAGTCATGTATCTCAAGTAGGACAGCATCATAAATATTGCATAGGAGGTATTTCTAATCTAGTTAAGGGCTCAGCTGCTCACTCTCTTCTATCAGAGTCTTGGATTGAAACTGAAGTGTATTAGGATAATTTTATCAGATTTTATTAAGCCTGGGGTCTTACATTTTTGATATATAGTTTTAATTAAGTTTTAAGTCAAAGAATGCAGTATCTAATTTTATCTTGGTGTGTCACGTCAGAGAAAGGCAGTTAATCAGGATGCACAAAAAAATTTTCTATCACCTAAGATGGATGTTCATGAACTTTGCCTGAAGACCCTACCCTTTCCTCTAAGGGCTCAGCTGCTCTAAAATGGGTATCATGGCAACATTCCACCCATTTTTTCATTTTTTCCCCTTGTTTCACTGCTTCCCCCATGTCACCTGACCTCTTTCTGAAACTCTTATCCAACTTGAGTGGGGAGAGAAATTCCAATGCAAGTACCCACACGTGCATACTTTTTGACAAATGGAAAAAGCACAAAGCACAGCAGTACAATGACTGCTAACACTTGAGAGAAAAGGGGTGTTAGGGAACAAAAAAAAGAGTAAAGGCAGAAGCTGGTATGAGGCAATCCCCTCATGTTCTCCCTTAGCAGGAAGACAGGTAGCAATTCAGAGCATTCAGCCTTCTCAAAAGCATTGTGACAGGGTAAAAAAGAAGGAGAGGGAAGAATGGGGCTGGTAAGCAATCCACTGGAGGAATTTCAGTCCCAAGGGGGCCCCTTCTTACTAGCCCCCATGACAATGAGAGCACAAAGGAGTGTACTGGGAGGGGGGGAAGGGGGAGAAGAAAGAGAGAAAAAGAAAAGAAGGATTTCAAAACATGCTACAGTCCAAAGCATTTGTGGATTTTAAATGTGTGTTCATTTCACTACTCACCTCCTTCCAGCAGGAAGACAGGCACATATCTCTAGGTCTAAAATGAAAAACTTAATAAAGGATGGATTCAGTCACAATCTACATAAGATTTCGTTATTGTTGTTCAGTTGTTTCAATTGTGTCCGACTCTTTGTGAACCCACTTTGAGGTGGCAAAGATACTCAAGTATCCTTCTCCAGTTCATTTAACAGATAAGGAACTGAGGCAAACAAGGTTAAATGACTTGTCCTGCATCACACCGCTAGTAACTGTCTGAGCCCAGATTTGAGCTCAGGAAGAGCAATCTTCTGGTGTTCTATCCACTATGTCCTTTCTTAAAGGACTTGGGTGACTTTTTCACAACTTTAATGATCATAAATATGTGATAAAAGTTAAATATTTGTTGTCCTCAGTAAATCAACTAGGTTGCATCTGGCATATTCATCCATATCTCCAATTCTGGGGAGAATCAAGCATAGTTTCTGAAATAGTTCCCCCCAAAATAACAGATATTAGAGAGGGTCCAGACCTACCAGAGCTGGTAAATCTAGGGATCACAGGACATGTTACAAAGCTTTTTAGAGGCTACCTCCTGTTCAGTACCTATAAATGATCTGTCCTAAGCAAACAGAGAAAGGGTAGTGATAGAATATAATAATAATTATTATAATTATATATAATAAAAGAAAGCAAAAGTAGAGAAAATGGGAAAACAGAACTTGTCCTCTAAGAGAAAAATTCTCATGCCAAATTGTAATGAAAATGGGAATCTGAAGATCTTCCCTGCCCCTTAATAGACCTAGGGGGGAGTTTGAAGACCTCCCCTGCTTTGAAAGTAAACTCTGCCCCCTAATAGGCTAAATGTAGTCACATGGAGCCTGTGGTGGGAGGAGTCTGCTGAAGGGAAGCAGAGCCCACAGGAAGCTGGTCAGAGCTAGCAAGACAGTGGGGTAGAAAGGATGCTTAGGCAAGGAGATAGGCTTGTGAGTAGATATTGATCTTGTATTGGTTTGTGGGAAGGCTGAAAGATAGTGTGGCTCTCAGTGTTATTATGGCTTCTGAATATCTTTGGTACTGGGGTGGAAATCAGCTTATTGGTTTTGGGATTCAGTTTTCTAGTGTCTAAATAAATCCTTCAGTTCTGTCCTCTACCTGGAAAATCTGGTATATTATGCAATCGAACATCATGCGATATTTATTGTCATGATGTTTATTGTGATCATGGGTGCTATAAATATTGCATTGACACTACACAAATGAGATTCCTGGAATATGTGGGACTCTCCCCACCATATATTAGAGAACCAAGATAAACTGTGAGTCGTCCCTTCACCCTGGTGAGAAACTAAACTGTCCAGGGTACAATTTTTTGTGTGTGCTTTTTTTTGAAGGGGGGAAGGTAGGGCAATTGGGGGTAAGTGACTTGCCCAAGGTCACAGGGCTAGTAACTGTTAAGTGTCTGAGGCCTGATTTGAACTCAGGCCCTCCTGACTCCAGGGCCAGTGCATTATTCACTGTGCTACCTAGCCACCCCGGGTACAAATTCTTCCACAACCCTTCCATATATATGGCTACTCATACATTTCTAGACACTCGGATCCCATTCTATTGAAAAGGACCATTCAATTGGAGGTTCAGAAAAGTCTCTCCAGGAATTTCTTCAGGATACAAAGTATACCATTTTTTCCCCAATGAATTCATGCCAATGGACAGAATAATAATACAAATGGAGGACCAAACTCAAATAAATGTAGGATAGACTTTATTAAAAAAATTTTTAAAGGAAAAATAAAGTTATATAAACTTTGAGCATATGTCAGCATCCCAAAAGTGATTAAGCAATCAGTTAATGCGTATTGTGTCTTTAAAAATGGCATAAGGTCCCCTACCTTTAATGTTATTTAGAACCACTTCTAGTCTTAAGAGTCTGGAGTATCCTCTCCTTCTCCCTAGGATGCCCCTTTACTCTGGACCCTGTTTTATATGTTCCACACCAGATTTAGTCCTGGAAGAGCATGGCCTCTGATGAGAAAGAAGCTAAGTTCCTTTTTCTCACATCCTTTGGTTCATTATACCCCAACTCCAAAGCTTCCGAGAGAAATTATTTAAAACTTAGATTTTAACTCATGTCTAGGTCTTCCCAAAAAGTGGAACAAAAAGTTTCTCAGTGTACAATGAAAGTCAGGTATGAGACAGGTATTTACTTCCAAAAGAAATGTTAACAGACACAGAAGACTCATATCAAGCATTGACAGAACTGAAAATGGGAGTCAGCAAGTTAACTTATGGGGCAGCTGGGTGTTGCAGTGGATAGAGTGCCTAGGTCTGGAGTTGGGAAGACTCATCTTCCTTAGTTCAAATGTAGCCTCAGACACTTACTAGCTGTGTGACCTTGGGTAAGTCACTTAACTGTTTGCTTCAGCTTCCTCATCTGTAAAATGAACTGGAGAAGGAAAGGGCAAAACCACTCCAGCATTTTGGCCAAGAAAAACCCCAAATGGAGTCATGAAGAATAAGACACAACTGAAATTGACTGAATACAACAAAGCACATCTGGGATTTTGCAAGTGATTTAAGCTTAGATTTTTTTTTATATTTTCTGTCAAGTCTGAATGATAATTTCTTCCTTCCAACTTCCCTAGTCTTTTTCTGGAAAATTCCACCTACAGAACTCAACACACAACATCTCCTTTCCACTTTGTTTATGATACTACCATAATGGCTAGGTTTTTTTTAATTAGGTTTTTGTGTTTCTTACTAGTTAAGGGGTGAGGGCTAAGGGGAACTGAAGGAAAGGGGAGGAAGATAAATAAAAAATTTCACTTTCATTAATGGCCACAAGCCATTCTTAATGTTTTTGTGCACTGCTTATACACACTGATGGGAGAGGGGAAAGCCAAGAAAAAGGGAGAAAAAATGAAGAGATAGTATCCTTAGCCTTTCCCTCCCTGGAGAAGGTATTTTTGCCCAATTAAAGATGAAAAGATGGCAAATCAAATAAGATAATTTCTGAGCAGTGTAGACAAAGAATTGTAGACAAAATGGAGAAAGGAAATTTAAGGAGATATTATATAGACATTGTTACTCTTTTTGGAATGATAAGAAACTACAAATCTCTCAGCCAATGCCACTCACCCTTTAAAAAAGCAATTCTATGAGAGGTCAAGATTTGAAATATTGACTAATTTCTTTCTTGAAACTAAAGAGAGGAGCAAGTTATTCCAGGCTTTTTATGAAAGAGATGAACTGGTGAGAAACATCTAGACCCTGGACCTGAGGCAGTGCTGCCAGAGTAAATCTATCGTGACCTCTAAATACACACTATTTTTAGTCTGGGCCAATCCCCAGAGGTCTGCAATTATTCAGTGGGTTTCTTGTGATGTGAACAAACATGCACTCTCAATTAGGCTAAGACCACCAATCAAAGCAAACATCCCAAGAGAGGAGTAGGACTTTCCTATAAGGTAGATAAACATTAGCTAGGGAATATAGAGCCCTGATTTCTTTTTCTTAATTCACAAGTGGCCCTCTGTTTGATAAAGACCAATCCAAGTCATCATACATTTTGGTTTATGCTTCAGTAAAACGGGATTAATGATGTGTATTACTACCTTTCATCCACACATTCCTCCCTGAAATTCAGATGCTCCTTCTGCACATAGAAAGTGTTCAGTGGGAATTCTGGTTAAGATGGTCACCTGAAACTTCACACAAGAGCTCAGTTTTCCTACTTTTATGTCAGCAATGATTTAGAAAGAACACTAGATTAAATAATAACAAAAGAATCCAAAAAGAAACACCAGTAAGCTCTTCCAGTCAGCCTAGGTCTACACACACACACACACACACACACACACACACACACACACACACACACACACACCTGCGCATAAAATTGTAAACAATGAAAGAGGGGTCCGGTTAAAGAAATCAGCTAGTAATTAGGTCAGAAACTCCTAACACAATGCTGAATGGACAACATCAATGCATTGACCTGAAAGGTCACCTTACCAGGAAAGTATCAGGGGGACACAGGGTTGGCTGGCACAGCGATGTTCAGAAGCTGCAGAAGTGACAAAAGACCAAGTCAGCACCTTGATTCAGGACAGCCAATCACCAAATTCTGACCAGGGGCACTGAAGATTGCTAGTACTCTGAGCACAAACACAACAAAGTAGAAACTAGCACATGTCACAGGAAAGTGGATCTGACCATGCCATCAGAGAACTGAAGAGGACAGATATTGAACCTGGTATGAATTTGAAACTCAATAACTGAGGTGGTGGATGAGAACTAACAGGTAAAGATAAAGAACTATTAGAAATGAAAAAAATACTGTGAGTCAAGAATTGCCAGTAAAGCCTCCAAAACTAAAGAAGAACCTATGAGAAAAATACTAGCTTGACCACAATAACTAAAGAGTATCTGAAAGGAATGAAGCAAGAAAGACATTTTTAATAATGAAATGAGAGCACTAGAGGAAAAAAAAAAGGAAAATAAATACCTTAGAATGTAAACTAGAAAATCTTACTCAAGAGGCAGATGCCCTGAAAATCTGAAAACCAACAAGATTCAATCATGAGAAAACAAGAAATATTAGAATAAAATTGAAGGATTGGAAAAAAAGAAAAGAAAATTTAAATGACCATCAAAAACAAATGATCTGGAAAACAAATTGAGAAGAGACTTTTAAAGAATCACCCAACTTCCTACATAAACATCTACATATCATATTTCAAAACATCATAAATTAAAACTGACCAAATTTACTGGAACCAAAGCAGAGAAGGGGAAGAGGAAAATGGATCATTAATGGAATCAAGAACTTTTAAGACTTCCTGATAGAAAAAAATGAGTAGAAACTCTTTTTTTTTAAAGCAATTGGGGTTAAGTAACTTGTTCAAGGTTACATGGCCAGTTATTTTGTGTGGGTGCCAAGTATCTGAGGCTGGAACTGATCCTGGGTCCGACGCCAGGGCCAGTGCTCTTACTCTCTGCACCACCTGGCCTCCCTGAGAAGAAACTCTTAAAGGCAAACACAGGAGTCAAGAAAATCCTAGTAAAATACATCCATTTGAGCCACTGAAAGGAACTAAACAGTGATGATTTGATTCTTTTCTAATGGGTAGGAAGAGACAAATCCCCCTCCAGAATTCTTAAGACTTGAAAGGGGTGGCTAGGTGGTACAGTGAATAGAGCACCTGCCTATTAGGTCAGGAGGACCCTAGTTCAAATCCAGCCTCAGACACTTAACACAAAAACTAGCCATGTGACCTTGGGCAAGTCAACCCCATTTGCCCTACTTCCTCCCAAAAGACTTGAAGAATCACAAAGGACATTAAAAAAAATAAGCAGAAAGATTTAGGGTAGGCTTTTTCTTATTTGTTGGTTTTTAGAGAGGACAGAAAAAAGATAAAAGGAATCCACTAGGGAGGAAATGAGCCAACAAATCTACAGATATTAAGTATTTACTATATGTCAGATACTTCTCTTAAGTTCTATAAAGACAAATAAAAGCAGAAAGAAATACAGTTCCATTCTTAAAGGAGTTTACATTCAAGGGGGAAGACAATAAATTAAAGGAAGCTAAAAACAGAGATGGGGGACATGCCTATAGAGAGAATGGTAAAGTCCAAAAAATGAAGAGCAGGGTCTAGAGAGGAATGAAGACATTAATGGCCTGGATGTTTTCCTTAAAAGGGAAATTCTAAGAACCTGCCCCTCAGTGGAAGTGGCCATAGGACAACATGTATTTCAAGTATGAGAAATCCAAGAGTAGACTGAAATTAAAGAATGAGGAGACTTCTGAGTTAAGGTAGAGAGACAGTCCAGAGAGTGAGAAGCTTAGCCTGGAAAGGAAAGCTGGTCTGAGGTGCTGGAAGAAATACGCTAATCAGAGGAAAAGACAATAAGGGTGGAGGGTCCTTCCAGTGTGAGAAGTCCTGGGATGGAGTGAACTTTCAGGGTGAGGAAATGTGCAGTTTCACCAAGACAGGGAACATTCTATCGGTCCTAAAATCTTCTCTCTCACAACAGACATCAAGTCTTCATTGTCCTTTCTCTCTTGATAGAATGAATGTCCTCATGACATCCCCTGTAGAACTGGAGGAGTCCTTCATTTATATCAGCTTGCACCTACTAGGTTGTGGTGACCAGCTGCAGGGACCAATCCACCATTTGACTGAGGTAAGCAGATCACTGTTAGCCTCCGGGATCTATCATGGGTAGCTAGTCTTTTTCCTTTTCAGTCTCTACCTTGACTGAGAGTTGTGTTCTCTTCATCTGAAATGTTATGGGGAATGAGAGTGAGGAAGAATGATAGAAGAAATAATTATTTGTCCTATTTGGGTGCTAGAAAAAGAATGAGCATATCAAAAAGAGGAAGAGGTAGAAGGAACAAATATGACATGAACCTCATGGTCAACTAAAGAGAGCTGAACACATACAAACACATACACACACACACTACCCCAAAGGGTTTAAACTCAACAGGGAAATAAGTGGTAACAGGAAAAGGAAATAAAGCCATTTAAAAGTGAAAGTAGAGACTGGAAGGTAACATTAACAAATGCAACAAACTACCTCCAAAGGGTGGATTATAAAAAAGAGACCAAAAGAAAAGTAAATGTCAAAACCAGTTACCTGTATCTGAGAGAGGAGAAGAAAGATCAGTGAAGTAGAAAAGAAAACTTCAACTACAAATCACTAGTATTGCTCAGTAGATAGTGCACTAGGCCTGGAGTCAGGAAGACCTGAAGTTCAAATCAGACCTCAGATACTGACTAGCTGTATAGCTCTAGGCAAGTCATTTAACTTCCCTTTTCCTTAATCCACTGGAGAAGGAAATAGCAAACCACTTCAATATCTTTACCAAGTAAACCCTATGGACAGCATTAGTGTGCCATGGCCCAAAGGGTCACAAAGAGCCAGACACAACTGAACCACTGAACAATAAGTGTCGTAGTATCATATTCCTTTTCTTCCGTAACCTTCTTCACTGAAAAAGGATGGCAGTGAGGAGAAGATATGATAGAGAAAAATGAACAAAAAACAATTATACCCACAATGATGAATGGGATTAATTCACTCATAAAAGATGACAGAATAAATTATAAAGAGGAAACCAACAATATGCTGTTTATAAGAAATACACTTAGAATGTAAAAGCCAAGAGTGACTTAAAATGAGGAGCTGATGCAAAATTTATTATGCCTTCAGTGAACTCAGAAAATCAGAGGTAGCAACTATGATCTCAGAAAAAGAAAGTGTAAAAAGGAACACAGTTAAAAGAGATAAACAGGAAAATTATATCATGCTCAAAGGTATTATAAACCATAAAACATCATCAATATTAATCTTAATCAAATTACAGTGAGAAACAGGCAGAAAATATGAGAGAAACCAATATTCCCTTTTCAGATATAGATAAATCTAACAAAATGATACACAAGAAAGAAGTTATTAACCTGAATAAAAATCTTTAAAAGTTAGATGTGCTAGATCTCTGGCAATTACTATGCTGAAACATTAATACATATTTTTCACCAGTGAGCATATATACCTTCACAAAAATGGACCATGTGGTAGGGCATGAAAACCTTATAAACAAAAGCAGATTATCAGAAATATTAAACATATGCATTACTAACTATAATGCAATAAAAATTATAATAAATATAAAGCATTTGGAGGGGGAGGACTCAAAATTAAATGGAGTATAAATAATTTAACCCTAAAGAATTGGTGAATCAGAGAATGAAATATAAAAATAACAGATAATTTCATCAAAGAAAATGACCAAGTAAGGTAACTAAAATTTGAGGGATACAACCAAGGCAGTAATTCAGGGGGTTTGTAGTTATCTCTAAATACACAAATCCAAAAATCTCAACTAAGCACAATAGAAATTCAAAAAAGTTAATTAAGGTATTAACAAAATTAAAAGCAAAGAAATCATTGAATTAATAAATAAACCAAGGAGCTATCTGGGGAGGGAGGACTAATAACATAGCATTATACCATTAGCTAATCTGATTTTATAAAACAAAGGAGAAATCCAAATTATAGTATCATGTTTTACAAACACAGCAAATGAAGAGGGAATAGAGGAAATTACTAAAAACAATCTGGGCAAATTATATGCCAATAAAACTGACAAATTAAATGAAAAGAACACTTACAAAAATATTTAATAACCAGATTAACAGTGGAGGAGAGAAAGAATTCAAATAAATCAATCTCAGAAAAGGGAATTGTAAAATCATAAATAAACTCCCAAAGAAAAAAGCCTGGGACAGCTGGAATTACAAGTGAATTCTATTACACACTCAAAGAACTATTAATTCCATTATCACATGAATTTTTTTTTAACAAAACAGAACAAGAAGGGGTCTTTTTAATGAGACAAATATGATCTTGATACCTAAACCATGAAGAGAAAAAGATAGAGAAATTTCTTTTCATAAACAAATTATATATTTATATTATATAAGTCTATGTGACTTATTTACCTTAACAAATACAAACATAAAAATATTTAAATAAAATGTTAGCAAAAAGACTATAGTAATATGTTCCAAAGATGATAAAGTAGACAGGTTGGATTTAAATCAATATTCAATATTAGGAAATATATATTAGTTCAATTTTAGGAAAACTATAAACAAAAAGTAATATAGTAACAAAAATAATAAAGATTACATTATGTTAGCAATGCAAGCATAAAAGGTTTCTGACAAAATAAAATATCTATTTAAATTAAAAACATGAAAAAAACATAGGAATTAATGGGCCTTTCCTTAATATGGTAAATAGTATCTATCTAAAACCAAAGAGCCAACATTTTATATAATAGAGAAATGCTACAGACTTCTCCACAAAATCAGGGGTAAAATAAAGACATTATCCCTATTATTATTTCACAGAGTTCTAGAAATGCTAGCTATATAAATAAGAGAAAGAAAAATAAATTGAGGGAATAAGCTATAGCAGCAAGCCCCCAGCATCCCCAGAATGGCTGCCAACACAGGTTCCTAGATCTGCTTTTCTTTTTTTTTTTTTTGCTTTTTGGAGGGCAATTGCAGTTAAGTGACTTGCCCAAGGTCACACAGCTAGTTTTGTGTGTGTGTGTGTGTGTGTGTGTGTGTGTGTGTGTGAAGTGTCTAAGGCTGGATTTCAACTCAGGTCCTCCTGACTCTAGGGCCAGCATTCTATTCACTGTGCCACTTAGCCACCCCCTAGATCTGCTTTTCTAAAGGAAAGCAACTCAAAATGGGTTAACAATCTTGCTTTAATCAAACATATGTCATTTACCTATTTAGGGGAAAAAGGTCAGCACCCGAACTTCAGAGTATACAGACTATAAGCAGAAGTTACAAGAAGACAGAGAAACAAATCAAGCAGACAGGCCTCCAACAATCTGACCATTACATCCATACCTAGTCAGTTACCAGAGAGGGAAGCATCAACATCTGGGTTTTCAAAGGGGCGGAGGGAGGGGAGGGGGGGGGTGGCGGGCTCAATGGCTGCCCAGAGTCTCATCTGGTCAAATCACACAACACAACACAACACAAAGTGAGCCCCAAAGCATAATCTCACATCATGGTATACATAGACTTCTCCTGGCTCAGAGAATGTCACAACCCTCTTGACCCACTGCCCAATCACAAAGTACCAAGGTGTGGGCATCCCTGAAAAATAAGCCTCCTGCCACTGGCTTCAGGTGTACCTAAGCCAATCAAAGGCCCTAGGGGGCAGGGAAGATCTTAAATTCCCATTCCCATAACATAAGCACAGGCAAAGAAAGAAAATTATCTTTTTTACAGAAGACATGATGATCTACTTAGAGAACCCTAGAGATTCAAGTAAAAATTAATTGAAACAATTAATAACTACAGCAAAGTTGTAAGATTTATAAGCACACATAAATCATGAATGTTTCTGTGAATTACCAACAGAACCCAGCAGAAAGACAAAGGAGAGATATTTCATACTGAATAACTCCAAATAATAAAATATTTGAAGTCGACTACCATGACATACAAGATTTAGGTGAATCATGTTAAATTTCATTTTCTGCATAAGTTTTTTCCTGGAATTCCCCACCCCCACCTCTGAGATTACTTTCCATTTACACTGCATGTATATTTCCATATCTTATGTGTCCATGTTGCCTCCCCCATTAGAATGTGAGCTCCTTGATGGCAAGGTCAGTGCTTTTGCCTTTCTTTGCATCAGCAGTAATGGCTTAATACCTGGCACACAGTAAGTGCTTAGTAAATGCTTGCTGACTGACTGACTTGATGTAACAATAATTTAAAAAAAAAAACTTTACAGAAAAGAAAGGACCAAATAATTGGAAAACTTAATCATTCATGATTGAATCTTTCCAATATAATCATAAAAATACTATCTAACTATACTTGACATCAACTAAAGGACTGCTTTCTAGACTAGAGATATAAAAAGTAATAATTACATAATTCATGTGTAAATGACCAACCAAGAGTCCCAATGGCAATAATGAAGAAAAGTGTAAAGGAAGGGGATTTGGCAATTTCAGATCCCAAACAACTACAAAGCAGTAAGTATACTAAAAAAAAATGTAAAAATTTATCAGTGTGCCAGATTCAAAACATAAGACCCAGAAGCAAATGATTATAGTAGAATAGCTTTGAATACTTGGGGAAAGACTCATTGCTGGGAAAATTGGAAAACAGTCTGGTAGAAATCAAGCTTAGACCAACACTGCATACCATGTACTATATTAAGTTCCAGATGGATACATTGACCTACTTATAAAAGACCACACTACAAACAAATTAGAGGGGCAAGGAAGGAGTTGTGGGTTGTTGTTATTTTCTTTCCACAATACCTTTCACAAGTACATAGAAGAGTTATTGACCAAATAAAGGATTAAGAGGATCACAGGTCACAGAACATGGACAATTCTTGGGGAGTTGGACTAAAAAAACTCCACATTCCCTTCTAGCTCTAAATTCTCTGACCTATGTCAGAAAATGGAGAAAATAGAGATCATCAAATTTAATTGATTTGTTGGCCACTTTTGCTGACTCACTTTTTCCCTCTCCTATATAAAGGATGGCTCATTGCATGAGGAGGAGAGGAATATATTAGGAAATTAAGATTATGTAAAAACAAAAGATAGCCATAGGTTTGGGTTTTGTTTTTGCTTTGTTTGTTTGTTTTTAGAAAATGAGGGTGTAATCATCCTTAAATAAAATGAAGGTGGAATTTGCAGTTGTAAGGGACATGAGAGATTACCAATTATAACTTCAATCTCATTTTACAGAGGAAGAAACAGAAGTTCATAGAGTAGAAGTGACAACCACAGTCACATTAGCCAGTGGTAGAACTAGAACCTGGGTTGCTTGGTTTGATGCTCTTTTCATAACACCATACTACCCTCAGTATAGTAAGAGAAGCTAATTAGAAAATTCTACATTTCCAAGTTCCCCAAATGCCTTTTGAATTAAAAGAAATATGTATTTGGAGTAAAAGATTTCAAATAATTTTAACTAAAATAAGAAATAATAGGTGAACAATAAATTTGACAAGCTAGAGGTGCAGAAGAAGCCATTTACTAATGTAAAAATGCAGCTTATACAGTTCTACTTTGAGTGTCTGCAGTTTAGCAGGAGGGGAGGGAAATGATGAATTTTTCACATAAGCAAGTGGACTCAATTAGGCAAGAAAAAAGCACTAAAAGAAAAGGAAGTTAGTCCAAAAATGTCTCTGAGCTTGAATACTTAAAAATTTATCATCAAACTTGAAGAAATGAACTCAATTAAAAACCATTTTAATGATATTACACAGAAGAAGAAAAATCTCGCATGTTTTTAGTGTCAAGGTCCCTTTCATAAGAGGCAGAAACTTCCACAAGTGCAACATTAGAAGTGACAGGATACATACTTTGCCAATTAAAATCTCCATTACCAGTTTATATACTTCTTGTGGCATGTCATTTTGCTCCCTCTTTTAAAACAACTACATTGCTACAATAGGCTCTCTGCCCATCCCCACCCTCCAAAAAGACGAACATAAAAGGGGGCAGGGCAAAGGAAATACTTAAGTCAGGCACAGATCGTTTTGGAATTAGCATAATATACAATCTAAGAATTTTTCACTGTGTTGCATCTTTATGTCAAGGTAGAGGCAAAGCTGTACTTCACAGGCAAGAGAAATTAAGAATTCTACCCAGAAATATAAAGGATATCACCTTTATAATAAGATGGCATACAAGGTTTTGCCAGGAGCCCATTCTAAAGGCTTTAAATTATTGGGCCAAGTCCCTTCTCCTCTCCCTTATGCTGATTCAACAAAGCCCCATGTTAATGAGTGCCAATCTATAGAGCCACAGTGTGTACACCTGTGGGGGTCAAGAGTTTCAAAGTGTATCCAGCACTGTGCTGCAGTGCAGATCAGGGCCTAAAAATAAGCATCCGTCCACACAGCTTGGGTACCTGCTGCACTTCCACCTGGCCCACTGAGCTGCCTCCTCTCAGATTTTGAACTGGCTCAGTTGTCCAGGGGTAGGGGGTTTGCAAACACCTGCTCTCCAACAGGGAAGGTACATTTGTAGAGTCGAACTATGTTTCTGTGGCCCAAGAGCCAAGAACAACTACAAGGGCCAAAGACAGACAGAACAATTCTTCCCTTTTTTAAGATGAAATCCCAGCATTGTCCTAATTTCTTATGGCATTGAGAAGGAAGAGAAGTAATTAAAAGTGTGGTCTCTCTCCTTGAGAAACTTCTGAGATAGCTGGGAAGTCTATAGACACATGTATGAAATTAGAGTGAGGTACAGGCAGCAGTAAATGCCAGCAAGTGAAGTGTTAAATTCTCCACTACAGAGTTACTTATGTAACCTATGGCCCAGAATTCCAAGTCTGGTTTGTACAAATTGGATTGAACTGTAAAGAACCTTCTCAAATTCATCTCTTTGGTTCATTTTGCCCAAACCTAGGTTTCCGGGTGAACCTTAGAATTTGGCTGAAGTCTAGATTTGCACAGAAGTAGTAAGAACCTCAATGCCCCGCTGCAAGTCCTCAAGCTTTATTTCACCCCATAGAAAATGCAAGACAATGCACAGGATTCACAGTAGGCCATAACAATCAAGATATTTTCTTAAATTAGTGTTAGGCCAAGTCAAGAAAATTCCTCTCCAACCGCAGCTGGCAATCAGCCTGTGAGTTGAAACATTTCAATCAATGAGCTGTTTCCCACATCCTTGCTTGAGACACACTAGGTAGCTGCCCGCTCTAATTCACTTGACTTATGGGACACTGTAATGGAGTTGTTGGCCGCACTTAGCATCTTTTGGAAAGTATGAACAATAGTAGGGGTGTAGCTATCCAGTGGCACAACTTCACGTAACCTGGACTGGACTTCATAAGACATCAACTGCATCAGCATTCTCATTTCTACTGTTCCACAACTCTACTGCTATAATAGTGAATTAAATCAGCAGTAAATTCCCCAGCTTAATAACATTTCTTAAAAAAAAATGCTTAAAAAACCTTTTAAATTTGTTGCCTTAAGCATCCCCACTTTTTTTTTTTTTAATCACGGGACAAGGGCAAAAAAAAAGGATCGACCTTCTATGTAACTTCAACCTCTGGTTACACTTGCATATATCATTCATTATTTCAACATGCCTCTATTGTATCTTCTTTTCCCTTTTTAATCTCTCTTTAAAGAGCTTTACTCCTCATCTCCTGCCACATCAAATTGGTTTCAGTGTCCTTTCAGGGAAACCTTGTCTATTTCTGTCACATTGCAATGGCACAGATCTGACATGGACTCCCTGCTGCCAAGCGTCCAGGAAGCATCTCTAGCCCATACACAGCATTATACATATGTGCAGACCCATCTGCCATTTGGACAGTCAGGTTGCTCCTATTAGAGAAGCCTACATGGGGTGGGTTGTCAAAATAATCAGGAAGCTTCTAGTTCTACAGACCAAAGAACCCTTTTGTGCCCTGTCATTCACATGGAATTTTCCATTCAGGTCTATGGGAAAATATTGCTAAAGCAATATCTTCTCCCAAGGCAAAATTCAGAGATTGCATAGAAGTGTTCTCTATTTCCTATCACAATTTTTTGAGGTTAAAGTTTCAACTGATAGGGAGGGACGAGAATCATAAAAATCATATGATTATGAGGTTTAAAAAAAGGACCTTGGAGATTATCCACTCTAAGGCTTTGTTTTAACAAAGAATCTAGAGTCCTAAGATAACTTTCCCCAAGGTCACAATGCTAGAAAATAGCACAGCAAGTGCTTGAACAAAGGTCCTATGAAGAGGTGAACAGAAGGAGATAAGTAAGAAAAGATACTGAAAAAGGACAAGAACTGCCCTACTAAGGGTTTGGATTTTGTTATAGGTTTTGAATAGGGCAATACTTTACTGTGTATCTCTTTATCATATATTATTTCAGTGAGGAATATTAACTATATATCTTATCTTCCTACTATCTCCATGAGAGCAGAGATAATGTCTTGTTTAAACTTTGTTTATCTACCAAGAGTATAGAATGGTGCTCTAGGTGCTTAACAAAAATTCATTTTAAAAAATTTTTTGGCAACCTAGATAGCAGATACAATAAGTGGGGGGCAATTTAGGTACAAAATTTGAAAGTGGGCTTATGGAATTTAACCAGATATAAAGGATAGGAAAAATTGGGGGAAAATATCAATTTAGTGGAGGATAAGAATACAATCTTGGGAACCTAATTAGATCCCTTAGGTTTAATTATAATCTCTGCCAGTAACCTACAGATCTTCATATTAAGCTCATTCTTTCCCTAGGGCTTCAGTTATACATCACCAGTTGCCTACTGGAAATTTCAAACTGGATGCCCAGCAGATATCTCAAATTCAGCAAATCTATAGCAGAATCCATTCTCTATTTCCACAACCCACTTCTAAACTTTCCTGTTTCTTTTGAAGTTCCTCTTCTAGTTTCCCAGGTTCATTACCTTATTGTTATTCTCAGCAATTCACTCTCCCATCATCCAATCAATTGGCAAATATTGCTAACTTCTACAACCACAGCATCTTTCACAGTTAATCATTTCTCTTCACACACATAGCTTCTACTCTAATTGCAGGCCCTCATCACCTCTTAGATGGATTACTGAAACAGCCCCCATTTGATCTTCTAGCCTCAAGTCTCTCTCCACTCAAGTCTATTCTCCATGTTGCTGCCAAAATGACTTTCCTTAAACTTAGATCTAACCATGCTGCTTCCCTACTACAAAAAACTTACATGACTCCTTATTGACTCTAGGATAAAGTAAAAATGTCTCTGTTTACCTACCTTTTAAAGCTCTTCACAGTTTATCCTTTTAGTCTCATTTGACATTACTCTTATTACCACATTTTATAATCCAAACAAACTGAACTTTTTTCTTACATAAAATAACTCCATCTTCTCTCTCCATGCCTTTGTACTGGCTATCTTCCATGCCTGAAATGTATTCTCTGCATCTCCACTTCACAGAATCCCTTCCCCCTTTCTTTGAGAAGGAGCTTAAGTACTAACTCTTTCCTAGCTATGAGCAAGTAAACTATCAGGAGTGAGAGGGAAAGTTGCTGCCCTGTTTCCTTCCCAGGCTCCAGAACCCATCCAGAACAGTTAGGCTGTGGGAAGATCTGACACCACCAAGGGTACCCTTCTCCCTTGTATTCCCCTCTCCTTCCCAGCCCTGGCCCATCTTAGAATACATTGAGGGTGGTCGGGAGGCAGGAAGACTCACCAACACTGAATGCCCTCCTTTCTTACCTCCCTCCAACTCAGCTGCTTTCATGCTAAACAGTTCTATTCCTTCTGAGCAAATGGAGTTGTCCTTGCTTCCCACTCCCTCCTAAGGTACTCCAGACATTACTGTCTGTTCAATCTCTATATTGTGCAGCCTGTCCCAGGCACTGTCAGCTGAGGTACTTAGGTAATCTTAGGACCCCTGTGCCTTCTCTGTCCCATCACTGAACCCTGCAGTTGAACTTTCATGTGTTGTCTCCCCCAGTTGGAGGGTAAGCTCTTTGAGAGTAGAGACTATCTTGTTTTTTTTTTCACTTGTATCCCCAGCACTTAAGACAAAGCTTGGCATCAAGTAAGAACTTAATAATTGTTTTCATTCAATCATTCATCTATTTATCTGTGAGCACATGGCATTTGTTTCTTTTGTATATATTCTTTCTTGATCTTAGGTGAATGAATATTCAGAGACAGGAATGCCCAGTGAGGTCAGGAGATCTAATCTTGAGAACACAATAGCAATAGAAGCCAGAAGTAAAGCCTACTAAAGTTGGTAGCAACAGCCAAGTCCAATGAGGAGCCAGCTCAGTGTGTGATGACTGACCCATCAGCCCAAGATACCATACCACATGAGAGGCTAGACCAAATGAACAAATACAATAAAGAACAAAATAATTATCACTCAAGAGAAGCTTACATTCAAATAGAGAAGACAAGTACATGCATAAATATGAGTATGTAAATATAAAATATTAATATATATAAATATAAAATTAATAAATACAAATGCACATAAAGGAACCACCAATGCTTCCTAAATAGAATAGTGACATTGTCAGATCTGGGCTTTAGAAATATTCACTTTGGCAGTGTAGCAGCAAGCACCCCAAGCGTCCTCAGGGTTTGCCACCAATACAGGTTCTTGGATCTGCTTTGTTAAAGGAAAGCAACTCAAAATGGGTTAACAAGCTTACTTTAATCAGTCAGACATATATCGTTTACCTCGTTCAGGGGAAAAAGGTCAGCACCCCGAACCTCAAAGTATACAGGCAGAATTATCAAGACAGAAACAGATCAAGTAGACAGATTTCCAAACTGTCCAACCATTACATCCATAACAAATCAGCATCTGGGTTTTTCAAAGCCGGGGGACTCTCAACAACGGCTTCCCAGAATTCAGATCAAATCACAGAACACTTCTCAAAGTGAGTCCCAAAACAAAGCTACACATCAGGGCTTATATAGGCTTCTCCTGGCTCAGAGAATGTAACAACCTTATTGACCCACTGGCCAATCAAAAAGTATCTACTGAAAAACAAGCCTCCCTCCCCAGGCTTCAGGTGCACTTTAGCCTAGGGGCAGGGAAGATCTTCCAAATTTGCATTCCCATTACAGGCAGCTATGTGCAGGATGAATTAGAGCTATGGAAAACAAGACAGGAGCCTAATTGTAATAGTAGAAGATTATAGCAATAATCCAGACAGAAGGAGATTACTTAAACTAGGCTTCCATTGACTTAGTTTTTCACCTCTGCCTTCCATGGGAGAATGCTATGAGAGAAGGAACAGGGGGAAAGAGAACTTGAGCCAGAAATGACAGGGAAGAAAACTTGACTGTCAAGGTGGTTTGGAGAGGTTTAGATTAGGAAAAGAGGTCAATGTTTAAATTTGGGAAGGAGAAATTTGGAGGAATTTGAAGGTACAGTGCCTGACACAGAGTAGATGCTAATTATATACTTGCTGATTGATTGCCATAACCGTTAAAAGATTACTTTATAGAACTAGTAAAAATAACAATTCATCTGGAGAAAAAAAAAGGCAAAGAAAATAAAAAGGAAGAGGACAACAGACATGAAACCATACTACAAGGAAGTAGACATCAACACTATCTGGTACTGACTCAAAAAGAGAAAAGTTGATCTATGGAAAAGACTAGGTACATAGCAAAACAAAGCAAAACAAAAATGATAGAATATTGTTGAATAAACCAAAAACCACAACTGCTGGGTAAAGAAACGCTTTTTGAAAAAAGCTACTGGGAAAACCAGAAAGCAGTTTGGTATGAATTGGCTTTACTCCTATACCTCACAAAATGTAAGACAATCTAGTCCAAATTGCTTACATATTAAAGGAAGAAATGATCTTTTGGATCTGTGACTAGGAGAAAAATTTATGACTAGCAAGTGATAAAGGACCATAGAAAATAAAATGTACATTTTTAATTACATTAAATTTAAATATTTGCACCAAAAAAACCCAAATGCAGCAAAGATTAGAAGGGAAAAATGTAAATGGGAGAAATCTTTGTATCGTTTCTCTGATAAATGTCTGATTTCCGAATATATAAAAAAAGGTTTAAATTTATATGAAAAAGAGCCATTCCCAATTGATAAATGGTCAAAGAATATAAAAAGTTCTCAAATGAAGAATTCCAAACTATAAAAATATTTTAAAGTGCTCTGAATCACTAATAATAAGAAAAATACACTTTAAAACTACTTGGCAATTCCATCAGATACACATCAGATTGACCAAGTTAACAAAAATGGAAAATGGCAATCACTAAAGGGACTGTGGTAAGATAGGAACTGTTGGGGGAGATATAAAATGGTCCAACTATTCTATTAAGTAATTTTAGAGCTATTCCCTAAAAGTTATTAAAATGTGAATAACCTTTGGCCTAATAATACCATTAATAGTTCTAATGAGATCAAAAACAGTAGAAAGACACATATGTACAAAGTATTTACAGTAGCTCTTTTTGTAGTGGCAAAGAACTGAAAACCCATCAATTGGGAAATAGTTGAACTAATTGTAGAATATGAATGGAATGGAATACTATTTTGCTATAAGGAAGGGTTGGCTTCAGAAAAAATCTCAAAAGGCTTGTATGAACTGATGCTGAGTGAGATGAGTAGAACCAAGAAAACAATTTATATAATTAAAAACATGTAAAGACATGTAACTTGTAAAAGACTGATAAATGCAATTAACAACCACATTCCAGAAGACTCAATTTAAAATGTTGTCCATTTTAGAGGGGCATGGATGTGATATAGACGGATGGATCAATAAACAGAATGAAACATTTTTGACAAAGTTAATGTGAGTATTTTTTCACTATGCATATTTGTGACAAAGGTTTTGTTTTCATTTTTTTTCTTTCTCAAAGGTAAGGAGATGGGAGAAAAAAAGGCAAATATTTGTTGAAAAAAATGTTTATTTTTTTAAGATAAAATGAAGGGATCTTAAAAGGAAACAGATGTGAGGCTTTAATGAGACAAAAAGGGATCTGAGGCAGAGGTGAAGAGACTTGTCCCTTATCAGGATACTGAAGAATATTACACAAGAAGAAAGAGGAATGATAGGGCAGTTTTATAGAGTTTAATAACTGGATGTTCTAAAAAGAAACGCTTGACTTCCAAAGAATGACACATCAGAGTCACATTCACTAATAGGTGAGAGAAGATCCAAAATGGGTTAGAGTAAGAATTAAACAGTATTAATAGCTGGTAATTACCTGCTCAAGGTACTAAAGCAGCTATTTGTTGACCTGATAACAGCAGAAAGGTTTTTTGAGGTCTTGAGGTACGAATCTAAGATATAATAAACAACTTTTGAAAACTTATCAGAATGGATAACAATTATGGACTTCTGTGGATGCACATGGAAATAAAGGATAAAGACAGAAGGAATGGCCACTGATTATAAAATCTAGGGCAGTGGAAATCTTGATATTGAAGACTACATAGGGGCACAGAAAAGTGTTTTGCTAACTGTTGGAAGGCAAGAAAAGCAAAAGAGAATATTTCATTTGAGAAGTGAACAGATGGCTTTGGGTCCATGGATTACAATAAGGGATGACAGATTCCTGTCCAGAGAAGGAGGTACACCTAACCAAGATTGATAAGAAAGTATTTTCCAGGTATCTTAGAAATCTAATAAAAAGGGCTTTAAGCTGAAAAATAAAGGGAAAGAGAATATTGCTCATCCCCCAAGCTAGATACCATAAAGAAAAGCTGAAAAAAAAAGGTGGGGGAGAAGAGAAGAACAAAAGCAGTTCAAATACACAGTTCATAGAAGAAAAAAAAATCTAAGAAAGGCACCAAGAGCCATGGTCTCAAATTTCTACACACAAATGCCCAAAGATTAGGCAACAAAGAAGAAGCATTAGAAATCCTAATACAAAGAGGTTGCTTTTATTCAAGAATACCTGAGACTTGTTAGGATGAAATAAAATGACTGAATTTTGGGTCAAGATGGGTATACATGATTTTTTTAAAAGGGTAAGTAAAATGGAGGATGATTATCTTGTATATAAAGGTTTACTGATATGAGGTAGTCTGGGACTCCAAGAGGGAAAGAACGATTGAATATATTCAAATGATGGTTAATAGAGAAAAAAGTAATTTTGCCTTTGGAATATACTATAGACCACCTAGGCAGAACAGAAAAGATTAGATTTGGGGGAGGGGGGAAAGACCATAAACCTGGCATAGCAGAATGCTATAGTAAAGATGGGTGGTTTCAAGTTTACAGATAGGTATCTACCAGAGCTCTGTGAAAATCAGAGCAATTTAAAACTTCTGGACTCAACCTAGTAATAATTTCATCCTACCAAAGATGGAGAAACCAACCAGAGAAAATTAAATTCTACATCTGATTCTCTTTAACAGAGAGTAACTGGTTGCTGAGGTAGAAATAAAGGGAACCATAGGAGGAGGCGACCACCCAGGCATTCAATGAACATTATTAGGTATCTACCATATGCCTGGCACTGTTCTAGGCTCTGGGGATACAAAACAATAAGAAAAACAGTTGTTACTCTCAAGAGGCTTACAATCTAATGGGTGAAGATCACACACAAAAGAAAGCTGAAAAGGGGTGCAAGGGAGGGAAGTACCAAGCAGAGGAGAGCAGAAAAAATATGGAAAAGTGCAAAGGAATGTAGTCGGGCATGAAATGAAGAGGTGGCTGGCCTAGGTACTCTCCTTCAATGGAAGTTTTGGAAAGTTTCTTTGCCCCACCATCCAATCAGAGAGGCAGAGTATACTGATGAGGCGTGAGAACCAAAGCTAATGGGATCCTACAGGATGATGAGGTTCCTGATGATAAGGATCCTGGGGGCATGATGGAAAATCCAAAGGAGTTGGGAAGGAAGTGAAGAGACTATTCAATACTAAAATTTATGAAGAGGGAAAAGAAACATAAGTATAGTCTGACATGTACCATAAATTTCAAGAAAGAAGATTTCAAAGAGATCATGTGAAAAAAACAGATAAGTACCCATGGACTAAAACTCTACACAGTGCAAGTCAGCCTAAGAAGAATAGGATTTGCTCAAGAATGAAATTCTGAAGACACAAAGAGAAACAATTCCAGTGAGCAGGGAAAATGGTATTTGTCTCAAGATAATGATGCTTATACACAAGGAACTCACCAATCAACTTAGTTTAAAAAGAAATTTACAGAAGATGGAAGCATTGACAGGTAACAGAGAATGAATATTAGTACAGCAATTCTTTAAAAATAGTGTCAGGATTACTAAAACTCAGAATGAGCAGAGGCTGTCAAGGGAAGCTAAAGAAAACTAAAAGGGATCTTTAAAGGTATATCAGAAGGAAAAGGAGAATCAAAGAAGGGAAAGAAGTTTTACTTGAGGTAGATGAGATGACTATAACAATAGAAATAAAGAAGAGCTAGAGCTGTTCAGTTCTTTCTCTGCTTCTAAAGAGGAATGACCTTTGTCCCAGAGATGACAGTACAAACGTGACTAAAAGGAAGTTGGTACCCAAGAAAAGTAAGAAGATAAACTAGCTGCCCTCAGTGAACCCAAGTCACCTTGTCCAGATGAACAGCAGCCTAGAGTACTAAAAGAATTCAAGAATGTGATCATTTAGCTGCTGTCAGAAATAAGAGATCACAGACAGCAGCAATGGTATCACACAAGACTGGAGAAAAGCAAGTGTCCCAATTTAAAAACAAACAAATAAAAAACTGTTTCCTGGGAAAGACTTCTTGGAGACCTTCAGTAGACGAATAGTGAATATCTAGAAAAGGAAATGATAATGACAAAGAGCTTTGTATTTCATCATGTTATGCCAGACTATGCTAATTGGTTTTTTAAAATACAATTATTGAACTAGTAGATAAGGGAAATGCAGTGTATATAGTATGCCTAGATTTTTGCAAAGCATTTGAAAAAAAAATATCATATATACAACTCTCATGGGGAAAATGGAGAGATGTGGACTAGACAATACTACAATTAACATAGATTCAGAGTTGATTGAATAACCAGCATCAAAGAACAGTATTTAATGTCAATGTCAACAGGGTAAGAGGTCTCTAGCAGAGTATTCTAGGTATTTGTAGTTGATTCTCTGCTGTTTATAAGTGACTTGCATAAAGGTATAAGTGGTACATTCATCAAATTTACAGATGACACAAAGCTGGGAGGGACAAATAATATGCTGAATGGCAATCAGAATCCAACAAGATCTTGACATGTTAGAACACTGACTGAATTGAATCTAATGAAATGAAATTCAATACCTATAACTTTAAAGTCTTATGCTTGGGTTCAAAAACTCAACTACATAAGCATAATATGAGGGAGATGAAGCATATATTCCCCAAAATATATGGGGATTTTAATGAACTGTTCAAATTGTGTCAGCAGTATGATGTGTCAGCCAAAAAAGCTAATTCGATGCTGGAATGCATTAACAAGGCTTAGCTTCCAGAAATAAGGAGGTGATAGTCCCATTGTATTCTGTCCTATTAGACTTCATCTAGGATTACTGTGTTCAATTCCAAGTACCACAGTTTAAGAAGTATATTGCTAAGCTAAAAAGTGTAAAAGGCAACCAGGATGGTGAAGGGCTCTGAATCTATGACATATGAGGATAGGTTAAAGAAAGAGGTTATATGAGAGTTCAAGAACTTGAAGGGCTGTTATGTGGGGGAGAGATTAAACTTTTTTTTTTTTTACCACAGAGGTTAAAATTTGCAAAGAGGTGAATTTAGACTTCATGTCAGGAAAAACTTCCTCATGATTAGAGATGTTCAAAAATGGAATAGGCTGCTTCAAGAAGTAATGGACTCTCCCTTCTTAGAGATTTCCAGACAGAGGTTAGATGACTACATCAGGTATATAACAGTCAGTTCTTTTTGTTTATGGATTTAACTAGATAGTCACTTTCAACTTTCAAATTCTTTGATTCTGTTAGTCTGTGTGAATGAAGGAAATGTGGGTGGATATGCTGGGTGTTTTGTATAAAGAATCCACAAGATTTGTAAACCAAATGGCTATGGGGAGGGGGTCAATAAAAGATGATAAAGAGTTGATAGCACCAAGTTTGTGAACCTGGATGGCTAGAAGGTTGGTGGTGTCCTTAACAGAAACTGGGGAATTGGGAAGATGAGTGTGTATAGGGGAGAAATATAATGAATTGTGTTTTCAACAGGGTGATTTTGAGATGACTGCGGGACATCTAAGTAAAGATGTCCAATATGGAGAAAGTGATGGATGCATGGTTGTAATGGCAAGCAAAATAGGAGTTTTTGCTGTTTTTTCTGGATTGAGTTTTAGACAGTCATGTGCCTTTCACTGAGTCTTGCCTTCGATTGAATCAAGAGTCTGATTGGAAACAGTATACACACACATATCCACATATCCACACACACACACACACATATATTGCATTGGTTGGAGGGAGAGGACAGAGTAGAGAGAGAAGCAGAGCTGAGAGAGAGAAGTGAACATGAGAAGGCTAGGGGAACTTGCTTGTGGGGGGGGGGGGTCTAACAGAAAGAATGTTTGTGATGTTGGAGCTACCTCTGTTGATCTGTGTTAATTTGTCAGACAGAAGTCCTGTCTGTTGGTCTGTGTTAATTTCTCAGACAAAAGTCGTGTCTATGTTAATTTCTCAGTCAGAAGTCCTGTCTGTTGATCTGTATTACTTTCAAAGACAGAAGCCCTGTCTGTTGGTCTCTATGAGTAAATTAAGCTAAAGAATGGAGATCCACCCACAGGAAGGAAGCTTAGCTTAAGCCCCCTTTAAGAGCTGTTAAAGTGAATTGAGATGATGGTGCTGGTAGTGTATATAAATATTGTCGTAGCCCTGTTAAGCTTTGTTTTCCTAGAAACAGAAGCTTCAGGCCAGAACCCCTAGAATCTGCTGAACTTGGAGTGGAACAGTCCCCATAAACTGAGACATGGAACAGGAGTGGCAAGTGGTCAGCCCACAGAGGAATAGCCATGGGGGTTTGGAAGTCAGTCTTGAGTCAAAATGAGAGAGAACTTTACTTGGATAACTGATTGAGGAGATTGTGACTTACTATGACCTGGAGTGGATGGTGTTTGTATTTTCTGCTGGCCCTTAAAGATGTGACCTTAGAGAAGATGTTAGCCTGGGACCCACTGATTTTGGGGATGCAATGATGTATACTCTGTAATGTGTTGTGCTAGGGAAGACCCTAGCCTGGGACCCCCTAATTGTGTAATCAAGTATTTGGGGGAATATTACTGAATACAATGATATATCTATGTGATCTATGATATACTGAGTGCTATGATATAGATATAGATAGATATACATATATAGATATATATGTGTGTATATATATATACGTATGTATGATATATTTTGCTTAAGGATGTAGCTATAAATGCTATGTTTTATTAAACAATGTTTAGTTTAGTTCTGAATATAGAGTTCATTATACTATGCAATTAGACCCTTAAAATTATTTACAACAGCAGTCCTCAGACCTGCTGCCATGATTGGCATTACAATGGTAAGCTCCTGACTAGAACTCAGGAGAGAAATAAAGGCTGGCCATATAGATGACATCTGCAAAAGGTTGATAACTAAATTCATAGAATTTAATAAAAAGACTGAAAGAAAATGACAGAGAATCTTGAGCTATCTGTGTCATAAGGAGCAGGAATAAGGAGCAGGATAAAAAGAATGATTTAATTTTTTAAAAAGGCTGAAAGAGGAGGAATCAAGCATATAGAAGGGGAAAGAGGAGAGAGAGAAGTGTCATGAAAACACAGAGAGGAGAAAGAAGGATAAGGACTGAAGAAAGGCCACTGGGCTGAGTCACATGACCAAAAAGATAGATGACAAAACACTCCTGTTCTCACTAATTCTGAAAAGACTTCCCCAAAGATGTATTATACACAAGACATAGAGTAATGCAGATAAGTGAATACATAGGTCAAGAAAGCAAGAAGTCCAACAAGGAAAAACTTTATAAATTAACAGTGGAAAACACTAATCTATAATGCCCTCACTTGGTAATTCTCCCCAACCAGTTTCCATGTTCTGGTAGGGTTCATAAACTAAATCACAGAATAAGATCTCTATCCTGCTATAGAGATACCCAGTACAATCCATCCCTCCAATATCCCCAGCATCCTGTCATTTCAACCTTTGGATATCAACTTTACCCAGCCATATGAGGAGAGGAAGGTATAGGATATAGGAATCTCCCTATATGGAGTGGCCCTTAGGTTAGGGAACTCTATGGTAGCACAATCACTGCCCATAACAGCCCACTCTATGTTCTTCCCACCCTGAAAATATCAACAGATGCTAACTCACCCCATCCAAAGGACTAAAACTGGGGGGATTTGAGGCAGGGGACAACTATGCATACTTATACTGAGCCTTAAGGAAAGAAGACTGAAATTTGGGTGAAGCCAGTTCTATCCCCCAGAATCTACTTGGAGTAGATGTCAAGTTCAGGGAAAGGAAATTTCCCTACATAAAAAGATACTGAGACAGCCCTGTGATCCAGTTCCAGGGGCAAATCAACCATCAAAAGGGGAAGAATCAGAAAATGACAAAGGAATATAAAGAAAAGGGATTAAAGGTAGCAAAGATTTCTCATTATAATTAATTTTTATATTTTTCCCAATTACATGAAAAATAATTAACATTCATTTTTTTATTTTTTTCTCAGATGTGTCCCCTCCTTCCTTTCTCTTCTTTCTCCTTGAGAAGGCAAGCAATTTAATATAGATGATACATGTGGTCAGGCAAAACATATTTCCATATTAGCCATGTTGTAAAATAAAACACAGAACCCTCCCCCCCCAAAAAAAGAAAAATAAAGAAAGCTTTCAAAAGTATGCTTCTATCTACATTCCACAAACTCGATCAGTTCTTTCTCTGGAGGGGGATAGCATTTTTATCATAAGTCCTTTGGAATTGTTTTGCTGAGAATTGCTAAGTCATTCACAAACTATCATTGTAAAATATTGTTATTACTATGGCACCAGAGCTTTCAAGAAGAATAAAATTTTTAAATTTAAAAAAGTTAAAAAAATAAAAGCATATTCCCTAGGAAAAAATCTCCAGGGCCAGATGGATTTACTAGTGAATTCTATCAAACATTTAATGAACAATTGATTCCAATACTCTACAAACTATTTGGGAAATTAGTGAAGGAGTCCTACCAAATTATTTTTATGACACAAATATGGCACTGATACCTAAATCAGGAAGAGATAAAACAAAGAAAGAAAATTAGAGACCAATTTCCCTAATGAATATAGATGCAAAAATTTTAAATAAAATATTAGCAAAAAGACTACAGAAACTTATCACAAGAATAATACACTTTGATCAGGTAGGATTTATTCCAGGAATGCAAGGATGGTTTAATATTAGAAAAACCATCAGTATAATTGATCATATCAACAATAAAACTAGCAGAAACCACATGATTATCTTTTTTTTTAATTTTGCTTTTTGGAGGGCAATTGGGGGTTAAGTGACTTGCCCAAGGTCACATGACTAGTTTTTTGTGTTAAGTGTCTGAGGCTGGATTTGAACTCAGGTCCTTTTGACTCCAGGACTGGTGCACTAGTCACTATACCACCTAGCCACCCCCACATGATTATCTCAATAGATGCAGAAAAGACTTTTGACAAAATACAACATCCATTCCTATTAAAAACACTAGAAAGTATAGGAATAAATGAAGCCTTCCTTAAAATAATAAGTGAATCTATTTAAAGCCATCAGCAAGTATTATATGTAATGGGGATAAGCTAGAAGCATTTCCAATAAGATCAGGGGTGAAAAAAGGGTGTCCACTATCATCCCTCTTATTCAATCTGGTACTAGAAATGTTAGCAGTAGCAATTAGAGAAGAAAAAGAAATCAAAGGAATCAAATTAGACAAAGAAGAGACCAAGCTACCACTTTTTGCAGATGATAGGATGATATACTTAGAAAATGAAGTAAAAAACTACTTGAGACAATAAATAAATTTGTCAAAGTTGAAGGATATAAAATAAACCCACATAAATCCTTGGCATTCCTGTATATTTCTAATGAAATTCAACAACAAGAGATAGAAACAGAAATCCCATTTAAAGTTACTGTAGACATTATAAAATATCTGGGAATCTACCTGCTAAAACAAACCCAGGACCTATATGATCACAACTACACAACACTTTTCACACAAATAAAGTCAGATCTAACTAACTGGAAAAACATCAATTGCTCATGGCTGGGTCTAGCTAATATAATAAAAATGACAATTTTACCTAAATTAAATTATATATTTAGTACCATACCAATCAATTTACCAAAAAACTACTTTATAGAGATAGCAAAAATAGTAACAAAATTCATTTGGAAGAACAAATGATCCAGAATATCAAGAGAATTAATGAAAAGAAATGCTTGGGAAGGTGGCCTAGCCATACCAGATTTTAATCTGTATTATAAAGCTGCAGTCATCAAAACTACTTGGTACTAGCTGAGGAATAGCGTAGTGGATCAATGGAATAGACTGGGCACACGAGACTCAGAAGTCAATGACTATAGTAATCTATTGTTTGATAAACCCAAAGACCCCAGTTTTGGGGATAAGAACTCACTATTTGACAAAAACTGCTGGGAAAACTGTAATATAGTATGGCAGAAACTGGGCATAGACCATTATCTAACACCATATACCAAAATGAAGTCTAAATGGGTGCATGATCTAGGTATATATAAAGACTGATACTGTAAGCAATCTCGGAAAGTAAAGAATAGTTTACCTGTCAGATTTGTGGAGAGGGGAAGATTTCATGACCAAACAAGAATTAGAAAGCATTATGAATGCAAAATGGATAATTTTGATTACATTAAATTGAAAATTTTCTGTATAAACAAAGTCAATGTAACCAAGTTTAAGAGGGAAGTGGGAAATTGGGAAAGAATTTTTATAATCTATGTCTCTGGTAAAGGACTCATTTCTAAAATATACAGAGAACTGAGTCAAATCTATAAGAATACAAGTCATTCCCCAATTGATAAATGGTCAACAGATATGAACAGGCAGTTTTCAGAGGAAGAAATTAAAGATATCTATAAGCATATGAAAAAATGCTCTAAATCACTATTGATTAAAGAAATGCAAATCAAAACAACTCTGAGGTACCATACCTCACCAGACAGATTGGATAAGATGACAAAACAGGAAACTGACAAATGCTGGAGAGGATGTGGAAAAATTAGAACACTAATATATTGCTAGTGGAGTTGTGAACTGATCCAACCGTTCTGGAGAGCAATCTGGAACTATGCCCAAAGGGCTATAAATAATTTCATAACCTTTGACCTTGCAATAATTCTTCTAGGGTTGTATCCCAAAGAGATCATAGAAGTGGGAGGAAGACTCTTATGTACAAAAATATTTATAGCAGCTCTTTTTGTGGTGGCAAAGAATTGGAAATTAAGGGGATGCCCATCAATTGGGGAATGGCTGAAAAAGTTGTGGTATATGAATGTAATGGAATACTATTGTGTTTTAAGAAACAAGGAGCAAATGGACTTCATATTTACCTGGAGAAGCTTATACAAACTGATGCTGAGTGAGAAGAGTAGAACCAGGAGAAATTTGTACACAATTACAGACACAATGTATGTTTGACAACCAAGTTTTATAGACTGGACTCTTCTCAGCAATGCAGCGTTATAAGTCAACCCCAAAAGACTCATGATGGAAAGAGATGTCTACATCCAGAGAAAGAACTAGAAAGAACTGAGTTTGAATCCAGATTGAAGCAAACTACCTGATCATTTTCTTTTTCTTGTTTGGTTTTGTTTCCTCTTTCCCATTGTTCATTCCATCTGATACAATCCGTCTTTATAAGCTGCCTAATGTCTAATGTGAAAGTATTTACAGATCCTATACTTGATTGTATGCCATCATGGGGGGGGGGGGGGGGAAGGGAGGGAGAGAAAACTTGAAACTCAAGGAATTGTGGAACGCAATCTTGTAAACTAAAAATAAACAAATTAATAAAGATCAAAAACTTAAAAAAATAAATAAAAGCATACAAAAACAAATCAACAGAGAGCATACTTAAATTAGAATGCAAAATGAGTGCTAAAACATCCAAGAAGATTACAAATCTCTCTGAACAAGTATTGCAAGTCAAAGGAAACTGAACCAATACCTATAGAAACACAAAACTTTGGAGATTCCAAGGAGAGTATGTGAAACCATGGAAGAAAGTTCAAGAGTGTTGCAAGACAGAAATGAGAATCATAAGAGAAGAATGGAAAAAAAAAACATTTAAAAAATAAACTAGGATTGGGGCAGCTAAGTGTCACAGTGAATAGAGCACTGGCCCTGGAGTCTGGAGAACCTGAGTTCAGATTTGGCCTCAGACACTTAACACGTACTAGCTGTGTGACCTTGGGCAAGTCACTTAACCACAACTGCCCTACCTTGTCCCCTCCAAAAACAAAAACAAAACTACAGTACTAGTCTGCCTAAGGAGGAGAAAAGTAACCAAGATCAGAAACACATTTGGTCAAATATTCTATGTCAATCAACAGTGGGATCAGGTTTAAAAGTGACTACTGCATTTCAGACTGTGTGAGACAGGGAGACCCACTCTCAAAAACAGGAGGGAGGAAAGCAGGGAGGGGAAGGGAGGGAGGGAGATAGAGAGACAGAGAGAGAGAGAGAGAGAGAGAGAGAGAGAGAGAGACAGAGAGAGAGAGACAGAGAGAGAGAGACAGAGAGAGAGAGAGACAGAGAGAGAGACAGAGAGAGAGACAGAGAGAGAGAGAGACAGAGAGACAGAGAGAGACAGAGAGAGACAGAGAGACAGAGAGAGAGACAGAGACAGAGAGAGAGAAATACCATGTTCTGAAAACCAAAGAAACCCAAAATAGCATATCTGAAAAACTGACCCTAAGAGAAAGATGTGTATTAAATAAAAGAGAAGCATTTGAAACATTTCTGGGAGGAAAGAAGGGGGAAGAACAGATGTGAGCAGATTGAATTTTCCTACAGCCCAAACAACCAAAACACACAGTGAAAGTAAATAAATACAACTACCAAGGAAGGAATATATAATTAAATAAATTGTCACATCTTAAGAAACTGTTAAGAGAAAAAATGCAAAATAAAAAGTATTTAAGAAACAAGAAGGACAATTGAGAGGTTTGTTTTTAAAGTACAGAAAGGGATAAAGGTGAAAAAGGAATTTAAAGAACTAGAAGAGGAAGAGCAGGTCTGAAGCACCATGGACTAAATGCTGTAAACCCCATTCCCCATAAGTGGACAATTTAAATAATTAGAGAAATAGTGTTCATGGGTGGGTTGTGTCAAGAAAACAAGAATAATTATACTGAAGTAAATTTGTAGATTTAATACTATATCAATCAAATTATCAAAAGGATACTTTACAGAACAAGATAAAATAACAAAATTTATTCATCTGGAAGAAAACATGACCTAGAATATCAAAGGGAAAGTATGAATTAAGAGGGAATAAGACTTCTGGATTTCAGACTTTACTATTAAGCAGTTATAATCCAAAACATATGGTACTTAAAACAAATAACAACAGAAAATTAGATCTATGGAACAGGCAAGACAATGGAGAATAAGAAGTAATGGATGGAACTCATAAAGAAGATTTTAATAAGCCTCAAAATGTAAATTGAGGGAAAAAATTCATTTGGTTAAAAAAAACTGACAAATCTAACTAGAAAGCACTCTAGCGGAAGTTTTGCTTAGATTAAAGTCTCACAACATAGTCTATAATAAATTCAAAATGGACATATGGTCTGAATATTAAACCTAAAATCATGCATCTTGCATAGCTAAGGGCAGGATATGAATTATTAATGAAACAAGGGATAGAGATACAGCTCTACCAACAATGTATTAGTGAACCCACCTTTTCACAACCCCTCCAACACTGATACTTTTTTCAATCAACAAGCCAGTAACTATGCTAAGTGTTTGACATACAAAGACAGAGGAGTAATAATTTGTATCCTCAAGAAGATTGTGTTTTATATATAATTTCATTGATATATTTTGGTTTTTTGCATATTGCATCTAATTTCCTACCATATCACTTCTCCCACCCTTTCCCAGAAAACCATGAAGTTCAGCAAAACTAATGTTAAAAATGTCTGATGCTTTATGCAGTGTTCCAAATCCTTGGTCCCCCACCTCTACAAAGAAGTCTTCTTCTATCTGATTTGGTCAAACTTGGCCACTATAATTTCACAATATTCACAATAATTGTTATTTGTTATTTTTTTCTTTCCATATATGTTGTTGTCATTATTATGTATATCATTCTCCTGGCTCCACTTCATGTTGCATCAATTCACATAAGTTTTCTCTTTTCTATATTCATCATATTTATAATTTCTTACAGCACAGTAATATTCCATTACATTCATATGCCAAAATTTGTTTAGTCATTCTCCAATCATTGGGAAATTACTTTGTTTTCAATTCTTTGCCACCAAAAAAGCTTGACTATAAAGATTTTGGTGTATATAGGAGCTTTCTTTTTTTCTTCCTTGGGGTATATGCCTAATCTCTGGGTAAGAGGAAGCAGACATTTTAGTCATTCTTTTTGCATAATTGCACATTGCTTTCCAGAATTGTTAGTTCTGAGTTCTACTTAGACTAGTTCAAAGCTCTACCAACAATATATCAGTGTGCCTGCCTTTTCACAACCCCTCCAACATTATTATTCTTTTTTGCTATCTCTGCCAATTTTCTGGGTATACAGTAAAACTTACAGTTGTTTGACTTCCATTTCTATCATTATTAATGATCTGAATTGTTTTTAGTAGTAGTAGTAGTTTATTATTTTTGACAACTTTTCATATCCTTTGAACACATATATTTTGGGAAATGGATCTTGGTATTAAATAATTCTGTTAATTATCTATACATATTGGATGTCAGACCTTTATAAGAAATACTGTTTATGATACAAAAGGTTTTCCCCCAGTTGACCCCTTATCATAACTGTATTAATTTTGTTCAAGCAAAAGATTTTCAAAGATCCACCCTTAAGTTTGAAGGACTATATTCAATTTAAAATAACAGGCATTTATTAAGCCCCTAACATAGGGATACAAAAACATAATGGAGAGAAAAAATTTCTGCCCATTTTCTACAGAAGGATACAACATGTTCACATATAAATATAAATAACTTGAGGAGTAAGAAGAATGCTAAAAACCATGGGAATGAGGAAAGGCTTCTCATACAGTAGTGACAGAGATGAGCTTTAAAGAAAGTTAAGGACTGTTACTAGACAAGGGTAAGGAGAGAGTTGTATTCCAGTCTTCCAGCAGTCCAAAGGTTTGCTAGTCCTTAATTTGCCTCATTCATAGCTGCCCTGAATAAAGTTCTCTGGATTCCAAGTTCGAAAGCTCATTATATTCTAATGAGCCTTTAGGTCAAAAAGAATCAATGGGATAAAACAAGTAACTAGACAAAATAAGTCACCAAATTATTCATATTTTGAATTTTATTTTTTATGTATCTGCCAAGAAAATAATTCCTTTAAGAAGAGCTAGTTTTTGGGGGCGGAGCCAAGATGGCGGAGTAGAAGCAAGACCCTCCCACGGCTCCCACTTCCACCCTCCCCAATCCATGTAAAAAGGGGACTCTAAACAAACTTTGGAGCTGCAGAACCCACAAAATGACACAGAGAAGCTAACCTCCTGCTGAGAACAGCCCGGCAGGCCGGCAGGCATTGGCCAGCGCAGAGCTCCTGGAGCTGAGCCCAGCACCACACCACGGCTTTAGACCCAGTGCGGGCCTGACCAGCCACCTGCCAGAGGGACTCCAGATCAGCAGCAGCTGTGGCCGTTTCCAGATTTATCAACACATAGATGCGAAGGACAAGGTGAAAGGCCAGTGCAGTCTGAACTTTGGGACCAGTAAGTGGGAGTGCGTGGCTTTTACCCCCAGGGCGAGAAACCGCTGAGACGCCAGCACAGCCTGCCAGCACCACGTGGCGGCTTCAGCTCCTGGCCTGCAGAGTGTAGGGGGACCAAGCAACAGTCTGAGGGGTAATCACTCTTGCTTCAACCTGCTTGGATCTGGATTGCAGTCTAGGGTGGAGGTCCTGGGGTATGTGTCCAGCTTGCCAGAGAGTGTGGAGACCTCAGAGAGGGCACCCATCTAATACCTCCGGCAGCTGAGAAAACCCCAGCGTTTGGGACGAAAACTCCCCTGTCTGGTGGCAGAGTCCTACTGTGGCAAAAAGCCCAAAAGTCAAATAATTGAGTGGCAAAATGAGCAGGCAAAGGAAACAAAGCAGACAGAAGATCCCAACATTACACTCCTATTTTGGGGATAAAAAGGAGCAAGGCATGGAACAGGAGGAAATCAGTGAAGTCAGAACTCCTGCACCAAAAGCTTCAAAGGAAAATACAAGCTGGTTACAGGCCATAGAGGACCTTAAGAAGCAGATAAGAGAAGTGGAGGAAAAATTGGGAAGAGAAATGAGAACAATGCAAGAAAATTATGAAATGAGAGTCAACAGCCTGACTGAAGAAAATAATACCTTAAAAAACAGACTGACTCAAATGGCAAAGGAGGCTCAAAAAGGCAATGAGGAGAAGAATGCCTTAAAAAGTCGAATTTTCCAGATGGAAAAAGAATCTCAAAAGCTCACTGAGGAGAATCATTGCTTCAGAATTAGACTGGAGCAAATGGAAGCTAATGACTTTATGAGAAATCAGGATGCTGTTAAACAGATCCAAACAAATGAAAGAATAGAAGGCAATGTGAAATATCTCAGGGGAAAAACCACTGACCTGGAAAATAGATCCAGGAGAGATAATTTAAAAATTATTGGACTGCCTGAGAGCCATGACCAAAGTAAGAGCCTAGAAAGCATCCTCCAGGAAGTTCTCAAAGAAAACTGCCCTGATGTTTTAGAACGAGAGGGCAAAATAGAGGTTGAAAGAATCCACCGATCACCTCCTGAAAAAGATCCCAAAAAGAAAACTCCTAGGAATATTATAGCCAGGCTCCGGAATTCCCAGATTAAGGAGAGAATATTACAAGCAGCCAGGAAGAAAAAATTTGAATATTGTGGAAACTCAATCAGGATAACCCAGGATCTGGCAGCTTCTACACTGAGGGATGGAAGGGCCTGGAATGTGATATTCCGGAGGTCAAAGGAGCTGGGATTAAAACCAAGAGTCACCTACCCAGCAAAACTGAGTATCATGTTTCAGGGGAAAATATGGTTATTTAGTGGAATACAGGACTTTCAAGCATTCTTGCTGAAAAAACCAGAGTTGAATAGAAAATTTGACATTCAGATACAAGAAGCAAGAGAAGCATGAGAAGGTAAACAGGGAAAAGAAATCATAAGGAACTTATCAAAGTTGAACTATTTTTTTTTTAAAGCAATCGGAGTTGAGTGGCTTGCTTGGGGTTGCACAGCCAGTTGTTGTTTGTGGGTGTGGTGCTGAGTGTCTGGGCCTGGATTTGATCTGGGTCGTCCCGGCACTGGGGCCGGTGCTCTTGCTCGCTGAGCCACCTGGCCAAAGTTAAACTATTAACATTCCTACATGGAAAAACAATAATTGTAACTCATGAAACTTTTCTCAGTAGTTGAAGGGATTAGAAATATATATATATAGATATGTGTGTGTGTGTGTGTGTGTGTGTATATATATGTCTTTATATGAGGGTATGCGGGCATATGAATACATATGTCAATGTGTTTATATATGTTTACAGGTATACATAGATAAAGGGCACGGGACCAATTTAACAGGAAGGGATGATACTTAAAAGGTGAAATTAAGAGGTGAGAGGAATATAATGAGAGGAGATGGGGAGAGACAGAGTGGGGCAAACTATCTCATACAGAAGAGGCAAGGGAAAATGGTTACAATGGAGGGGAAGAATAGGAAGGCAAAAGGGAATGGGTCAGCCTTATTCCTATTGAATCTGGCTTGAGGAGGGAGTGAAATACACACTAAATAGGGGATCTCACCCTCCAGGAGAATAGGGGGGGAAGGGGATGTGAGGGGGGATGATGGAAGGGAGGGCAGGCTGGGGGGGAGGGAAGTTGGAATCACCCACTTGTGAAAAGGGACAGGATCAAAGTAGAGAATATAACAAGTGGGAGGTGGGATAGGAGGGAGGGAAATATAGTCAGTCTTTTACAATACATCTACTATGTTATTGTTTTGCATTAGCCGCACATGTACAACCTGTACTGAACTGCTTGTCTCCCCAGTGGGGGTGGGTGGCAGGGGGGGAAGGGAATGAATCTGGAATTGAAAGTTTTAAAATCAAATATTCAAAGATATATATATATGTGTGTGTAAAAAAAAATAAAATAAAATTGTATTCAAAAAAAAAAAGAAGAGCTAGTTTTTGATTGTTCTTTGAAGACAGTCTTCAGATTTTTGTCATCTTATTTCATGTACTTTTTAAAAACAGAACTTTTGCCTGCATTGAAAGTGGGGAGTAGGAAGAGAAGGGGAGTTGGCGCAGGTGGAATTATGATAGCAGTCCCAGAAAACAGGCTGGTTTGTTTCTTTCATAGATTTTGACTATGGATGAGGGCCTCTTTAAGGTATGTACTCTCAAAAAAGCAAACTAAAGAAGTTACCTTAAATTTAACTTCTGAGCTAACCCCAAACCCTTTGCCCTTTGGATGGGGATGGGAGATGGGATCAATTAATTTAAATGTCCTTTTTTTCCCCCCTCACCCTCCTACCCAATTTCTCCTTCCTAGTCCTAAGGGTAAATCAGCCCTGCTGAGCTGACGTACAATTCCGGATAAGACCGATACATAAAACCCACAGCCTCAGATGTAATGATCTGATGCCTCTGCCTCGGGGCATCAACACTGCTAAACACTTCTCTGTCCTTCGGTGAGTGGCTCATGGAGTCATGAGCACCTCGAAGGTGACATACCAAACCATTCTGACTCAGCTGCAGTGGTTTTCCAGTTACCTACAATGATTCCCAAGTTAGATCAGGTCACAACATATATGCTTAACACTTACTACATGCCAGGCACTGTAGAAGACAAGAATATAAGGTGTGGTCCGCTTGCTTTCAGGTGTCGTACAATCTAGTTGGGGAGATAAGACCTAACCCCTGACAGACATACATGATATGTGGGCCTCAGCTTCCCCATCTGTAAAATGAGGGAATTGGAATTATTAAACTACAGAAAATGAGAGAGGAAAGAACAGTACATTTGGAGTCAGTGGCAAGCAAGCTTAGAACCTTAGATCCACTGCTTAATATCTGTGTGAATTTGGACAAGTCACTTAACCTCATTTTCCTTATCTTTAAATTGAGGGGGTTGGATTATGTTAAAAGGACTCCTCTTGCTTTGTCAATGATCCTATGACCATAGGTGTCTGTCCATCATGGAATAGAGAAGGCCTGGGTTTAAAACCTGCTTCCCACACCAGTGATGGGGGTTTTTTCATCTATAAAATGGGAAGAATGTCTGTATTACATATTTCATAGGGTTGTTATGATTTAGTCTTAACATAACAGACGTAATCTGCAACCTTTAAAGTGCTATAGGCAATAGTGTATTATAGAAAAAAACAAAACCGCAATACCCATGTCAACTAAATTCAAATTCTGCCTCTGATATTTAGTACAAATCATTTAGCTCCTCCCCCTCAGTCTCAATTCCCTCATCTGCCTAATGAGGGGATTGGACTAGGCAGTTAATGAAGACCCCTCCTGCTGTACATTTATGATCCTATACAAACCAGAACCAATATTTGGTGTGTACTTTACAAAGGACTTTAGATGTGGATAAGTAGGATAAGTTCATCAAAAAGCATTTATTAAACATCTATCATGTGCCAAGCCCTCCACTAGGTGCTGAGGATACAAATGCAAAGAAGAAAAAAATCATTACTTACAAGGAGGTTACATTCCAATGGAAAATATATTAAATATATGCATATGATTAAATATATATACATACACATACATCCATTGTGTATTCACTGTGTGAATTATATGTATATGTCACAAATATAGAATGACTAAATACATGTATATACATATATAAATACATGCCACAAGTAGAGTGCATAAGTACAAACATATACAGCTATGATATATACATATATAAATATACCTATATAATTTTGTAAACTTCCATGCATACAATTTTTATTCATTGTTTATGACATGTATATTTATATATAATGCATGTATGTATATGCATATATCATATAATATATGTCACAGAGGGAATAAGTACAAATATATACATACAATAATACATATATCTCACAAATATAGAGAGAATAAATACAAATACACACAAAAATGTTAAATACTTGGTAGCTGGGAAAGCAGGCACTAGCTGCTGGGAGGATCAGGAAAGACTTCATTCCTGAGCTGCCCCTTAAAGGAAAGAAAAGCCTCTCTGAGGTGCAGAGGGAGTACACTGCCAGCAAGGGGACCAACCAGATGGTGCGTTGTGCATGAAGAACAGAGGGAAAACCAATTTTGCTGGATATAAGGTGGGAGGATGGGGTGGCAGAATGATAGTGTCCAATGAGGCTGAAAAAAATAGGTTGGGGCCAAGTTGTGAAAGCCTTTAAAAGATAAACATAGTAGTTTGTATTTTATCCTAGAAGCAATATGAAGCCACTAGAGTTGATTTGAGTAGGGCAGTCACATGGCCTTAAGGAAAATTTCTTTGGCAGCAGTATGTAGAATAGGATAGAGTGGTGAGAGACTTCAGGCAATTGGCAGGCTGTTTTCAATAATGTAGGAGAGAGAAGATGTGAGCTGGAATGAAGGTGGTAGGTAGCTGGGTGAATAGATAAAAGGGTCCAGATGCAAGAGATATTCAAATGACAAGACTTGGCAACTAATTGAATTTGAGGTGAGGGAGAGTGAGGTTAAGAATAATTCATTCAATAAACAATTAAGCAACTATTATGTGCCAGGCACTCTGCTAAACACCAGGGCTACAAAAAGAGGCAAAAGACAGTCCCTGCTCTCACGGAGCTTACACTGTAATGACGGAGACAACATACAAATATATAGAAAGCAAGCTATGTACAGGATAAATAGGAAACAAAAGAATTAGAAAGTACTGGAATTAACAAGGGTTCGGGAAGATATCCTGTAGAAGGTGATATTTTAGTTGGGACTTAAAGAAAGGCAGGGAAGTCAGTAGTCAAATTGGAGGAGAGAGACAGCCAGAGAAAATGCCTGGAAACAAGAAATGGAGTGTCTTGTTCATGAATAGCCAGGAGGCCAGTTTCACTGGATCGAAGAATATGTGTCAAGGAGTAAAGAACATTAATTAAGGAGTGATGCCATTATGAACCTGGGAGTCTGGGAAAATAATGGTGTCTTTAACAGAAACAGTGAAGTCTGGAAGAAGGGGATGGTTTGGGGGACCTAATAGTGACTTTAGTTTGATTATTATACTTATGTTTTGTTTTATTAATATTTATATTATTTATTATCATCCTTAAGTTACATAAGACCAAACTGATACTTGGAGAGTTTAAATGACTCACCCAGATTCACCCACCTAATAAATATCCAATGTATTTGAACTCAGGTCTTTCTTTTTTTTTCTTTTTTCAAATGCTTTATTAACTTCTGATTTACATAATTAATTTCCGCCAGATTTTGAGTTACAAATTTTCTCCCCATTTTTCCCCTGCCCACCACCCCAGAATAGCAGTCCCACAGGATATCCCCTCCTCCAATCTGGTCTCTCCCATATCTTCTCCCATGCCCCCTTAGATTTTTCCAGTAGGGCATGGTGGATCTCTATGCCCCAGTGCCTGTATATCTTCTTTCCCAATTACCTGTAAAATAGTATTAATAATAGTATATATATTTGAATATCTGATTTTAAAACTTTGAATTCCAGATTCATTCCCTTCCTCCCTTGTCACCCACACTTATTGGGAAAATAAGAAGTTCAGTATAGATTGTACATGTATAGCTAATGCAAAACATTAACATAGTAGATATATTGTAAAAGACTGACTATAATAACCTCCCTCCTATCCCACCACACACTTGTTCTATTCTTTACTTTGATCCCATCCCTTTGCAAAAGTGAGTGCTTCCAACTTCCCTCCCCCGCAGCCTGCCCTCCCTTCCAACATCCCCCCTCTCATCCCCTTCCCCGTACTGTCCTATAGGGTGAGATACCCTATTTAGTGTGTATTTCATTCCCTCCCCAAGCCAAATTCAGTGAGAATAAGGTTGACCCATTCCCTTTTGCCTTCCTATTCTTCCCCTCCATTGTAACCCTTTACCCTTGCCTCTTCTTTATGAGATAGTTTACCCTATTCTGTCTCTCTCCATCTCTTCTCATTATATTCCTCTCTCACCTCTTAATTTCCCCTTTTAAGTATCATCCCTTCCTATTAAATTGGTCCTATACACTCTATTTATGTATACCTGTAAGCATATATACACACATTCACACCTGTATTCATATGCCCATATACCCTCCAATATATATATACATATATATATATATATATATATATATATATATATATATATATACTTCTATTCCCTTGAACTATTTTCTATTCCCTTGAACTATTTTCATACTGACAAAAGTTTCATCAGTTACAATTATCATTTTTTCCATGTAGGAATGTTAATAGTTTAACTTTGATAAATCGCTTATGATTTCTTTTCCCTGTTTATCTTCTCAAGCTTCTTTTGTTTCTTGTATCTGGATGTCAAATTTTCTATTCACCTCTGTTTTTTTCATTAAGAATGCTTGAAAGTCCTCTATTTCAATGAATGACCATATTTTCCCCTGAAAGATGATACTCAGTTTTGCTGGGTAGGTGATTCTTGGTTTTAATCCCAGCTCCTCTTCTGCCCTCTGGAATACCTTATTCCAGGCCCTTTGATCCCTCAGTGTGGAAGTTGCCAGATCCTGTGTTATCCTGATTGTGTTTCCACAATATTCATTGTTTCTTCCTGGCTGCTTGTAATATTCTCTCCTTGATCTGGGAATTCTGGAACCCCGCTATAATATTCCTAGGAGCTTTCTTTTTAGGATCTTTTTCAGGAGGTGATTGGTGGATTCTTTCAACCTCTATTTTGCCCTCTGATTCTAAAACAGGGCAGTTTTCTTTGAGAATTACTTGGAGGATGATTTCTAGGCTCTTTCTTTGATCATGGCTTTCAGGTAGTCCAATAATTTTTAAATTATCTCTCCTGGATCTATTTACCAGGTCAGTGGTCTTTCCCAGGAGATATTTCACATTGCCTTCTATTCTTTCATTTGTTTGGATCTGTTTAACATCATCTTGATTTCTCTTAAAGTCACTAGCTTCCATTTGCTCCAATCTAAATCCGAGGGAACGATACTCCTCATTGAGCTTTTGAGATTCTTTTTCCATCTGGCAAATTTGACTTTTCATGGCATTCTTCTCCTCATTGCCTTTTTGAGCCTCTTTTGCCAATTGAGTCAGTCTTTTTTAAGGTGTGATTTTCCTCTGTTGGCTGTTGACTCTCATTTCGTAATTTTCTTGCATTGTTCTCATTTCTCTTCTCAATTTTTCCTCCACTTCTCTTATCTGCTTCTTAAGGTCCTCTGTGGCCTGTAACCAGCTTGTATTTTTCTTCGAAGCTTTTGGTGCAGGAGTTCTGACTTCACTGTTTTCCTCCTGTTCCATGCTTTGCTCCTTTTTGTTCCCAAAATAGGAGTCTAATGTTGGAATCTTCTGTTTGTTTTGCTTCCTTTGTCTGGTCATGTCACCCTTCAGTCACTTGACCCCTGGGCTTTTTGCCACAGTAGGACTCTGCCACCAGACAGGGGAGCTTTCTTCCCAAACATTAGGGTTTCCTCAGCTGCCAGAGGTATTAGCTGGGTGCCCTCCCTGAGGCCTCCACATGCTCTGGCAAGCTGGTCACGCACCCCAGGACCTCCACCCTAGACTGCAGTCCAGATCCAAGCAGGTTAAAGCAAGAGCAATTCCCCCTCAGACTGGTCGCTTGGTCCCCCTACACTCTGCAGGCCAGGAGCTGAAACTGCCATGTGGAACTGGCTATGGGGTGTCTCAGCAGCTTCTCGCCCTGGGGGCAAAAGCCATGCTCTGCCACTTACTGGGTCCCAAAATCCAGACTGCACTGACCTCTCACTTTGTCCTTAGCATCTATGTGTTGATAAATCTGGAAATGGCCACAGCTGCTGCTGATCTGGAGTTCCTCCAGCCAGCTGCTGGTTAGGCCCGCCCTGAACTCAGGTCTTTCTCATTCCATGTTCCACATTAGCTCTCCAGGCAATGTCATCTATTTTTGAAGGTCCCTTCCAGCTTTTAAATTTTCTAGTTTCAAAAACGTGTGAGATACACGAAATAATTTTAATCATGCAGAAAACAGTCCATAGTCAATTGCTAAACCTTTTATATAGACAAGTAGTACAAGAATTCTGACAAGGGAGAAATCAATGTGGAGAAAGTTTCAGGGAAGAGATTAATTTGCACAGGGACTTGAAAGTGATCTTTGGACATCATTTCCATTGAGACTGACCTTCTTTAATGGTTCATGGCCCCTCCCCACCATGTAGAATTGCCCCTCCACATCTTTACCTCAGTTGGGTATCAGCCCTCTGGGGCCATTAATACTGATTTTCTCCTTTCTGGGATTCAACTTCTAAGAAATAAGAATATACTCAGATGTTATTCAGAAACTTAATCATTTTTATTGGCATTGGAGAAAGACTATCTTTGTGTGACCCTGGGACAGCCACTCCATCTCTGTGAACTTCAATTTCCTCATCTATATGGTGCTAAACTAGATAATGTCTAAGATAACTCAAAGTTTTAAGGGAACTACAATTTCTTTGACATTGGAGACGTCCATAGGAGTTCTTTGGTTTAAAAATTATCTTTAACATTTTTCAGTCAAAAATTTAAGAAACCATTTAGATCAGTATCCTTGCAAAGTCTTGAAGCAAAGTTGGTTTTTTTTTGGGGGGGGAGGGTTCTCCACAGGAGATTATTTTGTTTGAAGCCAAGTTTAGTCTTCCTAACTTTCCAAGTCCTACATTTTCCTCCAGAGGCAGCTGGGACATTGGGTTTTCTTAAAGATGGCACTATGGCTGTAATTGCTATCAATATTCCTTTTTATGCCTCTAATTTTGCATCTGTGAAGTCCTCACAGTTCATATCTGAATGCCAAGCACAAATACACTAAACTTACTTAAAATAACTAGGAAAATTCCATACGGGTAGTAAAAAGCTTTTCTGCAACAGATGCCAGGGCTGGTAGAAGGGCAAACCATTTAAACTTGGCTCCAAAATTGGTCAAGCTTGAAAATCTCATGAGAGGAGTTCCTAAAAGTCAGAAAGGAGAAAGAAGGCCTAACCCCAAAACATCCATCACTAACACTGCATCTCCACCCAAAGACAAGGCAGAGTCCTAGCTAACTTCCAGACTTTGGGGCTTTTTCATGATGCTGGCAGAAGAAGATGGAAGATATATGGGGTGAGGGGGGAGGGGAATAAAGATACATCATGTTCCTGCACAACTGTTTCTGTATTAGAAAATGACAGAAAGAAGCTGGGACTCTATCCAACATGCATATGTCACAAAGCAGAAGGTATACAGGAAACTGTCCAGACCAAGAAAGGATTCCTCAGAAACCCTCGGAGGTTTGGGGACCACTATAATATACAGCTAGCAAAAAATTCTCAAGCATTCTCTTTATTTTTGCAGTAAAGGAAACCTCAGTGAGGTCTCTCTATTTTTTTTATTCAAAAATCTAATGTCATTATCACTAAACTTATTCTGAGACCAATCTTCCCCATCGATGGCAAGCTAAGAGATAGAGAGGAGCAATGGCATAGACAAGGCTGGAGATCCGAAGACATATAACGAGGGTATAAAAGTTACTTCTGCTGCTCTGTGGAAGCTACCTGACCTGGACCTACAACACTCCCAGGGCCACCTGCTCTGTAACTGAGAAGTAGATTGTGATTTTATTTATCATCTGCTTACCAACCAGTCCAGAATTGGTCCCTCCAATATTCACTCTTTTTGATCCTTAAAATTACATAACCTTATTTATCAGTCCCTGCCTTCTCACCATCCTTATACCTCTCCAGTCTCTTGATCTATATAGCTCTGTGAGGAAAACAAACCCCTATCCTTTTTCTCACTCTGCTCTACTTCCTGCAATGCCCCCTTCCCTATTCTTCAAAGCCCACCTACCCTTGAAAGCCTAGTTCAAATCCCTATTCTACAAGGTCTTTCCAGACCCAACAACCCTCCCAGACCACTTTGATCTGTCTCTCCTCTGAACCTGGGCACTATTTTTTGTATTATTCACTTTATAATTAATCCTAGAATGCCTTGAAGCATAATTTGTATGGGAGTGATGAACCCTTATCTATCTTGTGTTGTTACTTAACTATTCATTTTATGTTTTACCTCCCCAAATAGACTGTAAGCACCAAGATTCTATGATTTCTTTGGGTCAAGGTAAATATCTCTACCTTTTTGTTTGGAAGGGGGAAGGCAGGGCAATTGGGATTAAGTGACTTGCCCAAGATCACACAGCTAGTGTGTCAAGTGTCTGAGGCCAGATTTTAACTCAGGTCCTCCTGACTCCAGGGCTGTATTCACTGTACCACCTAGCTGCTCCCATCTCTCTTTTTTTTCATTTCCTACATATTAACTAGCACTTTAAAGTTTGCAAAGCACTTTACACATATCACAGCATTTGATCCTTGAAACAACCCTGAGAAGTAGGTACTATTATTAACCCTATTTCACAGATGAGAAAATTGAAGCTGAGACAGTGACTTGCCCAAGGTTATACAGAGAGTAAATCTGAGGCAGGATTTTAATTCAAGTCATCCTGACTCCAAATCAAGCATTCTGTTCACTGTACTACTAAGTTGCCTCACTGTCTTTGAGAGTAGGCTTATTTTCATATTATTTTCCTTCAAAAACCCAAAGCCTATCAAACTAAACTATTTGCTATTCTAGGAACTCTGTACCCAAGTTGCCACTTCTGTACATTTCCTTCCAGGGGTGGGGAAGCTGTAGCCTCAAGGCCACATGTGGCCTTCTTTGGTGGTGGTCTTTTGACTGAGTCCAAATTTTACAGAACAAATCCTTTTATTAAGAATAGTTTCTTGGGGGCGGCCAGGTAGCACAGTGAGTAAGAGCACCTGCCCCAGAGTCGGGATGACCTGGGATTGAATCCGGGCTCAGACACTTAGCACCCACCCAGAAACACCTGGCCGTGTAACCTTGGGCAATTTACTTAACCCCAATTGCTTAAAAAAAAAAAAAAGAATAGTTTGTTGGACTAGCCATGTAACCTTGGACAAGTTGCTTAACCCCAATTGCCCTCCAAAAGGCAAAAAAAAAAAAAAAAGAATTGGCTGTTGTTGTTCAGTTGTTTCAATCACATATGACTCTTCGTGATCCTACTTGGGGTTTTCTTGGCAAGAAAACTAGTTTTCCATTTCCTTCTTCAATTCATTTTACAGATGAGGAAACTGACAGGGTTAAGTGACTTACCCAGGGTCACAAAGCTAGTATATGTCTGAGGCTGGATTTGAACTCAGGAAGATGAGTCTTCCTGAATTCATTCCAAGCACTCTATCCACTACATGGCCCCATTGTCCCATATTCCATATTTCCACAGGCGAAACCCAATGCCTAAAATGCATTCCCTCCTAACCTATGCGTCTTACTATCACTGCTTTCCTTTAAGCTTCAGCTCACAAAGCACCTTCTTCAGAAAACCTTTCCAGATCCCCCTAGCTCTTACTCAGTACACTCTCAAGTAATCATATATCTACTGGGTGCCCCAAGAGTCTTCTTAGTTCAGTTTAAGTTTTAACAGCTTAAAACTGTCCACCTCCTTCAACTCCAAGACTTTCAGCTCGCTGAGGAAAGAAACTGTTTTTCATTTTACCTTTGCATCTCCAGCACTGAGCAAAGCTCTTCACACTGAGAAGGCACTTGATAAATGGTTGTTGAATTGAGTTGGCTAATTGACAGAATTAACCCACCAAGCCAAAAGATTAACAGATTGATAGAAATTTACTTGGTTACAATACAACTGCCAGACATTACAGTAAATAGTGGGAAAAGTTCTAGACTTGGAATCAGAAGAGTCCTGGGTTTGAATAACATACTAAATATATGACATGATCCTGAGCAAGTCATTTGACCTTTCTGTAATTCAGTTTCCTCAAAATGACAATATTGGAACAAAAGTACTTATGATGTATGATCAAAAAAAAAGAAGATGAGCTGGTCAGGAGGCAGGAATGACAAAACATCATTAGATGACCACTTAACTCTAGTGGTGTCCTCATCATGCCAAGAAAAAGCATAAAAGGTGCCCAGTCTATTGGGCGCACCCCATGAGCCTATGGACAAGAGTAGCACAAAGGTGCTTTTTGTCACTGGAAGGAATATTCACAAAAATAAGGTCATAGATCAATTTGAACAAGAATTTCCTCCCAGGATTGCTGTAAGAAATTGCTGTCAATCTTAAAGCCTAGGGATATTTCAACTATTCTTAGCATGTTGCTGTCTGATCTCTTATGGTCATATTTACCTCTTCATTTACCAAGAGAAATTCATTTGCACATAGTGAGCATAAGAAATATCTTCATAATTCAGCTGACACCTACCTTGGAAAAGCAGACCAGTGTTCTTTTCTGGCTTGTTTGGGTGATTGTCTTCATCCAACCTTGGTTTGTAGTACCTCCTGCCTTCCTTCCACCTCCTCTTCTTTTCTCACCATTTTCCCCACACCCCTTCACTACTCCACACACTCCCCCCCCCCCAAAATCTGGCTCCTTTCTCTCTCACTAGTTTAACATTTGATTTCTTGTAAGTGTCTGTGGGCTGAGCGTTTGTATCAGACAAGTATCAGGAGGAGCCCAATTCATCTATACTAACCAAGCAAGGAGAAAATGGAGAGCAAAGTAGTATGAGCTTCACTATTGATCACCTTCCTGTGTGTATTTATATCCTTCATGGAAGCAATCTCCCTTTGTACAACCACAGAGTATGTATAGTCAGAACTGTCAGTTCAGAAGCGGTCTGTTACAAGTGTTTGATATGGAGATTTTGGCAGTGGGAATGGATGTACCTCAATGAAACGTTTATGTAAAATGACAGCTTCTGGAAAATGATGTAGTCAGGTTTTAAAAAGAAAGAGAGGAAAAGAAAAAAAAGATGACAAGGAAGAAGAGTACAAATGGAAAAGCTCCCTTCTTCCCTCTCAGTCCAAAACAAAATTCTCATTTGGGCTAGCCAGCTTTGGCATGCTCTTTAAAGTTGGAGAGGTGAAGGCAGGGAATGATATTTCTAAGATACAGAGAGGTGAATTAGGAACTAAGAGAATTTCAGCTGACAAATTCTTTTTTTTTCTTCTTACCTAATTTGTTTTAAGTTCATTTTAACTGCTCATAAAAGGTTAAATTCTGTTCCATTTAATTCTGTTCTCTCTCTCTCTCTCTCTCTCTCTCTCTCTCTCTCTCTCTCTCTCTCTCTCTCTCTCTCTCTCTCTCTCTCTCTCTCTCTCTCTCTCTCTCTCTCTCTCTCTCTCTCTCTCTCTCTCTCTCTCTCTTTCCTCTCTCTCTCTCTCTTCCCTTCCTTCCAAACCCACATACACTCCTGATTTATTTGTGCTAGTCATTTTTATTACTGAAATAATGACCTGAATGTGAATGAGATTTTGTGAGTAGCTTACTCTCTTATGAAAAGACCAAATTATAAATGATGAGCCTCTTATTTTTTTTTCTTTTTGGAACTTTTACCTAATATAATTTTTAAGAGGGTGGTGGGGAAAAGATACCAACTAATCCTCTTTTGGAAGCTGACAGAGCAAAGGATCGCCTGTAATTGTCTTTTGTTTAAAAGGTAAATTCTTATTCCTGCAGAGCCGAAGTTATCCTCCCCCCATTCAATCAAACTGCTGCCAAGTTTAGGATTGTTATTTTCTTCCCTAACCACCCTGCTCCTATATTTTTAATAGCCTCAAATGCAATTTGCATTCCCTAGTAAGAATTTTCTGGCAAGTATGTTACTCTGAAGAAGCAAGTAGAATAGAAGGTTCCCAGGAGGGAAGAGAGATGGTTCCTACTGGAAAGAGAGTTCCAGGTCAGCAATAATATACATGGCTATGAGCAAACTGACAATGGACATTAAGTAGGAGAAGGGAATTGGAAGCCAATTCTCCACCTAAGAACTCAGTTTCCACTTCTAAAAATAGAATAAGCACTTGCCCTTCCCCCATGAATAGGTAGGCTATGAAGAAAATAAGATATCATAGAATTTCAGAAGTTGAAGAAACTAGTCAAACCCACACCTAAAAAAGAATTCCCATACAACATAACCAACAAGCCATCCAATCTCTGCTTGAATCTCCACTGAGAGGGAACCCATTACCTCCCCAAAGCAGTTCATTCCATTTATGGTAACTTTTAATCATTAAGAATTTTTTTTTCCTGAAATCAACAAAAAATTTGCTTATTTGTAACTTTTCATCCATCACTGGGTGAAAACTTTTCACTCATCCTGCCCTCTGAGATCAGACTGAATAAATCTGATAAATTTATTTTATAAATTATAAATAAATAAAAAAACAATGCTTGAAGACAACTATCATGACCCTTCTTCCCAGGCTAAGCATCCCCAATTCTTTCAATCCATCCTCATACTGTCTGGACTCTAAATGCTCATGATATTGGCTGCCCTCTTCTTCACACTTTCCAGCTTATCAATGTCCTTCTTAAAATATGGCACCCAGAAGTGAAAATAACACTGCAGTTGTGTTATTGTCCGATCATGACAGAGAACAAAAGGAAAATCACCTCCTTATGCCTGGAAACTGTGCCTCTTAACATAGCCCAAAATTTCATTGTTTGTTCCAGCTGCTGTATCACACTGCTGATATAGTGAGCACATGCATGCATGTACACATACATATACACACACACAATATCAGCTTGTTTTCCAATAAAAAAAATCTTTTTCAGAAAAATTGTTTTCTAACCTCCATTTCTATGTATGTGAAGTTAATTTTTGTTTTATTTTATTTTATTTTTTGCTTTTTGGAAGGCAATTGGGGTTAAGTGATTTGCCCAACGTCACACGGCTAGTTTTTGTGTTAAGTGTCTGAGGCCCGATTTGAACTCTGGACCTCCTGACTCCAGGGCTGGTGCTGTGAAGTTCATTTTTGAACCCAAATATAAGAATTCAAATCTATCCTTCCTGAATTTCATCTTATTAGATTCAACCTAATGGTCTAGTCTGTAAAGATCTTATTGGCTCCTGAATATGTCTTCCCCCAATGTTATGCCATCTACAAATTTGATGATCATACCATTTATGCCTCTATCTAACTCATTGATAAAACTGTTAAACATCACAGGGCCAAACATAAATCCCTGAGGCAATCCACTAGAGACTTCCTGCCAAGTAGATATTGAAAGATAAATGACTACTCGTTGAGCTACCTAATTGTATTATCATCTAGTCCACATCCCTCCATCTTTTCCACAAATATCATTAGATACTTTATCAAGTGCTTTGCTAAAAATTTGAGTAAACTACATCTGTTGCATTCCCCTGATCAGTTTACTTTAGTCAAAAAGGGGAAATAAAGGTTTGACATGACTTCTTTACAGAGCCATGATAGGTCTTTTTGATCACCATTTTCATTTCTATGTATTCACTGCCTATCTTTTAAATGATCTGTTCTAGCATTTACCTAGGAATTGAAGTCACCATCACAAGCTTGATATCCTGATGTTTCAAAAAGGGAAGAACATATAGCCTACAAATTAATATCTGTCAATTAATTTGTTCTTCTCCAGTACTGCCATACCTTTCTCAATCTCTATGATCTTTTAAAAAATGGATGCCAGTGGCTCAGTCATGAAATACAACCATTCTTTCAGTACCCAAGGATGTGGTGCATCTGGGCCAAGGGACTTGAATTCATCAAGGGCAACCAGGTGCTCTCTCTAACTATCTCCTTACTTATCTTTGGGTATCAATTCCTAACCATTTGTGTTGTCATTTCCTGTGAGGTCATTCTCCTTGGCAGGTAAAACAGAAGCAAAATAGGGACTGAGAAGTTTTACCTGCTTCCTATTATCTCTTATCATCATCCCATTCACCACAACTAGCAATCCTGTCTCCTCTTTCATCCTCCTCCTTAATGTAGCCTTAAAAAAAGAGAAAGAAAAGAAAACCTTTGAATGAATGAAATAAGCATTTATTTCAGTGTCCTTAGCTTCCCTTGTCAGCTTCACCTCATTCAGAGCTTTAGCACTGTTAAAACTATTTTTACAAAGCTATGCCATACTAAAGAGTAAGTAACACAATACTGAACTCCACACTAAGCAATATATCAGAGAGATACCTAGGCTAGCAGCTTTGCTACTCCCTTAGGTACCAACATTCACTCTAAGGAGGTTAAATGTAGCAACATTTATAATGAACTCTCTTAAGAGGAAAATTGCATCTGGGGCTGAGTCTATCAGAATGTGTCCAACCTCACAGCAACAGAAAATAAGGCAGCTGAGAACTCAGCTTGCCTCTTTGTCCTCATCCCCTCTGAGGGTAGACTCACTCTTCAAATCAATGGAAGAAATCCTTTCTTTTGCTGCCATGAATACATATACACATACATATACATATGACATCTTTTAATGTCAGCTTGGCAGACATCTCTAGTGGATTGCCTCAGGGATTTATGTTTGGCCCTATACTGATAAGTCTTATCAACGAGATGAATAGAAGCATAAATGGTATGTATGCTCATCAAATTTGCAGACGACATAAAGTTGGCAAAGTGGATAATTAACACACCAGAAAACAAAATAATATAAACATATGTGCATATATGTGTGTGTGCATATATATTTACATATGTTGTTCATTTTAGTCATGTCTAACACTTTGTGACCCTGTTTGGGGTTTTCTTTACAGAGATACTAGTCTGGTTTGCCATTTCCATCTCCAGCTCATTCTTACAAATGAGGAATTGAGGCAAAGAGGGTTTAGTGACTTGCCTAGGGTCACACAAGAAGGAAGTATCTGAAACCAGATTTGAACTCAGGAGGAAGAGCCCTCCTGATTCCAAGGCCAGCACTCTGGCCTTTCCATCACCTAGATGCCTGCATCTGCATGTGTGTGCACATATATGACTATAATACAACATGATGATGCACTATATATTATATAGTTTATACGTGTGTGTATGCTATATCTCCCCCCAAAAAAAGAGTGAGGTGTCACCTCTGACCTCATTAAGGAAATTCTACCAGTTCTAAGTATTATTCTTAAATTGTCTGAATCCAAAGGGCATAGCCTCAAGCCCTTAGAATGTAGGTACTTCCCTATTCCAGTGACAAGAAATTGCAGGTAAGAATACAATTTCTCACTGTCCCAGATGAATATTTACCCAGAAGTCATCTTTCATGATAAATTTTTATCATGTCATTTTTTCATTGATATATAAGGACCATATAAGGACCTAACGTGTGCCCACATACTCCTAAGGACTGGGGCTACAAAGACAAACAAGAGCCGTCTCTGTCATAAGGAATTTTACATTATGGTAAGATAATTTCAAAGTCAAGGAAGCCACTAGCAGCTGTCTGGGAGGAGGAAAGAGAAGAGGAGAGCCTGCATCTAGGATGGGTTGACCTCTGAAGGAATCTATGCATTCTAAGAGGTGGATGCGAGAAAAAAGTATATTCCAGATGTAGGACAGATAGACACTTAAATGCAGAGATGTGAACTAAAATATCACTATCTTCAGAGTCAGAATACCAGAATTCAGATCTTTCCTCTGTTAAGTGTGTGACCTTGGGCAAGTCATTTAACCTCTCTGGGTTTCAGTTTCCTCACCAATAAAAGGAAAGAATTATACCAGATCCTCACTTCTTAAACTGTGGGTCATGACCCCATGGGATAGGGGGAAAAATTTGGTAACAGTAAAAGGTTTCTGAATGTGCAACAACCAAAAATTAATTTAAAATAAAATGCATAAAAAGGGGTCTCGAGTGGAAAAAGTTTAAGTAGCTCTGTACTAGATGATCTCTAAGGTCCCTTACAGCTCTAAAACTACAATCCTATCCTTGCTGCACAACGTATGCCATGAGCACTCCCTATATTTCTCTCTTTGTATAGCATGTGATGATGAGTGCTATGTCATATGTCTGAAAAGATAATTTGCAGCTTTAGATAGCAAACAGAGGAACTTATATTTTGTCCTAGGGAGCCAATGAAGGCTTTTGAGCAGGGGAGTAACATTGTCAGACTTGTCTTAGGAATAGCAATTTGGTAGGTAAAAACTGAAGCATGTTAACAATTAAGGGGCTCCTGAAATAGACCAAGTGACAGGTGATGAAAACTTGATCTAAAGTGATAGCCACGTGAGCTGGGAAAAGGGGTAGCTTCAAGAGATATTGAGAGGTTAGAATCAAAAAGCCTTGGCAAAATACGGTGTTGAGGGAAAGTTAGGAGTCAAGATGACTCCAAGTTTGCAAACCAGGATGAAGTGGGAGGATAGTTGGCAGAAATAAAGAAGTTAGGAAAAGGAGTGACTTTTGAGGAAAAGATAACGAATTATATTTTGAACATGCTGAGTAGAGGATACCTTGTTGGATATTCAGTTGAAAATGTCATATGGGGGCGGCTAGGTGGCGTAGTGAATAGAGTACCAGACCTGGAGTCAGGAGGACCTGAGTTCAAATGTGACTTCAGACACTTAACACATAATAGCTGTATGACCTTGGGTAAGTCACTTAACCCCAAATTGCCCTGCCTTCCCCCCTCCAAAAAAGAAAATGAAAAAAATGTTTTAAAGAAAAAGAAAGAAATGTCTTATTTAAGTTGGTAATGTAAGAATAGAGCTCAGAAGAGACTAAGCCTGGATATAATGACCTAGGACTCATCTGCACAGAGATGGTTCTTGAACTTATGGATACTGATGAGATCACTGAAAGACACTGTAGAGACAGAAAGGACAGAACCTTGGAGGCATACATTAAGTTTGGGGAGACCTTTTGAATAAGATGGACAAATGTAGTTAGGGTAAAAGTATAGTTACATTGGCTTACAGAAGCACTGCGGATATAGAGCTGGACTTAGGAGTCAGGAAAATGTAGGTTCAAATCCTGTGTCTGTGTGACCCTGGGCAAGTCATTTAACCTCTAAATCCTCTGGGCAACTCTAATACTATAAGTTGAAGAGGAGATGCTGACCTGCATTGGTAGAAGGAATTTGCTTCTCTGGGAGTTCCCCATTCCCATGAAATCACAGATCCAGTCCCTATCCATCCATGAATTAATGGATTTTTTCCAGTTCAGTTCAACAAATATTTATAAAGTGCCTAGTGCATACAGAGCATTTGATAACATGTTTAAGATATACAGTGTTTAGATAGGGTCCTTGCCCTTGGGGAGCTTATTATCTACTTAGGAGAGAAGAAAACAATATATGATAAGGGAAGGACAAAGTATTAGTAGGTCTTGAGGGAAAAAAAGGAGGCTGTGCTGTAGGGAAGGAGTCTTCCTGGAATAAGAGATATATGAATTGGCTTTTAGAGGATGGATAGGAATTCAGGGAGTGAGCATGTTTCAGGGAACGGGAAGTTTATCCAGTTTAAATGGAGCAGAGAAAATCTGAGAAAAAAATGCAGTAAGATTAACAAGGTAGGGAGGCACCAAAGGGTGGTGAGTCTTCACTGCTAAGTAAAGGAGTGTGAACTTTACCAGGCAAATAACAGAAAACCAGGGCAGAGCTTTGGCTGGAGTGGCCATGTAGTGTAGGAAAAAGATTGCTGGGCTTGGAGTCCAAAAGACTTAGTTCAAATCTAGGTCCTGTTACTTAATGGCTGTGTGACCTGGAGCAAATAGTTTAACTTTTCTGAAACTATATGGTAACTCTTCTTTATAGAATTATTGTGAAGAGTATTTTATATTAAAGTGCTATAGAAATGTGAGCTGTTATTATTATGGAGAGATGACATGAATGATATTCCTATGCAGGAAGATTCATCTGATTCATATAAAGAACAGTCTGGAGAAGTGAGAGAAAGAAGGTGGGAAATAAAAGAACACCTCCCCCCCCCCCAATTCTGAGTAGTGGAGAGGCAGCATGGTTTTGTGGAAAGAGCATTATATTTGAACCCTAACGCTGATATTACCAGTCCTGTGAATTTGGGCAACTCATACCCTGTAGACCTCATTTAATTCATCTGTAAAATGGGGGCAATAACTTACACTACCTTGCAGAGGTATTGTGAGGAAAGCCCTCTGTAAAATATGAAGGGCTGTACAGAAGGGTGTTTCATTAAGCTATTAAAGCTTAAAACTTCACTAAGACTTTTGGCACATGCTGTATATAAAATGAGGGCTATCTCATAATTATTAAATAAACCTGGAAGGAGATAACAGAATCTTGCCATGCTCAACATTTTTATCAATGACTTTGATGAAGTCAGAGAAGACATACTCATCAAATCTGGGAATGAAATAAAGCTAGACAGGGGTAGCTAATATGCTAAATGACAAAAATCAAGACAAACAGATTTCAACAGGTTGGAGGGTTGGACCAAAACTAAGGAAATGAAGTCCCATAAGAACAAATGTAAAATCCTATACTTAGGATGTGAAAAAAATAGTCAACTACAGAAGTACAAGCTGAATGAGACCTAACTCAACAGTATTTCATGGGAGAAAGGACAAGGAATTGACTGACAGTATTACATGGCTTTTAAAAAAAAGCTAATGTAATCTTAGGTTTCATTTATGGTATCTAGAACAGGGTAAGTGATACACTTATCCCATGGCCTATGGTAAAAAGAGGTTCTATCAGCCTAATAATTTGGGACTGGAGAGCTGTCTTTATCAATATCTGTGGAAGTTAATTAGCCTTGACATACAAAACCATTCTTTAAAACTATAGCCTTAAAATTCATTGAAGCCAAATGAAGTCCTAAAGGACTTCCCATCCAATTAGAGTGGGGAAATGAGCTGCCCAACGTCACAAATACAATGACAGAAACAGTTCCCTTATCTTCTAGTCAGGTGCTCTTCCTATTCTACCATGTTTTTTTACCCCAAATTTAAGATAAGTTGTGGGAATATTATCATCAGGGAGAGTACTCAGCAAAGTAGCACAGAGATTGGAAAAGTTCACAGATTTAGAGCTAGAAAGTGACTTAGAAGCCAACTTATCAACCTCCTCATTTCAGGGATGAAGAAACTGACACCTAGGTGTTTAATAAATGTATATTGACTGATTGATAGACCATAACCAGGCCTGTTCACATTACAGTGAAGGGAACTAGCTCCACGACACAGATAGCATTGAAAAAGAATGAAGCCCTCAGGTTGTGGTGAGGCTAGGAAGTCAAGTCTAACAAAAACCTAGAAATATGACTGCCCAGGAATCCTGCCACACAGGCAAGGAGACCATAAAGGGCTCTTTTGTTTCATACATAATGGAAGACTTTGCTCTGGTGACATGATCCCTGGTGAAATGACACCCATGATCTCATAAAATATACTCACTGAGGCAGCTTACCATCATTTCTTGGATATGGAGGATCCTGGATTAGTTCCTCCTGCCCTAACTCTGGTCTCTGTGAAAGAACAAGGGAGACCATAAGGAGTGGTAGATGCTCAGCTGGAACTATGAATATACTGTATCCTTCCTCTGCATTTGTAATTATAAGCATTATTAGCATCAAATGCTCTGCATTTATCCTTATAAGATAAATGAATCTATTCTTTTGTAAAATGGTGTGCTCTGGCCTACCTATTATGTCTATCCCTCGGAGTTTTTAGGTACCCCAAAGAGTTTAGAGGTATCCCTTTCTTCTGCTATTGGCTCAAGCTCCCCCCAGTGTTCCCCCCATTTTAGGGGCCAGTAACTAGCATCCAACTGCCACCTGACCATTTAGCACTAAGTAACTTTCAGAAAGGGATATTTACTTCAAAGAGGCAGCAAAAACAAACATTTCCCCCCATACCTCAGGGGCTTAATTTCTCCCTGTACCTGGTATCTGGAGGTGTTAGGGTTAAACTTATGACAGTTTCTGCATAGCATTAGTCCCATCAAGTTTATGTACAGATGTAGCACTACTGTCAGATGCATCTTTCTCCTGGGCTCCACACCTGAAGGTCACACAATGAAGATCACACCTTGTTGCAAAGATCATCAAACATGTTCTGGATGAACAATCTAGCCTGGCCTCTAACTCCTAGATTTCTGTGGTTCACTCTCTCAACCTTTCAAAACTCCCTTCAAATGTACAAATCTGGAGATTCCCTTCATTGTACACTGAGCAAAGTAATCACCAAGATCTCCCAAAAGCAAATGAGATGGACATCCAACCTTAGCTGACTCAGGCCCTTTTGAAGACACCCAACAGTTCTGATGATGTTGCCAAAGGAAAAATTCCCCCCCTAACCACATAGTAAGTCAACTAGAATAAGTTACAGAATGTCCATGAATACATTTCCTTCAGATATCATCACAATTCTCCCTAAAGCAGCTCCCTAATGTCCTCTATATGGAAATGCCACCTTAGAAGGATGATAGGGTCTACACATTCTCCAGAACCCCCTTACACTTTTATAATTCTTGCTTGCGAGTCAGTCATTATTGCCATTCTGTTATAGGGACCTGGGATGGCTCTGATTTATCCCGTGCCTCCTAAAATATTCAAAGAAGTTGAAGTGATTTGTACAATGACACATAGTTAATCAGTGGCAATGTCTGGACTGAAACCGGGGCCTCATTGCTCCCTTTTCCAGGGAATATCTTTATCTTTCCAAGACACCCAGCTCACGGTAAAACTGCAAGAACCTAAGACCATCATCTCATATGGAAGCTATGCCACTAAATGGTCCCTGGCCCATGGGGTATAGTTACCGAAAAAGGCCCAAGAAAGAAGGTGAAGTTCTTCGCTGGCTTTCCAAGGGTCTAAAAAACCAAATGGAGTTAATGCTCCTACAAGAACCACCTCAAAGATCAGTCAGAAGAATTCTCAGACTCTAGTGATAACATTTCAACTTTGAAAGGCCATAACTGGTGCCTGCTACAGATTTCTGCTTAGAGAATCGCATAAGTCTCCAGAAGCTTTTCTTCCAACTACCATCCTCACCACCTCCTCTGCAGGCACATCCTCATGGAACAGAAGCCACATAAGCTTGGTCACAAAAAGAACTGGAACAGAGGAGAGAACACAGGACAGACAAATGTGAGCACAACCATTTGTGTCTCCAGATGCTCTCCTAAAGCAATCGCTTCAAAGTGATTTGCAGTCAGATTGTTCTTCTTTCTTATCTCTATCACCCTTCAGCTTAATGCCTTCATCTTGAGTCCTTGCTTATTTATTCCACAGAGCCAGATTCACCTAACATCTGCACCCCCGTCTCTAGTCTCTAGCCATCCCCTGCATCCCCAACTCCACTTCCCACACTGACAGAATCAGAAGATGTAGTTCATAGGCAACAATTGGAATGGAAACTTTCCTGCCTCATAGAGGCTTAGGAGGGAGAGATTAAGAATACTCAGCACCTTCAGTCTATAATTGTGGAGCTCCCAGGCCTGCAGGAGTGAGATAATTAGCATTGGGTTCCTTGACATTCTGCCACATGGGGTTGCATGTTAAACAGTCTTACTGCTACTTTTACTGTCAGGACTTTCAGGGTGATAGAGGTGGGTGGGTAGTAGTTCTTCTAGGAAGTAAGGGGGTGTGGGGGGGAAGGATGTGTCCCTGAGGCACTTAGGCAAAAGAAGTAAGGAAAAATATGCACCAGAGGAAATTTTTTAATATTCCACATTTCCTATAGCAAGTAAATTCCCATGTCAAATAAGGTACAAATAAATGTGAAGTCCCTGTCTTGGCCTCTGATTAATTAGAGTAATATCCACCCCCACCTCCCATACTCCCATCCCAATTTTTAACTTGTTCTTTAAAAAAAAATCCATAAGCTTTTAATTTTGTTTTGTGAGGTTTTTCTAATGTATACATGCTTGCACATGCGTGTTCTGTTTTTATCCTATTCCTTAAATGAGGTCTTTGCTGAGAATTTACAATTTCCCCATGGCATCAATCTTGCAAAGATTGCTTTTTTAACACTGTTAGGCTTTAATTCTAACAAGCTGCCTCTTTATTATAGAACCAGGTCACATTGTCTTGACAATGCAAGAAAATCTTTTATCAGCAAAGGGGGGGAGGGGTTGCATTTGAGGGAATGGTGCATGTGTGTGAAAGAGAGCATAAGTAAATAGAATGGAGAGAGAGAGAAAGAGAGAAAAAAGGAAGAGCGGAGTGACCCAGGAAAAAGGAGTGTGATAGTTTATTTGCTAAACTCATGTAATAATTTTTATAAATAAGATTTTTCAATTGCCTGGGATGTCTTCATTAATAAAATACTATCTCCTGGAAATGGTATGTGTTGCTTAAGAATAACAGGAGGAAAGAAAGGAAATGTGACAAAACTTTGATAGACACATTGGGACCAAAGTTCAGCTCCCTTCCTGCACAGATGGTTGTTATTACTGGCCCAGTGCATTTTTTCCTAATTGCCTGATCACAGTCACTGTCCAGTGCAGCAGGGAAGGAAAATAGGAAGGGACCCAGCAGGGCTACAGGATGAGAACTAACTCAGAGCAGAAGCACCAAGCAGATTTTGGCAACTAAGAAGTGTTTCTCCTCCCTCCATTACTCTCAGTTTGAAATGTTTTTCTTGCTTTTTAAATGGGGAATCCCTCCTGCACATTCCACCTCAACCAAAGCCTAACCCAGTTTCCAAGTTCAACATCAGTTGAGCAAGACAAGACTTTTTCCTCTACCCATTCCCAGGTTCAAATGCACAATTCTCTCAAATTCCTTCTCTCCTTGGTATTTCTCAGGCCTTTAAAAATCATCACTAAAATATCTTCTTCTATAGCAGCTACTAGAAGAAAAAAACATTTATTCTCAAAATCCTCTCTTTCCCCCACTTCAATCCTGCTTTTAAAAGTATCTCTTGTCTTTAAGGTAGGCCGCCTTAGCTATCTATTCATTTCAGGCGTGTCTAGGAAGTGAATAAGAGTCCTGAGACCCCGAAAAGGAAGGAATGTGCCCCTCTTTTCTTATATGCAATGCCCTGGCAATATATTGATTCCCCCTTGATCCTTAAACCATTCACTGTCTCTCCCAGTACTCCTAAGAGAAGGAGTAGATGGGTCTGTTGAGAGAAACCTTTTTTTTTTTTATTGTTCTCATTTCTATTATATGAGCCAGAGCAGTGCGACTGCACTATTCTGGGAGGGCAGTATGACTGTAGCCAAATTTCTTTTTATAAAAATTTAAATCAATGTGATGTATAATTTAAAGCAGCTCAGAAATCGAGAGTTGTTTTTAGCTCTGATGCCAATGATCAATGGTATCACGCCTGAGGTACAGGGTGGGTGAGGGGAAAGGGAACATTTATAAAGAATATTCTCTTCCTTCTTGAAATTACTTTGGATTCTTTTGCATGTACTTTGAATTTGCTTATCTGTGTTCTCCTATAATATCCCTCCCTAGTACCATGAGCTTCTTGAGGAAAGGGCCAATTACTTGGTTACTGTTATTTTTCTTTGTCTCCAGCCCCTCCCGTTGCCTCTAGTGGGATACTAAAGTAATTAATTAGAAGTCGAGAGGATTTTAGAGATGTAGTCCAACCTCCTCATTTTACTGATGAGGAAACTGAGACCCAAAGAGGTTAATCTCTATTATGATTTGCTTCTAAGGTCACACAGTAGTGAGCAGCTAAGCCAAACTTCAAATTCAGCACTCTTCCTACAATATGATGCTGCTTTTCATGCTTTATAAACATTTGCTGAACTGAACAGAATAAAAGATGCAGTAACTTTAAAGGGCCCTATCTACCAGATTAAGAGTTCTCAAACTGGGCCTGGGAACTGAATTTATTTGACTTAATATTTGATAATTATGTTTTAATATATTTGTTTTCCTTTGTAATCACATGTATTTTTTTTTTTTGCCTTTTGGAGGGCAATTGGGGTTAAGTAACTTGCCCAAGATTACATGGCTAGTTTTTGTGTGTGTGTGTGTGTTAAGTGTCTGAGGCTGGAACCGAACTCGGGTCTTCCTGACTCTGGGGCCGGTGCTTTACTCACTGCGCCACCTAGCCGCCCCTCCTGTATTGTATTTTTTGTATTTGAAAATACCATTCTGAGGAGTTCATAGGTTTTACCAGACTGCTAAATGGGTCCATGATGGAAAAAAGTGGGGGGTTTGCTTTGCTCAGTCATTTCAGTCATGTCCAACTCTTCACGACCCCATTTGGGGTTTTCTTTGTAAAGATACTGAAGTGGTTTACCATTTCCTTCTTCAACTCATTTTACAGAGGAGAAAACTAAGGCAAAATGGTTTAAGTGACTTGCCCAGGGTCACACAGCTAGTAAGTACCTGAGGCCAGATTTGAACTCTCCAGGCCCAGCATTCTATCCACTGTGCCACCTAGCTGACCTCCACCCCAAAACAGAGTATCTTAAACTAGATGATATCTAAGTCTCTTCCAGATCCAGCATTGTATGTTACCCTAAATGCATTTATAGATTTTAATTCAATGTTATCAGGCTAAAAAAGCTAATCCCAACAATAGGTACTGGCAACCGGGAAGAGCAAACAGGAAAGGTCTCATATTGAAGGTAGAATTTAAGCTAGCCTTTGAATGAAATTTAGGGATTATCAGAGATCAAGGGTAACAAGTGAGTACACTTCAGACAGGGTGCAAACAGTGATAGGGATGGGAGAAGGCTGGTTTGGTTGAACCACAGAGCATGCTCAGGAGAAGCAGGTTGGAGCCAGGTTGTGAGAATCTTTAAATGTCAGTCAGAGGAATTTGTATTTTCTCCTAGGAGCAACAAGGAGGTGCTGGCGTTTACTGAGAAGACAGTAGACATGATCATATCTACGCTTTGGGAAAATCATTTTAGCAGCTGAATGGAAAGATGAATTGGAAGGAAGAAGAGACTTGGAACTAAGAGAGCAAACTAGGAGGCTATGGCAATAGTCCAGTTGAGAATGTATGTATATATTATAAATACAATTTTGTGTGTGTGTGGGGGGGGTATATATGCATACATATATATTTAAATAAATCTACAGTTTTATCGGTGTGAGTTCTCCTTCCCCCATGGCAGACCTCATCCCACCACTCTTTCTCCTCCTGTGTAACCCTTGTCCATATCCTCCTGTAAATACTCCATGTAGAGTACTGAGAGTCCTCCTCTGGAAGGAAGGCACTCTTACACTTCACAGGTACTAATGTTGTACATCAGCTCTACATCAGTTATCCCTCACTCATGTGACGTGATTAAATGACCTGCTTTTCCAGTCATATATTATCCTTTCCATTTCCTCTCCATTGTCCTTTGAGTGGCCTGTAATTTGAATTCCTTAAAGATAATGATACTCAAATTTCAAAGCTATAGAGTATCAATCTAAATGCACAGTTATAAGAAAACCTATGTCTTCTGAGTCTTTGTAATTACACTTCTCCCAGTATAAGAAAGGGATACAACTTTCCCATCGGTTTTCACCATCCATAAGGAACACAGGCTCACATCACCAACAAATTAATAACAATAGCATTTCTAAAGCATTTTAAGGTTTGAGAAGCAATTTACATGTCACCTTATTTGATCCTCACAACAACCCCTATTATTATCTTCATTCTGCAGACAAGAAAACTGAGGCTTAGAGATACTAAGTGACTTGCCCAGGATTTCACAGCTAATAAGTGTCTGAAGTAGGATTTGAACTCAGGTCTTCCTGATTGTAAGTTCATTATTCTGTCCACTGCAACATATAGCTTCTTTGGTCTGCTGTCAGTCTGGAGGCTGTAGAATAACTTCCCCAGTTCCATAAAATAAAGTACCAGCAATAGAATGAAACAAAGGACTATGTGCCTCTATCCCAACACTTACAAAGATAAAAGCCCAATTTCTTTTTTTTTCTTTTTTTAAAGCAATTGGGGTTAAGTAACTTGCTCAAGGTTACATGGCCAGTTATTTCTGGGTGTGGTTGCTAAGTATCTGAGCCCAGATTTGATCTCCAGGTCATCTCGACACTGGGGCTGGCCAGTGCTCTTACTCACTGAGCCACCTGGCCACCCCCCAATTTCTTTTCCTTGGGTTAACCTTCTTGTCCAAAAGAAATCCCAGCAGCTGTATGAAGTCCAACTATCACTATAGTTCTTGGGGTGACCAAAGAGACTGACCTGAGATATATTGGTCCATATAGGCATCCCAACAATGGGGCTCAAGAGACTGAGATTCCCTTCCTCTTATCTTGTTGCTGAAACCACAGTCAAGAATGGTATGACAATAATGGGCTCTATTTTGTGCCAATAAGGCTGGAGTATTAATTCATTCATTAAACATTCATTATGTATTGCTCTGCAAAACACTATAAAAGGCATCGTGAAGGAAACAAAGTTTAGATAGGACATAACTCCTGCCCACAGGTAGCTTACCGTTTAACAAGCAATAAGACAAAAACAAATAAGTGTGTAAGGGGAGCTGTGTTTTACCCTTGTTTTACCTCTTGTTTTACCCAACAGAAAGTTGATTAGGGGGGCAGCTAGGTGGTGCAGTGAATAGAGCAACGGCCCTGGAATCAGGAGGACCTGAGTTCAAATTTGACCTCAGACACTTAACACTTACTAGCTGTGTGACCTCGGGCAAGTCACTTAACCCCAATTGCCCTGCCTTCCTCCCTCCAAAAAGAAAAAAAAAGTTGATTAGGAAGTAGGTGGGGGAGAGAATGGTTCCCTGGTAGTGACAAAGGACATTGTTAAAGCTTAGCCTATGCTGTTGGGGTTTTTTTTGGAGGGGGCAGGGCAAGGCAATTGGGGTTAAGTGACTTGCCCAAGGTCACACAGCTAGTAAGTGTGTCAAGTGTTTAAGGTCACATTTGAACTCAGGTTTCTCCTGACTCCAGCTCTGGTGCTTTATTCACTGAGCCACCTAGCTGCCCCACAAGGCTTAGCCTATGAAAAGAAAGCAGAGTCCCAGAGGAAGACTGCTTCTCTATTGTTCCCCTTATCTATGTTTTCTCAACCTGGAATATCCCTCTACCTCAACAGCCTTTTTCTACCATTGCAGAACTCATCTTAGAACTTTATTTTGAAGAAGTGACCCAAGGCAATCATTCTCCATTCCCCTCCCATCTCTGCTTCTGACTCTTGAGACTTTACCACTATGTCCCCATGTGAACAATTCCCCTCTTCCCAATATTTCCCTGATTTGATTTTCTGCTCCCTTTTTTGTGTTATTTTCCACCATTAGAATGTAATCTCATTGAGGGCAGAAATTATCTTCCTTTTTACTTGTATCTGTATCCCCAGTACTTTGTACAGTTAGTGACACATAATATTTTAAATATTTTTAACTGATTTCATTAACCTATCAAAGTCTGCCAAATAAAATAATGTCACTGATATTGTAGAAAGGAGTATATACAAATGAAAGTTAGATTAGAAAAAAAAAGGAAAATAAGAGAATTGATTAACGTTCCTGTAGTCAAAGAAGAATACTTAATATCCATAACTTTCATGACAATAAAACCAACATCAAGTGGTTACTGCCTAGTTTCAATGCCTTTATCCAATATCTTTATTAGATGTTCACACGTACACAGAGAGGTAATATGATTTAGAAGATAGAGAGCCAGCCTCTCAGTCAGTCCCTACCCCTATATACATATATGTGTGTGCATTTATGTGTATGTACACATGTGTGTATATAGATATAAATATATATGTGTTTTATATGTACATATAGATATAAATGTATGTATTATATACACACATAATCAGTCCTTATCTAAAGAAAGGGAAAACTTCTTTTTCCCCCTGAATATGACTTAATGGCATTTTATCAAAATAATGACAAAATAATTAGAAAATTAGTCAGTTTGTATGGCAGGTGGTAGAGGCAAGACTCTTAATCTAACCAATAGTTTACCTTTGCACAGTCAAAACAACTACTTACTACCTGAACTTAGAAAAATCACTTCACTTCTGGGGCCTCAGTTTCTTCATCAATGGGAACATGTAGGAGTTGAAATGGGGGAGCTGTTAGTTCCCTTCCAACTCTAAATCTTATGAACTATGAATTAGCCAGTTGATTTGTAGGCAGCCTGGTGTAGTGAATAAAGCACTATATTTAGAACCAGGATGCTTACTACCTATGTGACCCCAAACTTAAATTCTCTAAGCCAGAGGTAGGGAACCTGTGACCTCAAGGTCACATGTGGCCTTCTAGTTCTGTGAAGTTTGGATTCAGTAAAAAGGCTACACTTGAGGAGCTAGGTTGTTAGTCATAGTTTCCTCATTTGTAGAAATTAGTGGTTTGACACTAGATAGTCTCTAAGGAAACTTCCAGATCTAAATCTATGACCTCACAATGGACTGAAATTTTCACTTACCAGTTACTTTGGCACTATATGAACAGAGTCTTAGTGATATCCCATTACAGAATCCAAATGGAGTACAAAATGGAAACTACTTCCCTGTTTAAGCTGACCAGTTTCTAGAAGAACATGTTGCTGTTCAGTCGTTTCGGTCACATCCAAAACTTTGCACCCCATTTGGATTTTCTTGGCAAAGATACTGAAATGGTTTGCCATTTCCTTCTTGAGCTCATTTTATATATGAGGAAACTGAGGCAAAAAGGATTAAGGGATCTGCCCAGGGTCACAGAACAAGTAAATATCTGAGGCCAGATTTGAACTTAAGGGTCACCTAGGTAGTGAGAAGATGAGTCTTGATGACTCCAGACCTAGTACTCTACCCATTGTGCCATCCATGCCCCTATAACAACACAGACTGAGGCAAATGAGGAGTAAAACAATGTGTCTGTCCCTTAGGATTTTCCTTTCTATATCCTTCCCCTTCTGTACCTCACCTGGCTAAAATTTCCTTATAGAAATTTACAGTCTGCTGAATATATTGTTAGGCTGAACAAGCTCTGCACATCCAGCAATATCAGAAGTACATACCTGCTGCAGATCAGCTAACAGATTTGTTGCTAACTGAGCTCAGGGTAAAAGTCAGTCTATTAATCAAGTGTGAGATGAGTCAGTTGCATCCCATTGACATTAAATTTACATATATGACAAGGCAGTCAGATAGCTCTGCTGGGAAAAGACAATGCAGTCCTCCCCCCCCCCCCCAGCAAATATGCACACTTACACTCCTTGTCGTTAAGGACTTAACTCAGAATACTGGATTATCTGTTCTCCTGGCTATAATTATTTTAGCGTGGGAGAGAAATTCAGTCGTCTCCCATATCTCAAAAGTACTGCTTTCCAAGGTCTAGAAAAAGTAATCATCACAGCTCTCTTATCCCACACAAGAGCCCAAACAGGTGAGCATACATGCCACAGATGCTCTAAAAGTACAAGTTTTCACTCATCCTGCTAACACTTACACTTAGGGAAACAGAGCCTTAGAAACCATGCCTGTGCGTAACCATGACAACTTCGACAAGTTAAAAAAAAAGTTTGTGGGTTGTTGGATTGCTGTTGGGGATTTATGTGCTTTAGTGGTGTGTGGGGGGAATTTAAAAAATTTTTAAAGATAATATCCTTAAATAACATTATAGACTGTGTTGGAACAAAGTCCAATACTGTAGCTGTCTCCTAACTTCTAATTACCTTTGAAGTGGGAGGATATATGTCTTATGGTTTGTAAAGCAGAATCCTTAGATTCTGTTACTGGTTCACTATGTGAACTTGAGCCTAATCACTCTCAGAGTGAGCCCCATGGCCTGTACTCTTGGCCATGGGCCATCTGTAAAATAGAAAACCAAAGAATTTACACCATCCTCCTCGACAGGTAGCAGAGAGACTTGAAGGATTCAGTGTTTTCAAGAGGAGGACAAAATATTGTTAAGAATTTACAACCCTAGCATATCAGCAGCCCAAGAAATTTCATGTGAAGGTAAGAGTTCTCACTCATATACGTACCAGGGCCCTGGAGTTGAGATGTCATTTATGCCAGATTTTCAAGATGCCTCTAAGAACATATATTTTTCATCTAAATTTTTTTAAAATGCATGCACAGACCCTAAAAAGATATCACAACAATACTTCTAAGATTCCTACTTACTGATCAATAAATATAGAGTAGGCTTTATCCACTTCAGTTGAGAATAGGGGGTGAGTCCCTTGAACACCCAGCAATCCCTCTATAAAAGGAGCATACCTTCACTGCTAAGAGAGTTCCTTAATATGTTGTTGATGTAATGTGCACCCACACACAGTCTCACACTCAGCCATTCATTCTGTTCTTTCCACTATAATCCTGCTTTAACTCACTGCAGCAGGCAGTGTTCTGTAATGCAGATTAACTTTATTGTCTGCAAAGTACCTCAATGCAGAACAATGGTTCAATCCCTTTCCTCCAAATTGGCTTTCTATATTTTGATTTATTACATATATTATTATCTACCAGAGCCAGAGGGCCAAGCTACATTGACAGCTGCCTCAGAGTCCCTTTCCCAACCGCAGGGTCAAAAGGATTGTGTTACATTGCTGTAAAGAAAAGTAATACAGTTTTTTAAAGGGTAAGAAAACCCTAAACAGCCCTTTCAGCCTTTTGATTTCCTGTAATTGTAGTATCTAAGCTAATGCAAAGCCTGGCATGATGACTGGCTGAGTTACATCTAATGTCAGTCCCACCACCACATATTAAGCCTCTTCATAGCCATCAAGGAATTCAAAACCCTAAGTGGGAAGGAAGGGGGAGGTGGAGAAACACATCCAATGAAGAAAGTTTCCAGGAATTACAAGTATTCTACAACGAATTCTATAATCAATTAGCCAACAGGAGGGCCAAAAAAGGATCTCCTCTGTCTCAACATTTTATTGTAGAGATAATCCAGGAGTATGCTTGTATATTTCCTCATCACTTAATAAAATCTGAATATACATCTCAATAAACTAACCTAAGCTCCCAGTCCAGTTCATGTTATTTATTCAATGATTTAGGGAAATCTTTTTCCCCCAACAGCATTTCTTTCTCTCTATATACAATAAATCCCCTAATTATTTCAGATTAAATAAATATTTAAGTTACCAAATACACAATTTGCTAAAATGCAATAAATAAAACAGAGACAATAAAATTATAATATTTTTAGCTATGATAAATATCACAGTTACCTCATATATTTACTGTAATGACAGATGACTTTTCTTCATTTCTGAGAACACAGTTCTACCATTCACTTCATTCAAGATGCCAAATCTTCAATTCAATTCAATTCAATCTTTAAATACATTTTCAGTTATGGATACAATGGGAATCTATTTTGCTAGACTTCACACTTTGTTAGAAAAGTCCTATTTTTCTCTTTTATGATTTGTTCAGCTGGGGGAGGGGCCAATGGGAGGCACAGATTATAAACACTTAAAAAGAAGGGAGGAAGGAAGGAAGAAAAGAAGGAGAAAAAAATCTGTTCCCCAAAATTTTCTCATGATCTTTGAATATAAAGACTAATTACTAACATATACTCTCAAAAAAAAATCAAAGAAAGAAGAAAAGAACCCATATATAGAAAAATATTTATAGCAGCTCTGTTTGCAATGGCAAAGAATTGAAAGCTAAGAGAATGCCCCCAAATTGGGGAATGGATGAACAAACTATGGTATGTGTGTGTAATAGAAACCTATTGTGCCATTAAAAATGACCAAAGGGATAGTTGCAGAGAAATCTAGGAAGACTTGTATGAATTTATACAGAGTGACATGAATAGAACCTGAAGAAAAAATTTATACAATTAATAACAATATTGTAAAGACAAACAGCTTTTAAAAGACTTAAGAATTCAGATTGAGGGGCAGAGTCAAGATGGAAGAGTAGAAACACGACCTCCAAGTGGCTCCGGCTTCCACCTTCCCCAATCCATGTAAAAGGGGACTCTGAACAAACTTTGGAGCTGCAGAGCCCACAAAATGACACAGAGTAGCTAACCTCCCGCTGAGGACAGCTCGGCAGGCTGGCAGGAATCAGCCAGCCTAGCGCTCTGGGAGCCAAGCCCAGCCACTCACCCCCGAGGTTTTAGCCCCAGGGCAGGCCTGACCAGCTACTTGCCGGAGGGACTCCAGATCACCAGCAGCTATGGCCATTTTCAGTTTCATCAACACATAGATGCTAGGGACAAAGTGAGAGGTCAGTGCAGTCTGGACTTTGGGACCAGTAGCCAGGAGTACGTCAGCTTTTGCTCCCAGGGCAACAAGCCACTGAGACACCACACTGGCACCATGTTGAAGCTTTAGCTCCTGCCTGCAGAGTGTAGGGGGACCAAGCACCAGACTGAAGGGTAATTGCTCTTCCTTTAACCTGCTTGGATCTGGATTGCAGCCTAGGGTGGAGGTCCTGGGGTGCATGACCAGCTTGCCAGAGCGTGTGGAGGCCTCACAGAGGGTACCCAACTAATCCCTACGACAGCTGAGAAAACCCCAATGTTTGGGAAGAAAGCTTCCCTGTCTGGTGGCAGAGTCTTACTGTGGCAAAAAGCCCAGGGGTCAAGGGACTGAAGGGTGACATGACCAGACAAAGGAAGCAAAACAAACAGAAGATTCCAACATTAGACTCCTATTTTCGGGACAAAAAGGAGCAAAGCATGGAACAGGAGGAAGGCAGTGAAGTCAGAACTCCTACACCAAAAGCTTCAAAGGAAAGTACAAGCTGGTTACAGGCCATAGAGGACCTTAAGAAGCAGATAAGAGAAGTGGAGGAAAAATTGGGAAAATAAATGAAAACGACGCAAGAAAATTACAAAATGAGAGTCAATAATTGCCTGACTGAAGAAAATAACACCTTAAAAAACAGACTGACTCAATTGGCAAAAGAGGCTCAAAAAGGCAATGAGGAGAGGAATGCCATGAAAAGCAGAATTTGGCAGATGGAAAAAGAATCTTAAAAGCTCAATAAGGAGAATTGTTCCCTTGGATTTAGACTGGAGCAAAGGGAAGCTAGTGACTTTAAGAGAAATCAAGATGATCTTAAAGAGATCTAAACAAATGAAAGAATAGAAGGCAATGTGAAATATCTCATGGGAAAAATCACTGACCTGGAAAATAGATCCAGGAGAGATAATTTAAAAATTATTGGACTACCTGAAAGCCATGATCAGGGAAAGAACCTAGAAATCATCCTCCAAGAAATTCTCAAGGAAAATTGCCCTGATGTTTTAGAAACAGAAGGCAAAATAGAGGTTAAAAGAATCCTCCGATCACCTCCTGAAAAAGATCCCAAAAAGAAAACTCCTAGGAATGTTATACCCAGGTTCCAGAATTCCCAGATCAAGGAGAGAATATTACAAGCAGCCAGGAAGAAACAATTTGAATATTGTGGAAACACAATCAGGATAACACAGGATCTGGCAACTTCCACACTGAGGGATCGAAGGGCCTGGAATAGGGTATTCCAGAGGGCAGAGGAGCTGGGATTAAAACCAAGAATCACCTACCCAGCAAAACTCAGTATCATCTTTCAGAGGAAAATATGGTCATTCAGTGGAATAGAGGACTTTCAAGCATTTTTAATGAAAAAACCAGAATTGAATAGAAAATTTGACATCCAGATACAAGAAGCAAGAGAAGCTTGTGAAGGTAAATGGAAAAGAAATCACAAGCCATTTATCAAAGTTAAACTATTAACATTCCTACATGGAAAAACAATAATTGTAACTGATGAAACTTTTCTCAATATGAAATATATATATATATATATATATATATATATATATATATACATATATATATATATGTCTATATTGGAGGGTATACGGGCATATGAATGCATGTGTGAATATGTGTATATATGCTTACAGGTATACATAGATAGAGGGAACAGGACCAATTTAATAGGAAAGGATGATACTTAAAAGGGGAAATTAAGAGGTGAGAGAGGAATATAATGAGAGGAGATGGAGAGAGACAGAATGGGACTATCTCATAAAGAGGAGGCAAGGGAAAATGGTTACAATGGAGGGGAAGAATAGGAAAGCAAAAGGGAATGGATCAACCTTATTCTTATTGAATTTGTCTTGGGGAGGGAATGACATACACACTAAATAGGGTATCTCACCCTACAGGAGAGTATGGGGAAGGGGATGAGAGAGGGGATGATGGAAGGGAGGGCAGGCTGAGGGGAGGGAAGTTGGAAGCACTCACTTTTGAAAAGGGATGGGATCAAAGTAGAGAATAGAACAAGTGGGTGGTGGGATAGGAGGGAGGGAATTATAGTCAGTCTTTTACAATATATCTACTATGTTACTGTTTTGAATTAGCTACTGTGATAGTAATGGCAATTAAAGATTCCCCTGTATTGGCTTGGTTTTCAAATTGATTGTGTTAAAACCCAGAGTTTGTTAATCCCACCTGTGGGATGGGCTTGTTGATGTGAAAAGAAAGTCCTGAACTGGGAGGAGCTGGTGAGGTAGATTTGGAGAGACACTAGAGAGAGGCGGAAGATCTTTTTGGAAGCAGCACCTCGTGGAGGGAGAGAGACTAAGAGAATTGCTGGTGGCCGCTTTGAATTGCCCTGGACTTTTGAGACCTGCCCCCTGAGCTGCCAAGGACTGAGGAGACATGGCTGTTTTGCTGGTACTTTGTCTGTCTGTTTTGATGTTATTTTGCCAGATTTGTCCACTGGTGAAAGACAGTCCTTTTGTTGAAGAAGTCCTGGAACCTGGCATTTGGTTAAGAAGCCCTGAGACTGTCCTGCAGACAGAGAGTGAATACTGTCCACTGGTGAGGGACAGTACTGTTGTTGCAGGGGTCTGGAGACTGTCCTGCAGACAGAGTGAATACTGTCCACTGGTGAAGGACAGTGCTGTTGTTGCAGGGGTCTGGGAACCTTTCTGTTGGTTCGGAAGCCCTGAAGAAGGATTTTCTTGTTGGATGTTTACAGAAATCCTGGGAGAGGGCTTTGCTAATGTGTTCAGGGGTTCTAGGACTGTTCTACAGACAGAGGATAAATTCATGAAGGGACTGGCAATGTATCTTATGGCCTTGCTAAGCCTTGTCTCCCCAGGAACTAAGATTGCTGAGAACTTGCCTCGTGTCAAGATGAAGAAAAGACCTCCATTTGGGTATTAAGTGCTGTGTTTAAACTTGATGTAACTCTGGGGTAGATTCAATTGTGATCCAGGGGTGGGGAACTTTTGACCTTTTGTTTGGAAACTAATCTCCATTTGTGAAGAGGGGCTTTGTGGTGGACTAAATGAAGGTATAGCCTAGGGGTGGAGAAGTATTTAGAACAGGGACTTTGTAATTGATTGAATGATTGGAAGGTCCTGGGGTGGGGTAGTACTTGGAGATTATTTAATCAGCTTAGTAAATGTTGTATTTGGAATGATGTCATGTTTTAATCTTCTCTGTTCTTGGTTTGTCACTGAATAAAATAGAGAGCACCTATGCTGGTATTTTGAACCTGGGAAGTTGCCTTTGCTTGGCATTACATTACAGCTACACATGTACAATCTCTACTGAACGGCTTATCTTCCCAGTAAGGGTGGGTGACAAGGGAGGAAGGGAATGAATCTGGAATTCAAAGTTTTAAAATCAAATGTTTAAAATTATATACACATATATACTATTATTAATACTATCTTACATGTAATTTGGAAAGAAAATATACAGGCACTGGGGCATAGAGATCCACCATGCCCTACTGGAAAAGTCTAAGGGGGTATGGGAGAAGATATAGGAGAGAGCAGATTGGCGGAGGAGATATCCTGTGGGACTGCTATTCTTGGTTGGTGGGTAGGGGGAAAACAGGGAGAAAATTTATAACTCAAAATCTGGCAGAAATTAATGATGTAAATCAGAAATTAATAAAGCATTTGTAAAATGAAAAAAAAGAATTAGGCATAAAAAAATAATTCAGATCGATATAATGATCAACCATGATTTCAGAGGACTAATGATGAAAATCATGACATCTACATATGTACATAGAAGTAATAGATGCAAGATTTTTGGGTTTTTTTTTTTTACCATGGCTCATATGGGAATATACTTTGCTGGACTATTCATATTTATTAAAAAGATTTTCTTTCAGTTGGTGGCAAAGACATGAGAGGAAAAGGTGGGTTAGAGACAGAGTATTCCTCCCCCTTTAAAAAATGGAAAGAGAACAGAAGGAAGAACAGAAGGAATCATGGACTAGCAGGACAGCTTTGAAAATTACATGTAGAGTTTTGTATATACTTCAAAAATTCAAGCTCTTCATTACAAGAGATTGAGTTTCATTTGTCCTCTTCTGTTCTAAAATATATAAGGAAACACTAATTTTATTTGGGTTCATTATGTTTAGAATAAAAAATGGAAAAAAATAAAGATAAATAATCAATTCCACCAATAAATGAGGCCTCTCTAGACTCTTTCCTTGTTCTCCAGTTTCTTTCTGGCCAGAAACAGTATTTTCTCTCAAATCATCCCTCTAAATACTCTTTCTTTATCCTCACTCTTCATAAAATTCTCATTATAATGTTTCTTCATAAAAATAAAAGTTGACAGATAGAAGAAAGTTCTTCTCACCCTTTTTCTCATTGTCTTCCCCATAGTTTATCTCATAGATCAAAAGATATTTTTAAAACACCATCTCCTTGACTCCATAGGGAGAAGCATCTCAGAGTGACAGTTACAACTGTAACTCTTAGCATTTCTGCCCTTAATGAGACAGTTAACACTTTCTATAGCCTCTGTAGAAGAGGCTTTTGAAATAGGTGTTACACTACAAAGAAACTTTCCTAGAGAAAACTTCTAAGTAACTCAAAGTACTGAAATAATGCAAGGAACAAATTATAAATGTACCAAGAATGATGATGTGCCTTCTCCCTGGCCCCTTCTGGTAGGCCTCATGGCTCCTTGCTAAATAAATGTTATAAGCAACCAGAGCTAGGTTGTGGTTGTGTGTGTGTGTGTGTGTGTGTGTGTGTGTGTATGAGAGTCAGAGACAGAGACAGAGAGGGGGGAGCGAGGGATGGAGGAGAGAAAGATAGATTTGGTCACTGAGTTAGGAGGAGGTTGCCTCATGTGATTGTCTCATTCACTAGCATTAAATGGAGAAATCTTCCCTTAGCCTCTCTGTTCATTTCTTTGGAATATATGCTTGGGAAGCTATCAGCTCTCCCTTGGACTTAAATCAGAGGTGTGTGTGGTAGGGCATTCTTTCTCCCTTTCTCCAGCAGCAGTTACGATAGCCACAAACAAGTACAAGGCAGGAAGAGCATATGTTTGTTTAGGGTGAACCCAAGTTGTGTTTCTTTCCCTGAGCATAAGGTGTTCATAGGCTTGGAGGCTACCTCATGAATTTAAATGGTCCAGAGTCAGTGAAAGATCTGAATGCCCGGTTGTTGCAGTGGGAAATAGTTCCTGTAGCTGTACTCTTACGGGGGTAAAAGATTACTACCACCAGAGAGTTAAGGCATGAATATTTGGCTGACCAGAAGATACAGACCTCAAAAGAAATGCTTTGCAAGTACTGATCCAAGGTGAAAAAAAGTTTGTTTCTTGAATTGTCTTGCAAGTCTACCAGACTTTACATCTTGAGAGAGAATACTGAGACAAAGGATTTTTATTAATCCTTTGATTGCCTCATATTTTATCCATATCTGTTTATGTACTTAATGAGACCTCAGTTATGGGTTACAACTTCATGTTTAAAGTATCTGTCAATGCATGCTTATGAGTCTTTTGAGTTGTAAGCACTTTTTTTTTTTAGAAGAAACAAATAACTGTTCTACCTATACCTTGATAGTACTTTGAGTAATTTTTCTAAAAGGAACTCTGTTAATACTTTCCAGGGTTTAGAGCAGTACTCAGCACATAGTAAGTACTTAATAAATACTTTTTTGTTCATTTATTTGAGGAGACCTAGACATAAGTCAAACGTAAATTTTAAATAAGAAGGTTTACTGGAATAACTCCAGGTAGAGGAAAGAATGAACCAGAGAAGTCTGATTCCATCTATCTCTTTGGGGTCAGGCTTCTCTGGTACTAAATTGTAGATGAGTCCCTCCCATTGGCCAAGGTGTTAGGGACCCATCCAGAAGCAGTGGTCAAACTGCTTTAAAACAGTCCCCCATCACCCTCACCCTGGTCCCAATTACAGAGACCAAAAAACCAATGGGGATCTTCTGATGCCTTTTATCATGGATACTAGAAGTGGCAGAAACATGATGTGCACCAAAGTGAAGGTTCAGCTCTATTTACTTCTGCTACATAAAGAAATATGTATGTAGTAGATAGAGGGGAAATCAAAAGACCCCTAATCAGTTGGGTTCCTCCTTACCCCCATCTACCTAGTGAACTTACTGGTAGGACTCGGTTGATAAAAATGAATAAGGGAGACTCAGTTTGTAAGAGATTCCCTGATCTCCCTCCAGTACACACAAATTACAAGTAGCTGGACATACTCAAACTTCATTCTTTTGGTAACCTTGGAAGGTTGTGGTAAGCATAGACTTACTTATTAAGCATGTGCAAACACACACACACACACACACACACAAATTTTGGTGGTCTTCAGTGATGACCTGAAAATCTTTAGGCTTATGACCCAGAAAGTTGAAACATCCTAAAGAAACAGGAAAAAAAATCAGGGAAAGTAAGTTAAAATTCTGTTATTTTTTATCTGTGTGTCTTTTGGCAAGTAACTTCTCTATAACAGGATTCAGTTTGCTCATCTGTCAAATGATGAATTTGGACTAGATAGTCTTTCTGACAGGGTATAGGATCTGGGAACCCCCTAAAACTCTCCTTGAATCTTTCTATTTGGGCTGGTGCTCACCTAAGGCTATAAGCCTTTCATTCTCGCTATGCCCAATTCTCTGTGACCCTTAACCTAGCCTAGCCCTCCATATTCTGTTATCTTTGGATGCCTTTGGCTACTTCCCACCCTTGATCCTATCTAAAACTCCATTATGCCGGTTCCTGGCTTTCCCCTTGTAATAGTAATGGAATTTAAAGATTCCCCAGTATTGACTTGGTTTTCCCTTTGAGTGTTGAAACCCAGAGCTTGTGAATCCCACTTGTGGGATGGACTTGTTGACGTGAAGAGAGAGAGCTGAACTAGAAGGAGCTGGTGCTGTGGATTTGCAGAGAGGCCAGAAGAACTTTGGGAGCAGCATCGTGGAGGCAGAGAGAGAGAGGATTGCTGAGGCCCAGTTGTAGATGCCCAAGACTTTTGAGAGCTGCCACCCGGAGTTGCCAAGGACTGAGGAGACATGGCTGTGATGCCAATATTTCGTCTGTCTGTTTTGATGTTGTTTTGCCAGATTTGTCTGCTGGTAAAGGACAGTGCTGTTGTTGCAGAGGTCCTGGAACCTTGCTGTTGGTTCAGAAGCCCTGAAGAAGGATTTTCTTGTTGTACATTTACAGAAATCCTGGAAGAGAGTCTTGTTGATGTTTTTAGGGGTCCTGAGACTGTTCTGCAGACAGCAAGTGAATTGATAAGGACACAGGCAATGTATATTGTGGCTTTGTTAAGCTTCCTCTCCCCAAGAACAGAGATAGCTGAGAACTTGCCTCAGGTCAAGATGAAGAAAAGACCTCTCCTAGGGTATTAAATGCTGTGATGACATGTAACCTTGTTGTAGCTCAGGGGTAGATGGCCTTTGTGTTCTCTACTGCCCCTTTAGAGAAGGTGCTTGGCATTAACTGATGATAATTATAATTCAGTTGTGATCCAAGGGTGGTGGGAAACTTTTGACTTTTTTTGTTCTCAGTGACTGATCACAAGAATGTATTTTGTTTATGATTTGAAACTAATCTCCATTTGAGAAAAGAGACTTTGTGATTGACTAAATGAATGTACTTTCCAGGGGTGGAGTAGTACTTGGAAATTATTGAATCACATTAGGTGAATGCTGTATTTTGATTTTCTCCTGTTCTGTGAATGTTTTGCCTTAATTTGTCATTGAATAAAATAGAGAGTTACTATGTTGGTCTTTGAACCTTGGAAGTTGCCTCTGCTTGGCATTACACCCCCTCTAGTCACCCCAAGTCTATTGGCCACTCCCATTAAGATCCTCCCTAGATGCCTCCTCTAGTCACCCCCTCCCTACCCCCACTACTTGGCCACCCCTAAATCCCTCCCCCACTCTTTCTGTATATATAGTTTCCATGAAAGTGCTCAGATTTAATCTGGCCCACTTAGAGTCACAAATGCCAGGTTTCTTAAGAGTCTACCCAATATGGTGGATTTTTTTTTTTCTTTTTGGAGGGGCAATTGGGGTTGTGACTTCCAAGGTCACACACCTAGTAAGTGTTAAGTGTCTGAAGCCAAATTTGAACTCAGGTCCTCCTGACTCTAGGGCTGGGGCTCTATTCACTGCGCCACCTAGCCGCCCCAAATATGGCGGATTTTTAATAAACTTTTTCTTTGGCTGAGAGAAGGCTTGAGTTCAATTCATTTGGAGAAGGCCCGCATGTCACTATTTTGGGGTCCCAACATCCCTAAACCCCAATTTTTCAGTCTTAGCCAGCATTAATTCTAAAATAGCATTCTCTCAAATGCTACCATGAACTCCTGAGGCTTCTTGCCATATGACCCAATCTCCTATTTGCTGAGACCTTTCTACTCTTTTGCTTCTGGCCATCAAAATTTTTATAATAAATTCTTATGTCTCAAAATATAAACTAAATGGTATTCTGTGCCTTTAAAGTCCCCTGAAAGCAGTTCATCTCAGACCTTTAAGTGAAGGTGACTGATTTATTCTGACTATTCTGACTCTTAACGACATTGCTCTCTTCCAACCGTGCAGCACTTTAATTGTCCATCAAGTGGAGCAGGGAGGAACTGTAAATCTTCCCTCCCGTGCTTCTGGAGCTAACCACTGCTTGACCTCCGTTTGGCAGCCTCATCACCTGCATCCAGGCCGGAGTAATGAGGGGGAGGGGAAAAACTTGGAAGGAGAAGCAAGAAAGTTCCAGGCAAATAGATCTCCAGCTGCTTCTAACCCCAGGTCATCTGAGAGAAAAGCAGCACCAGTAAGATTTATCAATGCAGAGCTCGGAAAGAAGGCACCCAGAAGCTGCAGTGTTCTTCCAAAAGTGGCTGCCTGCTGATAGACACACCTTCTCTTTCAAACCCCATAGCTACTAAATAGACACTAAACCCTAACCTTAACCCTCTGACCCAGAAATACCACTAGCCTTATTCCCCAAAGACCAAAGAAAGAAGGAAAGGACCCATAAATAGCAAAATAATACTAGAAGCACTTTTTTTTCTGTAGCAAAGAACTAGAAATAATAAAATAGGTACCTATCAGATAGGGAATGGTATATGTATATAAATAGAGAAATGAATTCATAGAAATTTGGGAAGACTTGAATTAACTGATACTGAACTGAAGTGGGCAGAACCAGGAGAATGATCTATTCAAATTACAAAATACAACTATACAGAAAAACAAACACAAAGAATTTAAAAACTAGAATCAGTGGTGATGGGGTGTTTAGGATCTATGTTTGTGATATCAGTTTGTAACATCAATTTGTAAAACCAGTCTGTAAAATCACATTCCCCACTGCCCCCCCCCCCCAGTCTCAGAGCATTAACTCTGCCCCTTCCCCCTGCCAGCATTCTGCTGGCAACAATTCATGAACTGTTTATTTCTGCTTGGAACAATAATAAGCTGCACCTATGAATCCTTCACTAAACCATCTATAAACATTTTAGCTTAGGCAAATGTTATCTCCCCCTAGTATAGTGGCCAGCTACATATATGAATCCTTCAATGCACTATCTATAGGTTAACTCCTTAGCCAATTATACAAATACTGAGTCTCTAGTAGCCTTGGCTCCCAACATCCAACTTGTCAAACATGACACTGATGGGTGGCAGACTAGGCACTTCTCAGTCAGCCCTGACCGCTAGCTGACTTAGTGACATTTGAAGCCTAAAACCACACCTCCAGGTAGCCCTTCCTTGGGCTATTTCCCAGTAAATTATGGGCAATATGCCTGTGTAGTTGATATTAAAAGTGCATGTTCCTTTAAGCACTGACCACTCCCTAATCCACCCTTACTCACCTAGTTAACATAATTGACATCTGATTTACTGTTGTGACTCCTTAAAAACTATACCTGTGACTGCTTTAAGTTTGCAGGTTTCCTAAGAACCCTTGCCTGCTGTAAATAAACTTTTACAATCCTGACCTAGAAGATTGCTTGGGCCTAGTGAATTCCTTCCGGACTGAATAGCAGGGACTCTGGTCATAGATCGGAGCCCCTGTATAACCTATTGCCTCCCTCCCATCAAATGGTAAGAGGAAATGGCCCATTTTGGACAATTTGCCAGCAAGTTTTCACCAGCCAAGCATTCAGAAAGTGGAAGGAAGAGGTAAAATGTAAAAATTGTTCATTAGGAGTCCTGTAAACTGTAATATGACCCAGCAAGCCAACTGTACTGATAGATATGTTACTGATTGTTTTAAGTCATTTTAAGTCATTCTGTTGTATAGGGTGATTTTTTAAAAAAATAGTTACTACTGCTTTCCTTGCAGGAAAAAATGACTTGTCCTATAACCAATTTATATTGTACATTGCTTCCCTTTGTTGGGGAAAGACTCTAGATGAGTCAAAAAAGTAACATTGGGGGCAGCTAGGTGGCTTGGTGAGTAAAGCACCGGCCCCAGAGTTGGGAGGACCTGAGTTTGGCCGGCCCCAGACACTTAACACACACACACACACACACACACACACAAATTAGCCGTGTAACCTTAGGCAAGTTACTTAACCCCAATTGCCCCCCAAAAAAGGCAAAAAAAAAAAGTAACATTGTCCCCAGAATACCACAGTAATGTTTCATTGAGCTAATGAATATGAGAGAAGGGAATCTAATTAGAGGCTTCCCTGTAGCAATGACCCTGTATAAACTGAAATGACCAGACTCAGAACAGGGAATGTTACAGGTCTCCAGCCCCAATAACTCCCAGCTTCAGTGTCTAAGTTAGAAACACAAAGAGGAATTCTAAATCCAGAAGACTAATGCTAACTCCTGCTATCCTAGAGATGAATAAGAGGGCATATATTCTCAGACATAGGTCATTAATGTATGGATCTGTTTTTCATTATTATACATATTTGTTATAAGGGAGTGCTTTTATTTCCCTTTGGTGGAACATTTACTGGGAAGTGGATGAAGGAAAAGAATATCAATGAATCATTAAACCAATTAAGCAGAGGAGAGCAGAAGGAAGCTAGAAAGTGAGAAAGTGACAGACAAGTAGGGCAGTGTTCAAACTACCATGTTAAATTTGAGTTATTCAAAATAAAAACACAAGCTTTTTTTGAATTATCTAACATGGTATAACTACCATGCTAAATTTCAATTATCCAAAATAAAAATAAGCTATACATGATGGGAAAAAGACAAAGTATACATTAAAGAAGTTTCACTGTTTCATATACATCCTTTTCGTTGTTCTTAACATATTCAAATGTTCTTGTATCTTGAGATAGACAAAAGTTTATAATAAAAAGAAAATGCTGGGGGGAGGTAAGAGTGGGACAGAGACAAAGAAACTAACCCCAACAGTCAAAAGTGAAACTGTGGAGACAGACCCAGGGAATGTAGCTGAGCAGGGAGAAGCAATGTGAGACACTATGAAAAGAGAAATTATATTCTCTGTAGTACCTGAGGTGTGAGCTGTATTTGCTAGATTCGAGCCTTAGTACCTATATACTGTGTACGTTTATGAGAAAGTGCAACCCAATCTTATGAAGGGAATATTAATAGCTACTATTCTTACTATGCTGTCTCAGTAGATGTCTTTGCTTCAGGAACCCACTGGTTGACTATTAAAGGAAAATATGCCAGGGTGGTTTCATTAACTAGTTTTAAGAGCAGGGGCTCCTAGAGTACCTAATCACTCCCCTGGGGGCTCAACCTGAAAACTTCCTAGTGCTGAGTTAGGGACAGAAGGGGTGCTGTATTATTGTTGGAAGTATGTATTCCCTTCCCCCAAAACTATCTTATAATTACTTAGCACTTGGTATTGTATTCCCTAGCATCATATAAGCTTCTTTAGAGCAGGAACTGCCTCATTTTTTACCCTCTGATGCTTAGTATTTAAATATTTTGCACATAATAGGTGTTTATTTGCATTATTGTCATTCATTCAGTGGTTAATTTTTTTAAACCTCATTTTGTCTTCTTTTTCTTATATTTTCCCTGTTTCAAAGGCTAACCTCCAGGTTACATCAGAAGTTATCAGGCGTATTGAATCCAGAGACACAACCATTTCTCCACAAAACTGAGATATAATGGAATACCCCTGCCAAGGAGAGAATCAGACAACTAACCTAGATGGTTAAAGATGTCCAAGAGTTTGAAAAAAAACAATGTCTTGTTTTTATTTTTTTCTTATTTGTGGATAATACAGCTAATGCTTGTGTGCATGGACTACTTGAAGACCAAGATCTTGTGCATGGGGAGTAGAACTCTACCTATTATAGTCATCTTACTACTGAATATGTTCAATACAAAATGGTTAAACAACTAAAGGCATCTAGGTGGCACAATGGATAGAGAGTTGGGTCTGCAGTCAGGAAGACCTAAGTTCAAATCCAGCCTCAGACACTTACTAGTTATGTGACCCTGGGCAAGTCACTTAACCCTGTTTGCTTCAGTTTCCTCATCTATAAGATGAGTTGGAGGTAGAAGCAGGACATCCGAGTGGCTCTGGCTTCCACCTTCCCCAATCAATGTAAAAATGGGATTCTGAACAAACTTTGGAACTGCAGAACCCACAAAATGACACAGAGAAGATAACCTCCCACTGAGGACAGCCTGGGCAGGCAGCCAGGAATCGGCCAGCACAGCGTCTGGGAGCTGAGCACAGTCCCCTGTGAGCCAGAGGTTTTAGCCCCAGAGCCGGTTTGATCAGCCACCAGCTGAAGGGACTCCAGATCTCCAGGCAGCTGTGGCCGATTCCAGAATTATCAACACATAAATGCGAAGAACAAAGTGAGAGGTCAGTGCAGTCTGGACTTTGGGACCCAGTAAGTGGGAATGCATCAGCTTTTACCTCCAGGGCGATAAGATGCTAAGACTCCCGGCACAGCCAGCCAGAGCCTTCAGCTCCTGGCCTGCAGAGTGTAGAGGGAGCAAGTGACCAGTCTGAGGGGTAATAGCTCTTGCTTTAACCTGCTTGGATATGGATTGTGGTCTAGGGTGGAGGTCCTCAGGTGTGTGTCCAGCTTGCCAGAGCATGTGGAGGCCTCAGAAAGGGCACCAACTAATACCTCTGGCAGCTGAAAAAAAAAAAACCATTTGGAATGAAAACCCCCCGTCTGGTGGCAGAGTCCTACTGTGGCAAAAAACCCAGGGGTCAAGTGACTGAGAGGCAACGTGAACAGACAAAGGAAACAAAGCAAACAGAAGATTCCAACATTAGACTCCTATTTTGGGGACAAAAAGGAGCAAAGCATGGAACAGAAGGAAGACAGTGAAGTCAGAACTCCTGCACCAAAAGCTTCAAAGGAAAATATGAGCTGGTTACAGGCCATGGAGGACTTTAAGAAGCAGATAAGAGAAGTGGAGGAAAAATTGGGAAGAAAAATGAGAACAATGCAAGAAAATTATGAAATGAGAGTCAACAGCCTGACTGAGGAAAATCATACCTTAAAAAATAAACTAACTCAAATAGCAAAAGAGCCTCAAAAAGGCAATGAGAAGAATGCCTTGAAAAGCCAAATTTGCCAGATGGAAAAAGAATCGCAAAAGCTCACTGAGGAGAATCATTGCTTCAGAATTAGATTGGAGCAAATGGAAGCTAATGACTTTATGAGAAATCAAGATGCTGTTAAACAGATCCAAACAAATGAAAAAATAGAAGGCAATATGAAATATTTCATGGGAAAAACCACTGACCTGGAAAATAGATCCAGGAGAGATAATTTAAAAATTATTGGACTACCTGAAAGCCATGATCAGGGAAAGAACCTAGAAATCATCCTCCAAGAAATTCTCAAGGAAAATTGCCCTGTTTTAGAAACAGAAGGCAAAAGAGAGGTTAAAAGAATCCACCGATCACCTCCTGAAAAAGATCCCAAAAAGAAAACTCCTAGGAATGTTATACCCAGGTTCCAGAATTCCCAGATCAAGGAGAAAATATTACAAGCAGCCAAGAAGAAACAATTTGAATATTGTGGAAACACAATCAGGATAACTCAGGATCTGGCAACTTCCACACTGAGGGATCGAAGGGCCTGGAAATAGGGTATTCCAGAGGGCAGAGGAGCTGGGATTAAAACCAAGAATCACCTACCCAGCAAAACTCAGTATCATCTTTCAGGGGAAAATATGTCATTCATTGAAATAGAGGACTTTCAAGCATTCTTGATGAGAAAACCAGAGTTGAATAGAAAATTTGACATTCAGACACAAGAAGCAAGAGAAGCATGAGAAGGTAAACAAGGAAAAGAAATCATAAAGAGCTTATCAAAGTTGAACTATTAACATTCCTACATGGAAAAACAATAATTGTAACTGATGAAACTTTTCTCAGTATGAAAATAGTTAAAGGGAATAGAAATATATGTATGTCTATACCAGAGGGTATATGGGCATATAAATACATATGTGAATGTATGTATATATGTTTACAGGTATACATAGAGGGCACAGGACCAATTTAATAGGAAGGGATGATACTTAAAAGGTGAAATAAAGAGGTGAGAGAGGAACATAATGAGAGGAGATGGGGAGAGACAGAATGGGGTAAACTATCTCATAAAGAAGAGGAAAGGGAAAATGGTTACAATGGAGGGGAAGAATAGGAAGGCAAAAGGGAATGAGTCAACCTTACTCTTATTGAATTTGGCTTGGGGAGGGAATGACATACACACTAAATAGGGTATCTCACCCTACAGGAGAGTAGGGGGGGAAGGGGATGAGAGGGGGGATGATGGAAGGGAGGGAAGTTGGAAGCACTAACTTTTGAAAAGGGATGGGATCAAAGTAGAGAATAGAACAAGTGGGAGGTGGGATAGGAGAGAGGGAAATATAGTCAGTCTTTTACAATATATCTACTATGTTACTGTTTTGCATTAGCTATACATGTACAATCTATACTGACCTGCTTATCTTCCCAGTAAGGGTGGGTGAAAGGAAGGAAGGGAATGAATCTGTAATTCAAAGTTCTAAAATAAAATATTTAAATATACACACACACACACACACACACACACACACATATATATATATATATATATATACATACTATTATTAATAGTATTTTACATGTAATTGGGAAATAAGATATACAGGCACTGGGGCATAGAGATCCACCATGCCCTACTGGAAAAGTTGAAAGGGGTATGGGAGAAAATATGGGAGAGAGCAGATTGGAGGAGGGGATATCCTGTGGGACTGCTATTTTGGGGCAGTGGGTAGGGGGAAAACGGGGAGAAAATTTGTAACTCAAAATCTGGTGGAAATGAATGATGTAAATCAGAAGTTAATAAAGCATTTGAAAAATGGAAAAAAATAAAAAAATAAAATGAGTTGGAGAAGGAAATGGCAAACCACTCCATTATCTTTGCCAAGAAAACCTCAAATGAGGTAACAAAAATTTCACAACTGAAATGACATCTGACCCCAAATCCAGCATTTTTTCCAGCTGAACCACCCAACCTACAACCAGGCATTTGACAAGCCAGAATAAGAGCCTTGGTAAGCATAGCTAACAAGTCATTTCCCCTACTTATGTCACAAGTATGGGATAAGGGAGTAAGCATTTAGATAGTCCCTACTATGTGCCTGACACTGTGCTAAGCACTTTACAAATATTTCATTTGATCTTCACAAAAACGCTGCACGATTTATCCTCATTTTACAGATGGGGAAACTGAGGCAAATAAAAGTTAAGTGACCTACCCAGGGTTATGTAGCTGGTAAATATTTGATATTAGATCTAAACTCAGGTCCTCCTTACTCTAGGCCCAGTGCTCTGCCTACTATGCTAGCCTAGCTGCATCCATACAGAAAACATTAATTCCACATGTGTGCTTGGAGAAAAATCTACCTAGAATTTTTATATAGACCTGTGCCTTGTACACTGATTTTTTTCTCTCTCTACTTTTAGTACAGTGTGATGAATGGCACAGAACAATCAGGAGAGAACGTTCTGAGAGCCTGCTCAGAGAATTAGCAGAAGGTGGTAGACAGGAGTACTGAACTCAGAACCAAGAAGTATGAGTTAAAAGCCAGCCTTTGACATGAGCTATGTGACCACATGGCAAGTCCCTTTAGGTTTTGTAGCATCAGTTTTTTCATTTGTAAAATAGGGATAATAACCAAGGTTTTTGGGAGGCCTCAGTGAAATAATATACATAAAAAGGGCTTTAAAATTATTTTAGTAGTATACAAATGTTATTATGATAATAACAAAACCATTGAAATATTTCTATTTTGAAAGGAGGACATTAAAGGCTGCCCTTTCTAGGGAAAAAGTTAAACAGAGAATATATTCAAGGGCTTTTAATGCAAAGCTTCCATGAATCCCTGAAATGAAGTTTGCACAGTGAAAAGAGTACCAGGCCTGGAGTCAGGAAGACACATCTTCCCAAGTTCAAATCTGCCCTCAGATACTAGCTATGTGACCAGTCACTTACCCTTGTTCACTCAGTTTCCTCATCTGTAAAAAGAGCTGGAAAAAGAAATGGCAAACCACTCCAGCATCTCTGCCAAGAAAACCCCAAAGAGGGTAAAAAAGAGCTGGACATGACTGAAAATGATTGGACAACAACAAAAATAGTTTATTTATCTCATTTGACTGTCTTAATCTAAGGAAATGTTTAGAGTGAATTAAATCTATTTTTTTTACCTAAGACTGAAGAAAAAAATTTGGTTTATAATTAAGTAGTGATCAAAAACAGTAAAGGCTTGTAGAAAGTTATCTAAGCATTTACATTTAATTAAATCTTATGCCAAACTATATGATCCTTTAAATATAATGCTATCCTAATATTAATAAGTGATCTAAGTTCATGGGATCTGAAGCATATTTCCTGCCTAGGTAAGCAAGACCCTAAGTTTGGGCTGCCTCTTTTGTGCATTTTCTTTCCTAATCTTGAGAATGAGAGCATCCTGAAATGGAAACATTTAGGTTTTGGAGGTGGTCTTATAATGTTCAAGAGATCCGGAACCACCGGGTTCAATGAGAGAAGCAGTTAGTTGCAGCAGCCACAGGAGTAGCATGGAGGTAGAGAAAGCTTCTGTAATAGAGAGGATGGGTGTGGCTAGGTGGCGCAGTGAGCAGAGTGCCAGCCCTCGAGTCAGGCGGACCTGAGTTCTGATCAGGCCTCAGACACTTAACACACACACACACACAAAAAACTAGCTGTGTGGCCTTGGCCAAGTTACTTAACCCCAATTGCCCTCCAAAAAGCAAAAACAAACAAACAAAAAACCAGAGAGGATGGCCACAGACAAGAGGACTGTCCCAAGCCTTGCTGTTTTACCTGAACATTTAACTGAAGTTATTTGGATAGCGAGATACCCAAAGTTAAATGAAAACACTTACTTATAAGACATGTGAATTTCTTTATGTTAAAATAAGGTTAGATATCAGCCTCTTAGCAAATTGTAGCAACAGTTAAGTTTTGGATGCTTTTTATTTAATGCATACTTTCTGAGGTTTTTTACACTTAGCCTTTTGTATGTATATGTAGGAATAAATTGCCTGTCCCATAACTGATTTATGTTACTCATTGTGTACAGCTTTTATTCCCTGCTTTTTATGGAGACCCAAAGCCATGAGTAAAATAGTCCCTTGGGACACTGAAGTAGAAGAATGACCAGGGAATGTGAAAAAAGGGTGCCTAATTCTTCTTAATAGAGGTAGACACACCCAAGAATGAACCTGGTCTAAACTCCATTCCTGAATAAAGAACAGCACCCCCAGTTTCTGTGGAAACCTAGAAGTAGTTCTTCAAGTTTTCATATGGAAAATTTTTTTTTTATTTTTAGGACCACAGGGTCATTGCAGTAGTCCAAGGATAAGGTAAATAAAGGCTTTTATGAGGGTGGTAGCTGTGAGAGTTGAGAGAAGGGGAGCAGAAATGTTGTAAAGATAGAAATGACAGATTGGATGTGGGGTGAGTAGTTGAGGATTTCACCAACGTTGTGAGCCTGGGTGACTGGGAGTATGATGTTGTCCTTGACAGTAATAGAAAAACTGAGAAGAGGGGGAGGGATTGAGAAAAGACAGTGTGTTCTGTTTTGGATGCACTGAGTTTGAAATGTGCATGGGACATCCAATTGCAGATGTTCACCCTTATGAAGTGAGCCTGAAACTCAGGAGAGAAATTAGGACTGGATAAAAAGATTTGAGAATAATCTTCATGGATATTATTGGGTCTTTGGGCTCTGAGAAGAGATCACTAAGCCAGAACATATGTAGAGAGAAGGCATCCCAGAAGAGAGCCTTGGGACACACCCATGGTTAGTGGGTATAACCTGTTTGAAGATCTGGCAAAAGAGAATAAAATATAGTCAAGGCAGATAAGAAGAGAACTAGAAGAAAGAAGTGTCACCAAAAATCTAAAGAGGAGAGAATATCCAAGAGAAGACAGCGTCAAAGACAGAGGTCAAGAAATATGTGAATTCAGAAAAGGTCATTATATTGAAAGAGCAGTTGCAGTTGAGGCATGAATTTGGAAGCCAGACTGTTTACTGAGAATAGCAGTGGGGACATCAAGGTTAGATGACTTCCTGAAGTTGTTTAGCAGAGAAATAGGGGAAAAATACAGGAGAATAGGTAGCAGGGATGATAGGATCAAGTGAGGATATTTTAGGGACAGGGGAAATGTGAATGTGTTTTCATACAACAATATCAATAGTCAGGTAAAGACTAAAGACTGGTGAAAGGCTAAGGATGGTATTGGAGGCAATCTTCTGGAGAAGAAGGGATAAGATGATTTGGGACCAAAGATGCAAGCATAGGGGTTTGCCTTGGCAACAAGAAATGACATCTCTTCGTGAACGAGACAATAATGAAGGAGTTACTAGAGAAAGACATCTCTGAGAGATGTCATGGAGGGGGAGAAGAGGGAAAACCTAGGCCTAGAAAATAGGAATAGAACAAAGATTTATGAGGATCTTAATTCACAGGTACAATACCAACATATACACACTCACACACATGCAGGAAACAGAGTAGTTGAGTGAAAGGGGCATTGGGTTTAGATTCAAGAGTAACTGGGTTTGTTCCTGGTTCTGCCATTTAATGCCTGTGTGGTCTTAAGCAAGTAAATTTAATTTCTTAGGGCCTCAGTTGTCTTATCTGTAAAATGAAGACCTTGGAATAGATGGTCTTTAAGGGCTCTTCCAGGTCTAAAGTTATCATCCTATGATATACAATATATTGTAAAGGAGTCATGACAGGAGACTACTGGCCGAGCCTCTGAAAATGGAATGGAAATCAGCTAGCACTCAATACAAGGGGTTGTAGTCAATCCAGACTCCAGTAATTAGGAAGTAGGGGAAAAGACCCATTCCCCTAACTCTTTATAACAGGGCCATACCATGAACTCCCTCCTTTGAGCCCTGGGAGCTGCAGCAGGAAAAAGAGCCAACCCAACACTAATGTCAGTAGTACTATGCAATAGATATGAGACCAATGCAATGACACATCATGGGACATTTAGTTATTTTATAGAACTAAAAATAACAACAACAACAAAATTCATCTGGAGAAACAAATTTTCAAGATTCTTATAGGGAAAAAAGGAAAAAAAAGCATTGGAAGGAAGGGGGCCTGGCAGTATTATTTTCAATCAGAACTCTACTACCAACTATAAATCACTGCAACTATATGAAACTGGTTAAAAAAAACAGAATAGTTGATCAGAAGAACATATGTGCAAAATAAAGTACACAGAAGTAAACAAATATCATGGCACATGTCCAATAAACCCCAAAACTCTAACTACCCAAGTCTCACTATTTGACAGAAACTTCTAGAAAAACTGGAAAGCCATGTGGCAGAAATTATGTTTAGACCAACATCTCACACCATATGCTACAGTGAGTTCCAAATAGATACTTAACCTAGATATAAAAACTCACAAATCACAAAGTAGAGAAACAGGGAATATGATGCTTTTTTATACTTATGGATAAAGGATGAGTTTGGGGCCAAACAAAAGATAAAAAGGATCATAGAAGATTAAATGGACAATTTGTCTACATACTTGCTTCATCTCAAAAGAGATACTATCTGAAAAATGACATACATTTACCATGAACAAGTTACAGACTCTCTAACCCCCAAGAAATTCTCAAAGACTTAAAGTTGAGTTGTCCATTTACATTGATGAAGTTTCCCCATAAGAAAAACCCTACACTGATGAAATTAAGAGATCCAGACCAAAATAAATATATCATGTCCTATGAAAAAAGCAATTTTAAAGTAAAATAGAAAGAACAAGTCGATAAAGATATGTGCATATGTGTATATACATAGTGTATATACACATAGTGTGCATATATACATATAGAAAGACAAGAAAAAGCTTGGAGTTAGGTATAGCCAGGGATAGAAAACCAAGACATAAATAAAATGGAGACAGTGATAAAGCAGAAGGAATCCTACTTCACAGAGGCAGAGCCACAAATATTTAGGCAGCATGAATGTTTCATGAGCTTCTGAAAAGAGTATAATATTATATAAAATAAAGGGGGGAAATCTTAAACCTAATAAAAAAGATTTGGATACAAATGGGATCTTGTTTACAAGCCAGTGTCTTGTGGAAAAGAAAATAGGTACTTTAGGGATTTGGAGAAATCCAGGTTTCTAGGATGAGTCTTTGTTTTCAAGGTAGAAAAAAAAGTTACAATATGGCTTTTCCCCTTCACATGTTTAAAAATAAAAAATTCCTCACCAAATCACAGCTCTATGTCAGGTTCCACTTGTCTTCATAACAGAGTATCAAGCAGGAGCGAAGAAATAAATAAACACTGAAAGACAACCAACCAAAAACTGAAGACATATGAGAGAAAGGTAATCCCCACACTGCATCCATAGAAAACAAAAACAATGATGACATTTCAATTTAGCTTTGGCCCCTGCTGCTCCACACTATGTATAACTCATCTCTTTCGATGGATCTTTGGAGATTCCCTTTGCTCTCCTTGCCCCTCCCTTCTGGGCAGACACAGGCTGTGCCTAGTTAGGATACAGAATTAGGAATGGTATTGCCCCCTGGCAACAGTACTTTGCCAATTTAACCAAGCCCTAAAAAAAAAACTGCAATTTTTTATTTCCCCCACCGAACCCTCAGGATCACCAGGGTACTTTGGTACACCAGGGGCATCTCTCTGAGCTTTAAATCTGTTTCCTATCTCTTCCATGTAGCATCTTTCCTGTACTTGTCTTCCATCACCAAAAGCCTCAGCAACAACATCTTATATTTATACAGCGGTAGAGACAGGATCTGTGATTTTGTCAGTCTAGGTAGAGAAATTCCCCCCACCAATGCACATGAATACTTTTTGTACAACTTACTGTCTTGAGAGAAACTTACTTGACTTGAGACAGGTTCTCATTTGACACTCAACAATCCTATGAAGGAATGTTACTTTACAGATAAGGAAACTCAGGGACGGCTAGGTGGCGTAGTGAGTGAAATGCCAGCTCTGGAGTTGAGGCCCTGAGTTCGAATCGGACCTCAGGCACTTAACACAAAAAAACTAGCTGTGTGACCTTGGGCAAGTTACTTAACCCCAATTGCCCTCCAAAAAAAGAAGAAAAAAAGCAGATAAGGTAACTGAGGCTTAGAGGTTCTTAAGTTATTTACTCAAGATCACTTAACTAGTAAATGAAGAAGACAGAACTTGAGTCTATGCACTCTGACTACAAAACAACAGCTAGGCAGCCCTGTGGCTAGAGTGTGGGACCTCAAGTCAGGAATGCTTATCTTCCACCGTTCAAATGTGGCTTCAGACACTGTAAAATGATCTGGAAAAGGAAATGGCAAACCACTCCAGTATCCTTGCCAAGACCTTACCTGATCTTGGAGCAGAGTTCAGGGAAAGACACATGGGACTGAAATCCCTCCTAAAGTATTCACTGAAAAGGCACATGAAGGCATGCTTCTGGGCTCTAATTTCCTGTTAGAAAAGCAGAGATCCAGAGCTTGGTGGGCCCACATACCCACTTACACACACAGGTACTTTCAAACTGAAGACAAAGTAATTAATTGAATGGTCAGAAAGAGTTAGACATGACTGAACAACAACCTAGTGGGTTATCTTACTCCCCGCAAACTTTGAGAATCCCACTCTGAGGATGGGGAAGACAGTATATCTCAAGCCCTCAATGGTCATAACGGTCATAGTGTGATTACATGAGAAAAAAAATGTAGGCCCTTCATTCCTGTCCTTGATATGAATGATTTGCTCCACACCAAATGGCAAGAGACAACATTATACATCTAAGTGGCTAGGAGTGATGACCAAGTCTTGGATGCACATCTTTATTCCTCAATACCTGGTGTCTGTCACTCATCTGTATGGTAGATATGCGAATCTACCAACCATGGTGACAGCTCACACTGAGAGATAGGCCAAAAAGCTATGCATGCAACAATCTCCCAGTGCCTTGCTTGCCTGAATATATAGAAGGGATAAGATCAGCTTCTCCTTTGCTTCCTTGCTGGGTGGGGTTGGGGGGGGGAGAGACAGAATGATCCTAAGCCTCTCTAAGTTCCAGAGAACTAAGAGAATGAGGGGAAGCCAGTGAAGGGCATTTACATACTCTGTGTCTACTTCTGTAAACAAAATTCTTGTCTTTCCTAGGGCAATCTAGGTCATAGCCCAGGCTCAGTTTGAGGACTGGAGGGCATTGCTGGTGTTAGGCAATGACTCAGAAAAGAGGTTGTGTATATTTTTTAAAAAATTATGAGGCTCATACATATAATCACAGCACATAGATCTAAGAAGCCTCTTTCTCTTTTCACTCATCTAAATTTGAACAATGCCTTATTATGACCTTTTCCCCTTCATGACCACAATTTCAACTGTTTAGAATGTTTTCTTATAGGGGTGAGAGGGAGGTGGGCTTAGGTTGGGGACAAGAAACAATAGTATGCAATTTGCCTCTATTTCACCTCCTACCTTCTGCCCTAAGTACAGCCCGACTTCAGCTATGCCCCCTCCAAAGATGAATTGGGGGATTTCAAGTAAAATTAAACCACATCTCCCTGACTGCGCTGTCACAGACTAAATTAGGTGAAATCTTTAACCTGCAGCTAAACTCAGAAGCAAGAGAAATACTGTGTTCCTACATACTTACAAAGAAAACAGCATTGGACTTGTGGTTGCCTGGTTAGGAATTAGCCCTGCCCTACAGCAAATTCCGGAAGAGTGAAGAACACAAAGGTGTCAGAGCTAAGGTCAAAAAGAAAACAAAGACATCCACCCTATCCAGCTGTTGCCCCAGGACCTCAAACCAGATGAAACAGACATCCCTGAACTTGGTCAACTTATACTGGTTACAGTATGGGAGCAGGCAGCCAAAGCAAGGGGGCCCATCTTCCTTCCCAATTCTCACGCTCAGTCTTCCCTATAATGATTCAGAGCTTTTAGTGCCACTGTTTTTCCCTTTACAATTTACGTTCACCTGGAGGGTCCGATTTTAATTAGTGTAATATGCCTGTTAACAACACAGCCTAATTAAGACATCCGTTAAGAATCCATAATGTAAACTTAATGAGCAGGTTCGGCCGGAATGTTTATTCACTTTATTTATTTATTTTTAGCAGAGCAGCAAAAAGCCCAAGCAAGTTTCAGATTTGAAACACACTTATTAAATGGCACCATTCAATTAATTAAATACTGCGTCTTCAGTGCGAAAGTACCTGTGTGTGTGAGCGGGTATGTGGGCCCACCAACCTCTGGATCTCTGCTTTTCTAACAGGAAATTAGAACCCAGAAGCGCACCTTCATGCGCCTTTTCAGTGAACACTAAAGGAGGGATTACAATCCCCTATCTCTTTCCCTGAACTCTGCTCCAAGCCACAGTTCAGCTATACCTCAGACATTACAGCTAAGGACCTCTCACCTAAGCTCTGGAACTCTTGTACTAGCTTTTCTTAAAAAACCAACAAAAGCCCAATCATAAATGTACTTGTTCTCTTGCAAACACCTGAATCTTCTAATGCCAGCCAGTCATGCGTGGAGGGTGGGGGAAGGGGAAAGATTTGTTTCACCCAGACATAAACTGGCTTTCCCTACTCCTCATTCTGTCCCCTAAATCCTTCCTCAAGTGTGGGTTCCCACAACCCCCAGTGCATGCATTCTCCCAAACATCCTTCGACCTAAGCCACCTCAGTGCTCCTGCTGTACACACTAAGCTATCTGTAGTGTGATCCACGGCTCTGGCATCTTCTGCTGCAGTTTTCATTTGGGGGTTGAGGAAAGGCTATTCCACACACTCTTTATAATAGTATTTTCTTGAGTAATTTATCACTCACAACCAAGAGCTTACTGCGGGCTTCAGGTAGCACAGTAGTAATAAACAGATGATTGCCCCGGGATCTGGAGCTGGTGGAACCCTCAGATACCCCGCCCCCACCTCTGCATCCTGCCCCCACTTCTCCAACGTCCCCAGCCCGAGCGAGCATTGCAGAGCTCCGAGCCCCGCAATATTGGTATTCTGCACAGCAGCACCTCTGCTCTTCTGTGGCTGCAGAAGAAACAATAAAAAACGGCTTTGCGCGGCGCTCTCCCAAACCCTCCCAATGTCAATAGGTAGGAGAGTATCAACGAACAAGTAGAACAAGGTAGGGGAAGCCAGCGGAACGTGGTTCCCTTAAAAACTGAAAATGAACCTGACTGGCCAAGCAGAGTCGCTTCCCAAGGGTCTTTGGGGCAGAAAGTTTAAACGTGGTCGGAGCGACAGTTCAGCTCTTGTCCTCAAGCTTCTCCAAATCTCCCTAGACTAATGGGTCTAGTTGGCTACCCCCTCCCCCGAAGTAAGGTGCTAAAATCTTCGAGGAGCAAAATTAAGGAGCCCCCAACGGCATCCACAAAACTCCGGGATATCTTTGTGCCAGAAGAGCCCCTCGAAGGAAATGTGAACGTTTGTCGCCACGAATACCCCAATCCCTCCTCCCCAAGAGACAGACATCCCCTGACACAAACACACGCAGACTCACTCCCTCTCCCTCTTTGCACTCTAGGATCCCGCTGTTCTCTTTAGGAATTGGTGGGTGCCCAACGCTGCCTGCATCGCTGGCTGCCAGCAAATATTCAATCAACACCACCCACCTAGCCCAACAACACCCACTTAACTCTCTTTGGTTCTATCCCAGTTCCAGGTAACCCTTCTCCCCACCCACCTAGTGCGTGCCCTCTGAGAGGGGTTTCCCCTCCCCCCATTAAAAATCTCCCAGAGATGGCAGCATCAAGGGATTTTCTTCCTTTCGTAGCTTGAGGAAACGAGAGGTAGGCTCTGTCCCGTTTTAGTAGGTTCATTCTAAAAATAAGTCTCAAGCTTTGACTTAAGATGACCCTGTCCTTCCCCCTAACCCATTCCCCAGAAGCTGGTTTCCCCTCTGACAAATCCCTTCTACTGGAGAATTAATCTCTCTTTTTCGCCTCCCCACCCCCCCCCCCCCTTCCCACCCCCTCCCCCCATCCCTCAGAGGGAATTCCCCCGTGCGCAGGGTATTGTGCAGCCGCCACCGCTGCCTCGGCACCCGGCGTCCGGGACTGCCCCGACATCTGAATGGAGCAAAAGAAGAGGAAGGATCCAGCTTAGCGCGGAACACCACCAGACCGGGAGATAGCACCTCCCGCCAACTGCTCGTTCTCCATTCACAAAACCTGCTCCTCTCCTTCCCTGCCACCAAGCCATCATCCTCGTCAACCTACGACCTCGAGAGGCAGGAGCCAGTGTGACCCCCTAACCCTTCAGGGCGCTGTCCTCCCGAATCTGCGATGCCCTCCCCTTCAGCACCTATCATCTGTCCCTGCTATCTCCCAGCTCTCCAGCCCTTAGACCTCTGCAAATCCTTCTAGCCTCTCTTGTCCCTCAATTCCCTCCCCCGCCTCCCCCCATCACTTCCTGCATTCGCGTCCCTGGATGCAATGCCCACCCCCATTTATATCCCTTGTGCTCAGCGTCCTATCCCCACCCCCGGTCCCTTCGTCTCCCCGTCTTCCCGTCTCCCTTTCCAAATCCCCGGTTGTCCCTTTTCGTCTTCCTCTCCCTTCTCCTTCTCTTCCAATTCTTCATCCTCCACTCACCCCCATCCCTCGGTGCATCTCCTACCCCAGGTTCCATGTTTTCCCTTCTCTTCTTTCACCCCCAAAGATAATAATAACCAATAAAATAGGAATCCGGAGCCGAAACGGCTGGCCGGGGGGCGCTGCTGTTACTCACGGTCTCAGCGTTCCCAACGGCAGGTGAGGGGAGACGCACTGCCATCCCTTAGCTGCATTCCCCACCCCCTCAAAGTGTCCGGAGAAGGCACCCCCTCTCAGGGACTGGGAGAGCCTTGCCCGCCGCAGGAAGCGGAGGCGAAGGCGAAGGCAGAGGCGGAGGCGGCGGCGGCAGAGGCTGCAGCGGATCTCGGCTCTGTAGCCTACCACGCGACTCGACTCGTGTGCAGCGGGAGAGGTGCCCAGCAGCCTGAGCTTCGTTGGTCAGAGAAACGGGAGAAGGAACCCGCGGAGCTGGGGCGGCGAGGAGACTGGGGTCCTGGGTGGAAGCTGAGGCGGATTTTCGGCACCTGGAGCTCCAGAGCCAGGCACAACGCGGGAGCGAGCGCAGCTTGCCCCGGGAAAGCTCCAAGACACCTGGCTCCCTCCCTTTCGCTCCCTCCCTTTCTCTCCCTCCCTGTATCTTTCGCTTTGCTGAGGAGGGGAAGGAGCAGGAGCAAGCAGGAGCAAGCAGCAGTGGCAGCAGCAGCTCCCGCGCAGCACCCACGCGAGTGTAGCGCGCGCACCGCCCAATGAGGGAGGGGTCCCGGGGTTAGGGAGGGTAAGGGAAGACCGTGTAGGAGAGGGGGCGGAGGAGAGGGAGCGGCCAGTCCCAGGGTGTGCAAGGACTAGGAGGAGGTGACGAGTGGCGCGCACGTGCTGTGCAACGCTGCGAGAGGCAGGCACCTCCGCACCTGCCTAGTGGAAAAGCTTTGAGGCAGGTGATGGGTAGGGCGAGGAGTAAGGAAGGCACCTCCGAAACTGGGAGTGTTCAGTTAAGCCTAAGGGAAAAAACCAGGAAAGACTGGATCTTCCTGGTCGGCTCCCAGGAGCTTCTCTCATCCCCATCTTCCACCAAGTGATGTCCTCTCTCTTACCGCCCCCATCACCACCCAGTCTCTTCCTAGGCTCCCCAGTTTGCTTCAGCTGAGGCAGTAACGCACAACGTAAAGAACGCACCCTGTATATGCCAGCCCTCAATCTCCACTTCTGAGTATCTCCATGGTCAACCCCAAACTCCCCCTCCTTTTTTCATCCATGCCAGAAAAGACTCTCCACGCTGTTTTTGGGAACTGGACAAACGTGAAACCTTGTCCTGGGTGATTTTGCACGCACATATCTTCCCTCCATTCAAATATGCCTTGACTTTCTCGCACTAGCATCTCCTTTTGCTTTTAGTTCACCCACCAGAAAGATTTTCAGAGGAGTTAGGGCCAAACCATCTGCACAGCAGATTCATTTTCCTGGATTTCTTTCCTGAGCAAGAGAAGGAAACCTAGGTAGAAGTTTAGCTAACACTGTCTCTTTTTTCAGTCCCATCCTACTTCCAATCTAGTGTGTATGATTTGGCCTAAGTCTTTCTAGTTCCCCTCAGATGACTTAATGACTTTGGAGGACAGGAATGAAGAGATGTCTAGGGTTAGGTTAGCATCCTTCTCTAAAATTAAGAGTTGCCGGTCTCTTTTGACCCATTCTGATACATAGTAGAGTTTCAATCTATAGCCTATTCCTTTGAGAGATACCCTCAGTTCTATGTACTTTAAGGTTTCTGAGGATGACTTTAAAGTCAAAATCCCAATTCATGACATTTAATCTAGGGATACAGAGCTCCTAAATGAATTTTAGCCAGACCACATAAGTCAATTCTGAGCTGACATGAGAAATAAGTAGTGGACAGAGAAATTTTAAAGGTATAGCTGCTTGAATTTAGCATCAGATGAAGGCAGAATGGAAAAGGAAAATATTAATTAGACAGAGCTAGCAGTAAGCAGGTTAAAAAGGTTGCCAGATTTCCATTATCTAAGAAAAGGTTAGTTGAGGGTATGGACCAACCCAGTTCCTGGTTTAGGCAGGGTCCATAGACAAAAAAAAATGTAATTGTGTGGGGAAGTAAGAGAAGTTGTAGATCTGGACAAAATGACAGTGATTTTGTCCATAATTACTAGAAATTTCCAATAAGCCCTATCTCCAGTAAGTTCAGTACCCTACTGATTTCTTTCTTACATCAAATTCTGGCCTCTGGTTACTCTTTTCTTCATTTCTAGGAAGAATAATGAGAACTGAAAGAGTGAATAAAGCAATGGGCCTGGAGCAAGGAAGACCTGAGTTTGAATCTGATCTCAGACACTAGTTGTGTGACTCTGGAAAAGTCATTTAACCTCTGCCTCAATTTCCTCATCTATAAAATGGGGATAATAAATAGCAACTACCTAAAAAAGTTACATGTAAAACACTTTGAAGACTTTAAAGTGCTGCAGAAATGCTAACCATTATCATTAAGAAAACAATGACTCCTCCATTTTTTATACTGTAGGTTCTGCAGTTGCTTGCTCCTTCAAAGTAGTCTTCAGACTGAAGGACAAACAATCTTTGTAAGTCAATTATACAGTATATACTTGATTATCCACTAGTGGAAGATTTTTATATTGTACTCTATATGCTGCTAGTCAATCAATTAATCCACTTACTACTTTAAGTGTCTCATACCACAGAGACACCTAGTTCACAAGAGACAAAATCCAAGACAATCTGTAGTAAAGTACCTAACTTCAAATAGCTATTCATAAATGTCCAAAGTTTAGGCAACAAGACAGAGAGAGTAGATGTCCTAACACAAAGAAGTGTGTTTGACTTCATAGGTCACTAAGACTTTATGAAGCTCAAAACTGGAATATAATTTATTTAAAAGAAACTAGCTGGGGAGGGAAGTTACCATTGTATATTAAGAAAATATACTCACTGGGGAAAACCAGGAACCAGGAATTTCCAACATTACTCTGCTTCCAAACTTTCTTTGTTCCAAAATATCTCTGTACTTATGCAGTTTGTATTGGGCTGTCTATAGGGGACAGGAAAGTATGATGAAGTAAATATGGTCAATGGAGAGAGAAACAGGAATGGTTTTCTTCACTGGAATATGTTATGAGTCAGTTAAATAGAAGAAATAGATGAGGTTAGATTTCCCATGGTGATAATTTCATCCTTCAAGAAGTGAAGAAAACATCAAGGAAAATCTTATTCTGGATATGATTTTCAGTAATGGTAAGGAAGTAATGATTGGGATGAAAATAATCAGAATTCTGGAGAGAAGTGACTACTTTCTCCTAAAATTAAGGAAAGGAATCGAGGAGTAGTCTGACATGTAACCTAGATTTTGGGAAAGCAGATTTCAAAGGGTTCAGAGGAAAGTTAAGTTGGAGAAGTCAGCCCAAAAATATAATTTGAAGACACAAAGGAAAAAATTCCAATAAGGAGGGAAAATGGCATTCTTTTCAAGATGCCAGTGTGGATGCACAAGGAACTCATCTAACCAAGTTGAATTTTTAAAAGGAATGAACAGAAGATGGAAGCAAGTCAAGGTGATAGGATAAATATAAGAGCCTGGCACAACTCCATAAAAATAGCCAGAATTGCTAAGCTTGAAAAAGAGCTAATGTTAGCGGGAGAAGATTAGGAAAGCTAAAACATTTGTTTGTTAGGCTATATTCAAAGAAAAAGGAGAAATAAAAAAAGGGAAAAGACTGTAGATCTGGCTAGAGCATGGATCATATATGCTGGTGGGGGAGCACTCCTGCTGGCCCTTCCCCAAAGGAAAATTCCTTGAAAGTAAATTGCCAATGGAAATGTTATGCCCCAGGGTGTACTAGCATGTCTTATCCATGCTCTACTCAATGCATGCAATTGAATGGACGTCCTGATTGGGGTTGGATGCTTGTATGATAACAAATCAGAACTGCTTAATTCTTATTTTGGTTCTATTTTATTGGTCAGGAAGAATGGCCATTGCACTGGGAATTATAGCACAAAAATGATTAACAATAATTGATCCCCAAATCACAAAATAAATAAGGAGATAGTAAGAGATAGCCTAGTTGCCCTGAATGATTCAAGATATATGGCCTTTATAATCCTACCCTTAGACACAAAAAAGAGCTGTCAGATGTTGACATACAGTGAGACAGGAAAACAGCAGATGCAGTTCCAACTTTTTTTAATGCATTATTGGTCTGTATTGAGGGGTATAATGTCTGGGAATAAAGTAGTGACACTGTACTCTGCCCTCATGTGATCTCTTTCAAAGTGTTATATTAAGTTCTGGATACCACAGTTCAAGAATACCATTGGTAAACTGGAAAATGTAATGAAAAATGCAACCAGGATGGCAAAGGGTCATGAGTCTCTCTCATATAAGGATTATTTGAAGGAACTGGGGATATTTAGCACAGAGAAGAGAAGTCTTGGGGGAGGTGTAGATATAACAGCTGTTTTTAAATATCTGAAGGTTGTCATGTGTAGAAAGGTTTAAACTTATTTTGTATGGGTCCAGTGGGAAGAACCAGGAACACTGTATGGAAGTAGCAAAAAAAGGTAAATTTAGCCTTGATGTAATGAAAACCTCCTGGAATTATAATTCCAGGAAGGACATGATTAAAGAAGTATAGGATCATTACATATTTAGCACTAGAAGAAATCTATGAGTTAATCTAATCCAACTTTAAGAAACTGAGACCCAGAGTGATTAAATGATTACCCAATGTCACACAAATTTCAAAAAATATTGAAAGACAGATCTCAAAAGAAGAAAGGCAAGCTATCAACAATCATATGAAAAATACTCCAAATCACTAATAATAAAAAAATTCAAATATGAAAATGCTTGAGATTCTGTCTAACTGATCAGATTGACAAAAATGAAAATGGCAAGTATTAGAGGGTCTATGGAAGACAGTTTGTAATGCTCAGTTGGTGGAACTGTGAAATGGTTCAAACATTCTGGGAAGAAATTTGAGACTATATTCCCCAAATCAGTAAACTGAGCATACTCAGACCCAGAAATACCATTAATAGGCATATACCCCAGAGGTCAACAATAGAGCAAAGGGAGCTATACTGCAAAAACTTATAGTGGTATTTTTTTTGTTGTCATTAATAACTGGAAACTAAGGGGTTGCCCATCAATTAGAGAATGGCCAATAAATTTATGGTATATAAACATAATGGAACACTAATGTGTTGTAGGAAATGAAGAAAGAGATGATTTCAGAGAATCCTGGGACTGATGCAGAGTGAACAGAATCAAGTCAGTAATTTATACAATAACATCTACAACATAAAAATGAATAAATTTGAAAGACTTGACTCTGATTAATACAATGATCAATAATAATTCCAGAGGATCAATGATGAAACATGCTACTCCCCTCCTGATAGAGATAATGGACTAAAGCATAAGATGAGACACATCTTTGACTTGATCGGTGTGGGAGTTTGTTTTGTTTGACTATGATCATCTATTACAAGGTTTTGTTTTTCTTTTCCAGTGAGGGGAGTAATTTGGGAAGGAGAAAATAAGAAGTGCTTGATAATTTTTAAAAGTTCATTAAAAATATAAATTATGAGAGGAACAGATTCAGAGAAACTTGAGATTTATATGAACTGATGCAGAGTGAAGTGAGCAGAAAGAGGAGAGCATTTTATACAATGACCTCAGTAATATAATGGAAAACCTCTTTGAAACACTTTAAAACTATAGCCAATCATGACTCCAGAACACTGATGATGAAAGATGTTGTATGTCTCTTCAAAGAGATGCAATAAACTAGAGATACCAATAAGACATACATTTTTAGACATGGTCAATAAATGAATTTATTTTGCTTTGACTATATTTGTTACAAGAGAGCTTTTATTATTTCAGCAGGGTAAAGGAAGATTTAAGAAGATTTTAAATTGTCAGGAAGTGATTACAGTGCCCAAAAGGCAGAAAATAAAGAAAAGTAGTAGTGAAACATTTAAAAATACATGGAAAAGTAGGGCAGCTAAGTGGCACAGTGGATAGAGCACTGGCCCTGGAGTCAGAAGGACCTAAGTTCAAATCTGGCCTCAGACACACATAATAGCTGTGTGACCCTGGGTAAGTCACTTAACAAAAGTGGAGAAAAATGGCTGGGTCCACTACAAATTTATCTTACATTGTCCTCACTGCTACAAGGCAATCAATCATTTTACGACTGCCTAATCAACACACTATCCTATTCACCACAGTGATTCTTCCAGACTTCTTCATCCCTCCTCAAATATGCCATATAGTCCTCTCCTCTCTAAGAACCTTGCCTTATATTTTACTAAAAAAAAAAATGGCTATTTGTCAAGAACTCCTTCTTTTGTTCTCCTCCTGATCTTACATCATCTTACATCACTGAGATGCTTTTTGCCACTATCTCTTCTTTCAGCCCTGTCTCAGATGAAGTACATGGAACTTCTTGCAAAGGCAAATCCTACATGCACAATTGCTCTCATTCCTTCCTATCTTTTCCTCTTCCCTTACATCAATTCACATCCTACACATTCTTCCAGACAATTTTCAAGTTCCACCTTCCAGTCTTCATTAGTCTCCTACTCCTCTGAATTCTTTTATTTTTTTCTTTTTGGAGGGCAAGGCAATTGGGGTTAAGTGAGTTGCCCAAGGTCACACAGCTAGTAAGTGTTAAGTGTCTGAGACCAAATTTGAACTCAGGTCCTCCTGACTCCAGGGCTGGTGCTCTATCCACTGCACCATCAAGTCACCCCCCTCTGAATTCTTAAAGCACTTAGTCTATATGGATATTTCGTGCATAATCCTATTATCTTTCAACTAGATTATAAATTATTAGAATCAGGGAAAGTATCTTATGCCTACTTTGTATGTACTTATAATACTTATAAATACATACAAAATAAATAAAAATAAAATTTATTATATATGTAATATTTATAAACTTTAGCAGCTGGAGATATAATTCACCATTAGATTGTCATATTAGACTACAATTTTCCTTTCATAATGAGATGAGTACATGAGGCTAGCAAAATGACTAGCAACATATAACATATATAAGTATTCATGTAATAAATTTGATTTGGCAATTATTCCTATAAATTTAGATTAATTCTTTAAATATCTTAGAAATAAGACTTTTAACAAAGAACTTTTCTACAAAATCTTTTCTCCCTATTACCTCTTTCCTTTCTAATCTTAAGGGTATTTATCACTTACTTTAGAATTAGGGCACCATGATCTAGTTAAAGGAATGAGACTAGATTGAATTTTCTAGCCTTATATCCTGATGTCCAGAATTCCTAATAAATTTTCATTATTTCTCTTCAATGATGTATTTTGAAAATCTTACATTATTAACAGAAACAGGGTTTTGGAGCAACAATTTTACATTAACCTACTTTGTGGACTGAGGTTGTAATGGTGAGAGTGTGTCCCTGGGTCATGGAATGTATATGTTTTGGATCTTACTATGTCTTTTCAGTAAATATTGCTCTGTTAAAGCAAATGTATATAGATTAGTTAGATGATACTATGTGTTAATAACTGGGGAGAATGCAATGGAATGGAGGATAGGACCAATGGAATTAGAAAGAATAAGCCCAGGCCCTCAAGAGTACCTCTAGAATCCTGAGAGGGAGATATGGCCTTGCTCAGAGAACCAAGTTTACCCATGAGATTAGGAGTTGGAATAATGATCTCCAGACTTTGTAAGATTAGAGAGATAGACAGATAGATAGGTAGGTAGGTAGATAGATAGATATAAATATAGATAGATACTGTTGATTATATATATGTATGTATATATATATATGTATAATCAACAGCCACTTATTAAGGCTTATTATCTGTCAGGCTCTATACTAAATGTAAGGATACCAAGAAGGACAAAACCAGCTCTGTCCTCAAGGAGCATGTCTTGCCTTGTGCTTCCGTATCGCTTCTAAGATCAAAGTACAAAATCCTCAGTCTTTCACAATGCATCTTCTACCTACATTTCCAGTCTTATTTTGTATTATTCCCCTTGTTTGTATTATTCCAGCATTATTTTGTAGTATATGAATTATTTTATATTATTCCTTCACACAAATTCTCCATTCAAGCTAAATCAGTCTATTAGCTATTCCCCATATCTGGCATCCTGCCTATCACCTCCATGCCTTAGAGTTAGCACTCAGCCATATCCGAAACACACTCCCTTCTTACCCCTACTCCTTAGAATTTCTAGCTTTGAAATTCTATGAGAACTATGATCATCCATCAGGCCATGACTCCAGAAGAACAGTGATGAAGCATTATACCCATCCTCTAAAATAGAGGAGATGATTTGAAGGTGCATAATGAGACATATGTATGTGTGTAAACATTTATGTATATATCATATATGTGTATCATGTATACACATAAACAATGAAAGGATTTGTTTTGTTTGATTATGCATATTTGTTCAAAGAAATTTATGGGTAGGGGAGTGGAGAGAGAAAGAGAAAATTAGAGTTTTATTAATTAAAAAAATATTTTAAGAAAGGAACATATAAGCACCTTGAGGGAAAGGGGCTGCTTCATTTTTGTCTGTGGGTGCTTGGCATATATAGGTGCTTAACAAATATTTGAATTAAATTATGACATATTAACTGAAAAAGAAGAAGAGAGAGAGAGAGGGAGGAAGGGAGAAAGAGAGACAGAGAGAGAGAGACAGAGAGAGAGACAGAGAGACAGAGAGAGAGAGAGAGAGAGAGAGAGAGAGAGAGAGAGGGAGGGAGGGAGGGAGGGAGGGAGGGAGGGAGGGAGCAATAAAGGAAGGAAGGAAGGAAGGAAAGTTAGGTATTCTTCAAAATCTTTGAAGCTTTCTTCAAAGCCTAGCTCAGGTAACCACCTCTAATAGAAGGCTTTTTTTTCATTCTCATAGATACTAGCTCTAGATCTCTCATGAAATTACTTTGTATATATTTATGACTTATTTAATTATTATTGTATCCCTTAGGTGGAATGTAAGCTGTTTCATTTTTCTCTTTGTATCCCCTATGCCTAACACAAAGCTGCACGTATCAGATGCTTAATAAATATTTATTGAATTGAATTTGTTGAATATATACATGAATAATATGTATGATATATATACAGATATGTTTCTAACCATAGGTAGTCTAGTAATACATATACTGCATATATGAGGATTTTATCTTTTTAAACTGAACATGCAACACAAAACAATACATAAAGGAGTTGTTTAGACAACTAATATTACAATAATAACACTTACATAGCTCTTTATAGTTTGCAACATGCATTATATATGTTATCTGATTTTATTCTTATAATAACCACGTAAGGTAGGTGCTTTTATTATCCCCATTTTACAAATGAGGAAACTGAGGCTGAGAGAGGTTAAATGACTTGCCCAGGGGCACACAGTTAACTGTCTGAGGTAGGATTTTAATTCAAATCTCCCTGACTCCAAGTATAGTGGTTTAACCACTGCACTTCCTAATGTGCTAATAATTTCCCTTTAAGAAGATAAACACTGAATTAGAAGAATACATTACTGAAATAGCTTATTTGTGATCTTTCACAAGAAGAAGAAAAAGTCAGTGGCTTATATTTTATTTTAGGTGATATTTTAGATAAAGTCTAGTATATTCTCATTATTGCTGAAGAAACAGACCCAGAGAGGAAATGGAACTTGCCCGAGTTCATAAAGCCAACTAGTGCCAGAACTAGAACACATCTCTGCTTGGTTCTCAGCTCAGGGCTTTTCCCACTACATAGGTTCTTTTAAAAAGCAAATATACTGCTTCCCTGTCAGCAAGGTTGCTCAGTGGGTAGAGTTCCAGGCCTAGAGTCAGGAAGATTTATCTTCATGAGTTCAGATCTGGCTCAAACATTTACTTACTTAGTAGCTGTTTGATCCTGGGCAAGTCATTAACCCTATTTGCTTCAGTTTCTTCATATGTAAAATGAGATTTAAAAAAAGGAAATAGCTAAACCACTCAGCATCTCTGCCAAGGAAGCCCCAAATGGGGTCACAGAGTTTGAGACATTACTGAACAACAGCAAATACTGCCTATCTCTTTTTCTGCTATGTAAGTTATATTTCATGAATATGGTTCATATTTTACTTAAAAGTATACAGATACACATTGGTTTCTTGTTGTTTTCTGTTCTGACATTTATTTGCATGCGCCACTTGCAAATTCTTGCATCTTTCCTCTTATACATGAATGAGAAATGTCAGAGGGAAAGCCAGCCAGCATGAGATCCCATATCAACATCACGTTTATTTTATTCCCTTTATGCTTCTTGACAACACGTAGGCTTTGGAGTGCCATGATGGCAGGACTGAAGGCATGGGAAATGAGTGTGGGAAGATTGTTCAACTTTTAATAACAAAGAAGTTATTACAACAGTCATTCATTCAACAAGCGTTTATTTAGTGCTTACAATGTGCCAGGCACTATGCTAAGTGCTGGGGGATACGAAAAAAAAAGGCAAAACAGGAAAACAGCTGTTGAATGTTGTAGTCCATTCAGTAGCATGTGGATTCTTCTCCATGTTTTCTTAGATCTACTTGTTTTGAACTGGGCATGTGCCATATTCTTGAGCTAAGCCTGTGATTGCAAAATAATACCCATCCAGAAAACAAATTAAAAATAGGAAAAATCCATCCAAGTAGTATGTCTGCTGCAGCAGAGAGTGGTGTCAGATTGCTAGGCAACCCCAGGCAATATTGTGGGAAGGAGGCCTATACTAAGCTGGTAGCACAGAAGTGGAGCTCTTGTCCCTTCTGTGTGAATGTACTCAGCTGAATCCAAGCAAAAGTCATACACAAAGAAAAAATACAAAATACATAAGCTGAGTGCACATCTGGATGGATACATGTATGCAATGGGTGAATGGACAGATTTTTGGAAGAACTGAAAAGGTTCAAACTGTGTCTAGGAGATGCTAAATATCAAAATGAAGCCTGAAAACTGTCAATTATCTGGGTGTTTCCCAAAATCCAGATATTGGACATTATTGATTACCTGAATGTTTTTATACAATTTTCAGTTACATATTTAGCATGATGTACATGATAGCTATATGGTCAAAGGTTAGAAAAAGATGGGAGGGAAAAAAATAACAATAACAAGTAGCAACCACATATGGGAGGAAGAGAGAGCAAAGAAAATTAATAGACTAAAATCCAGCTTTTATGTAACCTGGGCCGTGAAAGAAGCCAGAAAACACAAAAGGGAGCATTTAGCCCTAACAAGGATAAACCTTGTCTTTTCTCAATTTGTTTCACAACCTTGATAACATTGTAGTGTTCTGTGAATGATAACATGTTTGATTCATTTTTAGGCTTAAAAATGACTAAAAACTTAAGAAGCAAAAACACTTTTTAAAAGAACCAAATGTAGGCAGTGACATAAAAAATGAACTATAATGACTTGTGTCTCATATAAGTTTCAAGTCTCTATAGCCTGGATTGTTTTTAGGTAAAGGAATCTAGGCCCTCCTAGATCTAAAAACATTTTTAAAAAAAAACTTAAAAAAAAAAAACAACCCTTCCCAAAGTGGAATCATAGTCTTGAATATTTCCTTTTATTGGAACTCAACTACATAATAAGATGGATCATTCCATTGTTGGACTGTTCTTCCTTGTAATAAACTGAAATATTATACCTCTATAGTTCTGTTCTATGGAGTTATACAGAATAAGGCCAATTCCACCAATTCCACAAGACAGTCCTTCAAATGTTCTGACATCTATCGTGTCCCCTCTTCATCTTCTCTTTTCTACTAAACATCCCCATATCTTTCAGTTCTTCCTCATATAGCATGTCTTCAAATTCCCTTGCCATCCTGGTTATCCTGAACTGATCACTCTCATATTTTAGTTTTCCTCTTTATATGTAGCACTCAGATGAATATGACATTCTAGATGGGGTCTGCCTAGAATATAGTAGGATTAGTACTTCTCCTAAGCTGGATATTACAATTCTATTAATGCAAACTAAGGTTATGTTTGCATTTTTGGCAACTATATATCACTGTTGAGCTTGTGCTCAATAAATTAAGATATTCAGGTCTTTGTCATATAAATTACTTTCAAGTCTAGTCTCCTTATTCTATATTTGTGCAATTTGTTTTTTGAACCTAAATTCAGGAATTTACATTTGTCTCAGGTAAATCATATAATGTTAACTATGACCTATCCTTCCTACCTGTTGAAATATTTTAATCTTGATTTTTAAAATAAAATAAAAACTATTTCACATAGCTTTTTATGTCATGTATAAATTTGATAAGCACTACTTCTGCATCTTCATCCAATTCATAATTTTAGAACTAGAAAGGACTTTATTGATTATGTAACTCAACCTTCTTATTTTTCAGATAAAGAAATTGAGGCCCATAAAAGTGAAATGTTTTGCCTAAGATCCCACACCTAATCTCTGGTAGACCTGCAATTCACTAATAAAAATATTAAATGTTGCAAAACCTCACAAAAGGTCACTTGAAACATGAACATCACAGTACTAAAGGGAACCATAATTGTGCATTGTATAAGCACCCACATATGCATACATGTGTGTATATGTACATATATACACATGCATGTATAAACACACATGTATGTACACATATTCAGAAAATTATAGTGAAAGCACATTTACATAAGTGCAACCTGAAATATGACTTTTTAAAGCTAATAACTTATGATGGCTGTATCATAGAATTAGAAAACATTAGCAAATTTAGAATATAATCACCACTGCACATTAAGGACCAAATCTTGAAGTTCTATTTTACTAATGCTTTTATTAAATATGTGAAAATTATGTCATTTAAGTGCTATAGCAAAGTAAAGTTCACCAGCATAATCTGATGTCCATTAGAAACATGAACCACATTTCCAGAACCATATTCAATGACTCATCAGTGTACTAAAACATTAAAAACTTGTCACATATTTGTGATGTGTGACAGAATAGAGAATCTTTGTGAATTCTGTGAATATTTTATTGTGATTCTGTCTATATAATCTGCTTGATATATATAATAATGTAGTTTGTTGATGCCCTTTTTAAATACCTGGAAATGTCTGAGCAGTCCTAAGATTCAAATAGGATATTATAGTGGACATTTATGATCGGCTAACGTTGTAATTGAGATTTTTCCAATATACCAATTTTCCTCAGGGAAACTCTTCAACTAAAATGAGTCAAAAAAAATAAAAAACCAAACCTGAGAATGAGGTAGGCCATATACCCCTCACTAGTTTCCTATTGGATCGGCTAGGTGGCACAGTGATAGAGTATTGGGTCTGAAGTCAGGAAGATGAATCTTCCCGAGTTCAAATATGACACATACTAGCTATGTGACCTCGACCAAGTTATTTAATGCTGCATGTACCTCAGTTTACTCATCTGTAAAATGATCTGGAGAAGAAAATGGCAAATGACTCCAGTATCTTTACCAAGAAAACTCCAACTGGGGTCATAAAGAATCAGACATGAGTGAAATGACTGAACAACAACAGCTCCATATTGTGGGACAGGACTAACTCAGTTCAATTCAGCTAATCAGGCTCAAGGTTAGAATTGCAATGAGATCTTTGCGGCCCATAAAATTCAATAGAAACAACTTCAGTGCTGAAAAGATTCAGCATGATACAATTCATGGCTAAATTCAAATAAAATACTACTCCCCTCTGCCTTTGAATCCACCATAAAAATCAATAATTCTAGGTCATAAAGGAATCCTCACAGGGCAATAGGAATTCCACTAACATTTCTGACACCTACTTTTCTCATAATGGGCTGTTTAAGCTTCAGGCAGCATGGAAACAAAATGGCCAATGGAGCCTACATAAAACAGAATTCCTAGCCTACCACTACCCTTGGTAGTAAGGTCCTAAGAAGTTTCTAGGGGACCTTTTACCATTAACACAGTCTTATACACTCTGACAACATAAGCAACACTGAAGGAAGAGTTAAATGCAATAACAAAAAGATTTTTTAAAAACTTCGTGGAGAAATATAATCCACACAGAGGAAGTAATATCAGGTGAAGTTCAAAGTAGATCTCCTGATGTAAAAACTACTACAATGACCAGAACAGCACTAGAGACACTTAATACACATCTTAAATGATAAAACCTGCTGACAATCCTCTTTTTGTGATGGAAACAAAATTTCAAATCCCTACCCTACTCAGGCTTGGCTAGTTTTTCATAAAGCTATTAAATATTCAAACTGTCTTGAAGACTTAAGAAGCTCAGGGAACTACTGTCTTGAGCCTTTGACATAAATTTTTGGTACCCTAGGTTAGAAAGGCAGGTCAAGAACAGTTACATGGGTCTTTTCTTAGATATTTGACCTGCAGATCAACAGCAAGACTGGCAAGAAAAGTTGTGCTCAGCTGAATAAATATTGTATTCTCTTTCAATATCTTTTCCCCACAGTGGCTATATGAACCCTCTTTTCTTGATTGTTGAGTATATTATTTTATTGCAATGTTCAATCTGAGGTACCAGACCATACTGGATAGGCCTGTACTACTATACCATCACAAGTCTGTAGTAAAAAGCTGAGAGGTCATAAGCTTCTTGCATACAACCTGTTTTACGACCTGAATTTATGTCTGGATTCAACATAAACCACAACCTACTCAGTGCAACAGCCAAAATCTTTCTCTACCTGATGGCAGCATCAAGAGGATAATAATAATTTTTTTTCAAATGCTTTATTAACTTCTGATTTACATCATTAATTTCCGCCAGATTTTGAGTTGCAAATTTTCTCCCCGTTTTTCCCCTACCCAACACCCCAGATTAGCAGTCCCACAGGATATCCCCTTCTCCAATCTGTTCTCTCCCATATCTTCTCCCATACCCCCTTAGACTTTTCCAGTAGGGCGTGGTGGATCTCTATGCCCCAGTGCCTGTATATCTTCTTTCCAAATTACATGTAAGATAGTATTAATAATAGTATATAGATTAGATAGATAGATAGATAGATAGATAGATAGATAGATAGATAGATAGATAGATAGATAGGTAGATAGATATTTTAAACATTTGATTTTAAAACTTTGAATTCCAGATTCATTCCCTTCCTCCCTTGTGATCGACCTTTACTGGGAAGATAAGCAGTTTAGTATGGATTGTATTGTACATGTAATGTAAAATATCAACATAGTAGATATATTGTAAAATACTGACTATATTTCCCTCCCTCCTATCCCACCACCCACTTATTCTATTCTCTACTTTGATCCCATCCCTTTTCAAAAGTGAGTGCTTCCAACTTCCCATCCCTCCCAGGCTGCCCTCCCTTCCATCATCCCCACTCTCATCCCCTTACCCCTACTCTCCTGTAGGGTGATACGCTATTTAGTGTGCATTTCATTCCCTCCAGGTGCCAAATTCAGTGAGAATAAAGTTGACCCATTCCTTTTTGCCTTCCTATTCTTCCCCTCCATTGTAACCCTTTACCCTTGCCTCTTCTTTATGAGATAGTTTACCCCATTCTGTCTCTCTCCATCTCCTCTCATTATATTCCTCTCTCACCTCTTAATTTCCCCTTTTAAGTATCATCCCTTTCTATTAAATTGGTCCTGTGCCCTCTATCTATGTGTAAGCATATATACACACATTCACACATGTATCCATACACCTGTATACCCTCTGATATAGACATATATATTTCTATTCCCTTCAACTATTTTCATACTGAGAAAAGGTTCATCAGTTACAATGATCATTTTTCCATGTAGTAATGTAAATAGTTCAACTTTGATCAGTGGCTTATGATTTCTTTTCCCTGTTGACCTTCTCATGCTTCTCTTGCTTCTTGTATCTAGATGTCAAATTTTCTATTCAACTCTGGTTTTTTCTTTTCATTCAAGAATGCTTGAAAGTCCTCTATTCCACTGAATGACCATATTTTCCCCTGAAACATTATACTCAGTTTTGCTGGGTAGGTGATTCTTGGTTTTAATCCCAGCTCCTCTGCCCTCTGGAATATCCTATTGCAGGCTCTTCAATCCCTCAGTGTAGAAGCTGCCAGATCCTGTGTTATCCTGATTGTGTTTCCACAATATTCAAATTGTTTCTTCCTGGCTGCTTGTAATATTCTCTCCTTGATCTGGGAATTCCAGAACCTGGCTATAATATTCCTAGGAGTTTTCTTTTTGGGATTTTTATCAGGAGGTGATCGGTGGATTCTTTCCACCTCTATTTTGCCTTCTGTTTCTAAAACATCAGGGCAATTTTCCTTGAGAATTTCTTGGAGGATGATTTCTAGGTTCTTTCCCTGATCATGGCTTTCAGGTAGTCCAATAATTTTTAAATTATCTCTCCTAGATCTATTTTCCAGGTCAGTGATTTTTCCCATGAGATATTTCACATTGCCTTCTATTCTTTCATTTATTTGGATCTGTTTAACATCATCTTGATTTCTCTTAAAGTCACTAACTTTCCTTGCTCCAATCTAAATCCTAGGGAATGATTCTCCTCAGTGAGCTTTTGAGATTCTTTTTCCATCTGGCAAATTCAGCTTTTCAAGGCATTCTTCTCCTCATTGCGTTTTTGAGCCTCTTTTGCTAATTGAGTCAGTCTGTTTTTTAAGGTGTGATTTTCCTTTGTTGGCTGTTGACTCTCATTTTGTAATTTTCTTGCATTGTTCTCATTTCTCTTCCCAATTTTTCCTTCACTTCTCTTATCTGCCTCTTAAGGTCCTCTACGGCCTGTAACCAGCTCGTATTTTCCTTTGAAGCTGTTGATGCAGGAGTTCTGACTTCACTGTCTTCCTCCTGTTCCATGCTTTGCTCCTTTTTGTCCCCAAAATAGGAGTCTAATGTTGGAATCTTCTGTTTGTTTCGCTTCCTTTGTCTGGTCATGTCGCCCTTCAGTCACTTGACCCCTGGGCTTTTTGCCATAGTAGGACTCTGCCACCAGACAAGGGAGCTTTCATCCCAAACACTGGGGTTTTCTCAGCTGCCAGAGGTATTAGTTGGGTGCCCTCTCTGTAACCTCCACACACTCTGGCAAGCTGGCCACATATGCCGTATCTCCACCCTAGACTTCAATCCAGATACAGGCAGGTTAAAGCAAGAGTGATTACCCCTCAGACTTGTCTCTTGGTTCCCCTACACTCTGCAGGACAGGAGCTGAAGCTGCCAGGTGGCACTGGCTGTGCTGGGTATCTCAGCGGCTTCTCATCCTGGGGGCAAAAGCCATTGCTCTCCCAACTGCTGGTCCCAAAGTCCAGACTGCACTGACCTCTCACTTTGTCCTTCGCATCTATGTGTTGATGAATCTGGAAATGGCCACAGCTGCTGCTGATCTGGAGTCCCTTGAGCCGGCAGCTAGTCAGGCCTGCCCTGGGGCTTAAACCTCCAGCTCACGGTCTCCCAGAGCGCTGTGCTGGCCAATTCCTGCTGGCCTGCTGGGCTGTTCTTAGAGGGAGGTTAGCTTCTCTGTGTCATTTTGTGGGTTCTGCAGCTCCAAAGCTGTTTAGAGCTCCCTTTTACAAGGATTGGGGAAGGTGGAAGCCAGAGCCGCAGGGAGGTCCTGCTTCTACTCTGCCATCTTGACTCCTGATAATAACCAATTTGGGCCCCTTTAGAGGGGCTATCCCTATTTCCTGTTGGAGTTGGATGAAGACATCCCTCTCATCTTCATCCAGGGACTTACTATTATAAAAAAAAATCAGCTAAAGAATCCCCTTTCTTACAGTAGAATCCCTGTTTTGCCATGATTATACAAATAAATATTTATTAAATGGCTACTGTTTATTAGACACTGTGCTATGTGTGGTGTACACAAGTATAAAGTATGAAACATTCCTTATTGCAAGGAACTTATATTTTGACAGAAAGATAATATCTATCTATTTATCTATCTAAGCATGTTTCAGTAACAATAGCTAGCATGTACATAGTGCTTTCACATTTGCAAAATATTTTACATGTTATCTCATTTGATCTTCACAACCACCTGTAACATAGGTGCTATTATTATCCCTACAACACATTTGACAGCTAACTGTCTGAGACAGGATATGAACTCCGGTCTAGAAAAGAAATCTAGAACTGAATCCAGTACACTAGTTATGTGCCCCCTAAAAAAGTGTTACAGAAGGTAACTTGGAAAGGGGGCACTAGCAGTTTGAGGAAATCAGAAAAAAGTTTTATGAAGAAGATAGTACTAAGGGGCGGCCAGGTGGTTCAGTGAGTAAGAGCACTGCCTCCAGTGTCGGGATGACCTGGGCATCAAATCCGGGCTCAGATACTCAGTACCACACCCAGAAATAACGTAAGTTACTTAATCCTGATTGCTTAAAAAAAAGATAGTACTTGAAAGAAGTCTGAAAAGAATGGAGAGCCTATGAGAGTAAAGAAATGTGAAGATTCCTTTGTATTGCTAAGCTAAGGGGCATAGTTTCAAATTAAACATCTGTTAAAGAAACAGAAGGTATGAACCTTGTTGCTGATGTAACAGGAAAGGGCTAAACAGGGAACCCCTGTGTTGATATAACAGGAAGGGTCTGAACAGGGAGGAGCTATATTGTATTTAAGGAAGAGCACAAGTTAGACAGTCAGAATTTCCTGAGGTAAGCTTCATGGAGGTAGGGCAGCTGCTGCTGAACTGAAGACTGAACTGAGAATTGAGAAGAACTAAGAAGAGGAATGAGAATTGAGAACTAAGACAGAATTTCTTGGACCAAGCCAAAGAGGCTGGATAAAGTGATTTTGATTTTGAGAATGCAGCTTATGGTGCTGAGGATTTCTGAGGGCCAGCTGGAGCTGCCAAAGACTGAGGAAGCATGACTGTGGTGCTGGTATTTTGTACAAATATTGTTGTGGCTTTGTTAATGTGAATGAATGTTCTTGTGGCTTTGTTAAGCCTTGTCTTCCCAGGAACAGGGACTGTGAAGGATTTGAGATGTACTGGACACTGTGAACTCCAATGTGGAGCAGGAACTTCATGGAGAGCTGGACAAAGAGCTGGGAGCTGTCTGCCTTTGAACTCAGGTGGCAGTTGGTTACATTCGTGCAGGAGCTGGGATCATGGAAGAGGAACCATGGGGGCTGAAAGCCTGCCCTGAGTCAAGATGAAAAGGCCTCTCCATGGGTACTAAGTAATGACTGATGAAACTGACTAAGTAGTGACTGATGAAATTGTCTGAGTAGTAATTGATGAAATAGGATACTGAATAGTAACTGGTGAAACTGTAATTTACTTGTGACCTAGGGGTGGATGGCTTTTATACTTTCTACTACCCCTTAAGAGGGTACTAAGTAGTGACTGTTAAAGTTGCAGTTTAATTGCACTCCATGGGGGGAGGACTTTGACTTTTGTACTTTGTGCCCCTTAAGGAGGGAAGCCTACTTAAGGATGATTGAATGATTGGGTTACTAAATGATTGTACTTTGTTCAAAACTATGTGACTACTTTGGTGAAAACTATGTGGCCGTTTTAGTGATAAATTGTTGAGTTGTGACAAGGTGAACGCTGTATATTGATTTTCTGTGATGAGTGGTAACATTGTGCATGTTGTACCTTGATTTTCTGTGAATGTTTTGCTCTGATTTGTTGATGAATGAATAGAGTTTGCTATAGTACGCAATCAGAACCTTGAAAGCTGTCCACAGCAGCGGTCCTCTGGAAAGCTGCTTGTGCCTGGCTTTACGATGAGGTGGAGGAAAAGATGAGTATGTTTCAGGTTTATGGTGAAACCAGAACAAATATACAGTAAGCGGAGGTGGAGGGTTGTGAGTGAATACTGAGCGAAGGAAGGAGGAATAGTGTCCACTATAGCTGGAAAGATAAGTTGGGGCCAGGTTGTGTATGACTTCAAAGGCTAAACAGAAGTATAACTTGTTCTCCTGGACCTACTGGCTTTTGTCACATTTATATATCATAACTTGTCTGGCCATTCCCCAATCAATGGGGACTCTCTCCGTTTCCAATTCTTTGCCACTACAAAAAGAATTATGAATATTTCTGTAACTTTTAAAAAAGAATTTGTTCTGCTTAGTAGTAATTTCTCCCTTATCCCACTATCCCTTTTATTCCCCCTTCTCCAGTCTCCCCTTTCCCTCCTCTTTCCCTGTTGAGTGAGATATATTTCTATAACCTATGGTATATGAGTATTTTCCCTTCTTTAACCAGTTCAGAAGAGAGTGAGGTTCAAATGGGTGTTGCTTTCCTCATCCCTTCCTCTTTATCAACTTCTTGCATACCCTAGTTTTTTGAGAAAAATTTCCCTAACATTCTATTCCTTTCCCCAACCCCAGTGTATTACTCTTCTCTCCCTTTTCATTCTTTTTTAAAGATCTTCAAGACATAATAGAACCACTCCCATACCTTCTGCCTAAAGAAACTCCCTCTGTGACCCATGATAATAATAGGGGTCAGAGGAGACATATACCATCTCCTTATATTAGAAGGTAAGTGATTTATTTAGCTTTTGTACCTTATGATTATTTGTTCAAGTTTACCATTTCATATTTCTCTTGACTCTTGTGTTTGCACTTCAAAGTTTCTGATGAGTTTTTTGTTTGTTTTTCATCAGAAAGATTGGGATGCCCTCTATTTCATTAAAGCTTCATTTCCCCCACCCATAAAGTTTTACACAGTGTTGTTAGTAAGTTATTTTTGATGTCCAATTATATATCCTTCACCTTCTGGCATATTGTATTCCAAGCCTGACTCTCCTTTATGCTACTACAAAATCTTACATGATTATCACTGTAATTGCTCAGTAGTTGAATTCTTCCTTTCTGGCTCCTTGCAGTATTTTTATTTGACCAGAAAGCTCTGGATTTTGGCTATAATGTTACTAGGAAGTTTCATTTGAGGGTTTCTTTCAGGAGGTGACCAGTGGATTCTATTTCCACTTTGCCCTCTGGTTCTAAGAGATCTTGAAAGGTTTTTTTTTTTTATGATTTCTTGTAATATTATACCTAGGTTTTTTTCTAATTATGTCTTTCAAGTAGTTTGATTATTTCTAAATAATTTCTTCTCATTCTGTTATCTGTATCCTTTTTTTTTTTACTATGATGTACCTTACATTTTCTACTTTTTAGTATTTTGACATTTTTATATTTCTTGTCTAATGGAATCATTGGTTTCTACTTGGTCTATTCTATTTTCAAGGAGACTGTTACTTGGGTAAGATTTTGTTCCTTTTATACTAAGGTATATAAAGTCTGTCAAATTTCCCTATGCCAACCTAAGCTTGAAAAATGACTCACTATGATTAAAAAAATTTCTCCTTCATGATTTGGTCTGGTATGTTTTCTAGACATGTTTGCAAAAGGGCTTTGTTTTGTTTTGGGGAAAGGGAGTGGGGTTATTTTACTGCTTCCTGCTACTCCATCATTTTGGATCCATCTCTTGGTATTTTTAAATTCTTCTTTAAGAGCTTTGGTTTCAGACTAATTTTCTTTTCTTTTTCTTTTAAAGCAATTAGGGTTAAGTAACTTGCTCAAAGTTACACAGCCAGGTGTTTCTGGGTGGGTGCTAAGTGTCTGAGCCCAGATTCAATCCCAGGTCATCCCAACTCTGGGGCCAGTGCTCTTACTCACTGCACTCACTGGCCGCCCCTCAGACTAATTTTCAATCTTATTGTTTCCTTCTGTATTATTTCCTTTTTGAACCATTCTAGAATTTCTTCCTGTTGATCCATGATCTTTGGTCAGTTTGTAAAATTCTCTTTTTGATTCAGATAATTTTGGTTTATTTTCCTTTATGTTTTAGTACTCATTCATAGTGTTTTGACTTCTAGGTTTTTACTCATTCTAGAGAGGTAACATGGTGAAGTGGATAGAGTATTAAACAAGGAGTAAGCCAGACCTTGGCTCAGATCTAACTTAACAGGGAATTATTGAGAGACCTTAGCTACTGCCTCTACTCCATCATCTTTGCTCTTCCCCTAGAAGTCTCAGGGAATAGTTTTTACCTTTCATTGTATCCCCAACACTTGGCAAAGTATCTAAAACATTACATAATCATTGCTTAATTAATGCTTATTGGGTTTATTTGACATACCCTCATAATCAAGCGTATGATGACAAAGCTGTTTCACTGTTCAATGACACCAACAACTGAGTTTAAGGTGGCTCCAGGACATCCAACTTGAAATGTCCAATAGGTAATATGTGACTGAATCTCATAATTGTCTAGATCTAGATATGTAAATCTAGAAGTCATTTGCATAGGGATGAGAATTAACCAATGACAGCTGATGAGGTTGTCAAGAGGCAGAGAGTTTAGCATGACTAGAGACAAGAGACCAGAACAGTACCTTGGAGAACATGCACAGTTTGGGGTGTGTGATGCAGATAATGAGCCAGTAAAGAAGACTGAGAAGGAGCAATCAACATGTGGGATAAAAGCTAGGAGATGAGAGGAAGGCAACAAGAGTCAAATGCAGTAAATCAGTCAAGAAGGATACACATGCTGCGGGAAATGTCTGAGATTGTACTCATCATCATCATATCCACTGATTGTTCCATCTTCTGTCATTCTAAGCTATCAGTATCATTGAATATTGGGATCTGTTTTTAAAACAATAGCAACCAAAGACAATAACAACAAAAAGACCATTAACAATTAAACAGTAACAATAAATGAAAAAAGATATCTGTGGTTTCTAAGGAAGAAGAGGGACTACAAGAGAACAGGTGAGGTGGCAAAGTGAGGGATTGGAATGGGGGGGGAGGAGAAAAGAGGAAATCTCATTTCAGTCTTTGGAAGGGGTCTCATTGAATAATATTCCCATGGAAGAAAAGAGATTATAATGGTAGATGGGAACCTTACAGCAGATATAAACTGCATGGATTTGTTGTTCAGGCAATTCATTCTGTCTTAAGAGAATAGGAGTCAGAGATTTTAGGGGCAACTGACACTCAGAAGAATAAGGCATGGCCCAGAGAAAAGATTTCATGGCAACTAGGAAAAAATAATCATGGGAAGAGCAGAGGGTAGCAAAGAACTTCATAATCAGGAAGATAGGAAAGTTCCAACCTTGGCATAATATTTCTCTCTATCACCTGCAGCAACTGGTATTTCTAAGAATGAGACACAACTGAAAAAGGGGTCAAGATAGCAAGATCTACCAGGCAGTAACATAGAAATTAGAAGAATGAACCTAAAACAAGTATCTTTAAGCTTTAATTTTCTGTGGAAACCAAGAATAAATAATGCACACATGCATGCATGCACACACATACACATAATCAAATAATAAAAGATTAGAATAGACAGAAAGGAAAGATAAATAATGGAGAGAATGAGCTTAATAATTTTTTTAAATAAAAAGATAATGAAAGTGAATTTTTTTAATGTTGAAGGAGAAGAGGTAGCAGATTTTAATTGATTACTTAACTAAGAGGGGGAAAGGGGAAGCCTCACATAATTAGATTTGAAAAAAAGGTAATACCATTCAGCATGGAAAAACTGGAAATCTAACTCTATAACAGCAAGCAGAGAATCAGATGGAAAAATGGATTTTCAACAAGGACTGCATGAGTACCTAGATGAAATGAAACAAGAGATAAAAAAGGAAATAAAAGTGCTTGAAGAACAAATTGGAAGAAGAAGTGGCTTAGAAAAGAAAATTGTAAATCATATCCAAGAAATGGAATCCCTGAAAACTAGGATAGCCCAATCAGAAATCAATAACACCATAAGAAATGTCAAAACAAAATTAGAAGACTGAAAAATAGAAAAAATAAGCAATTTGATATTTTAAAAATCAGCTATCCTAGAGAACAGATCAAAAGAGAGAAAATTTAAGAATCATTGGACTTTCTCAAAAAATACAATGAAAATAGCTAACTAAACAAGTCCCTGAACATTATATTTAAAGAAATAACAAATGAACACTTCATAATTCAATGAGAACTAGAAGGCAAAGTAAAGATAGTCAGAATCCTCTTATCTCCTCCTGAAAGAAACCCCAAGAAAGATTTCCCAAAAGCAAATATCCCAGTAATGTCATAGCTTTCACATAAAAAAAATATATGAACCACCAGAAATAAGCAGTTCAAGTGCTAAGAAAGTATAGTCAGTATCACACAATACCTGGCAAATTCTACTAAAAAACAAAGGAGATATTAGAATACAATATTACAAAAGGTAAAAATTATAGGCTTGCAATCAGGAATAACTTATCCTGCAAAACTGAATATCATCCTGTGGTGGGGGTACAAGGTGGGGTGTACTTTTAATGAAACAGACCCCTTTAAGCATTTTTTAATTAAAAAAAAAAGACTAGAGCACAGTAGGAACTTTAAAATAGAGAGAAATTTAAAAATGTGCATTTAATAAATTGGAAGGCTATTCATGATGATATAGTGCAAACATTCTTAAAGGGGTGAAAAAACAATTGTCTCCTCAGAATCTTAATATCTTCAGAGTAGCTGGGGGTAGGGAGCAAAGTCAAGATGGTGGAGGGAAAGGAAAAATTTGTGCTTAGCTCATTCAGCACTGTTCCTCCACAACAACCTAGAAAATGCACCAGACTACATTCTGATTGGAAAGGCTAAAAAAAAGTACTCACAGTGAGTCATCTTTCCAGTCCAGGACAGCTTAGGAAGACAAAGACAACTGAGAACACTGGGATGGGTGCTGCCCAGGAGCATGGCGTCAAGTCACTCCAGTATCTCTACCAGGAAAACCCCAAATGGGATCACAAAGAGTTTTCTTTTTTCTTCCTTCCTTCCTTCCTTCCTTCCTTCCTTCCTTCCGTTGAAGTCTTTTTGTACAAAATGACTAACATGGATATGTTTTACATGATTGCACATGTATGACCTATATCACATTGTTTACTGTCTATCAGGGAAGAAGTGGGGGTGAAAAGAGGGCTGAGGGAAGGAGGGATAGAATTTGGAACTCAAAACTAAAAAAAACAAACAAATTAAAATGTTTTAAGATGTAATTTTGGGGGAGGGGAATAAAATATTATTTCAAAATTCTTGTTTCTGAAGTCCAAATCCAATCTTTTTCCAAGTTTTGTCAATATAGAACTTAAGCTTCTTGAGGACAGGAACAAAATAATTTTTGTCTTTGTATTCTCAGTGCTTGGCCCAATAGCAGTGCTTGGCACATAGCAGGTACTTAATAAATACTTGTTGATTTACTGTTTGGTTTCTTTTATAACATCTCTTAAATCACTTCTTTCCTCTTCATTTCCCCTATATATAGATCCTTACCATCCTATACTTGTAGTTTTATGATTAACTTATCTCTGTATGTTCAGTCTATTCTAATACATCCTGGATATTGCCATCAAATGCCTTCCAAAAGAAAAAAAAGATTTTTATCATATCATTCCCTTTATGGAAAATGTTTTATGACTCTCCACTGTGCATAATCATACAGTTCAAATTCCTTATCCTGGAATTCAAGACCTTCCATAAACTGACCTTGATTTACTTTTTCAATATTATTCCAACCCTTTTAACAATGGTTTCAAAAGTGGGAGCTAGAAATCCTTATAAGTAATATGTCAATATATAAATAGTGTATATCAAAATGAAGAAATATAATTACATACAATGGGGGAAAAAACTAGAATCTTTTCCAATAAAATCAGGAGTGAAATAAGGTTGTCCATTGTCACCATTTCTATTAAGCCTGGCTATAGCAATTGTACAAGAAAAAGAATTTGAGGGAATAACCATGATTAAAGAAGTAAAATTATCACTTTTAATAGGTGATATGAGGCTGTACTTAAAAACTATAAAAAGTAACTAAAATTAATTGAAACAATAAATTCAGTGAACTTGAAGACAATAAAATAAATTCTTACAAATTATCAACATTTCTATACAATACCAATAAAACCCATCAAAAAAGACAGAAAAATCAATTTCACTTAAAATGACCACAGAATATAGAAATATTTGGGAGTTTAGCTATCAAGCTCTACATGAGAACTACTTAAATATAAATACAAACCACTGTTCACAGAAATACAGACATAAATAATTAGAAAAATATAAATACCCAAGGATAGGATGAGTTGATATAATAAAAATGATAATGCTACCTAGATTAATTTATTTATTCAATGCCAATACCAATCAACCTACCAAAAGTTTACTTTATAAAAATAGAAAAGTAGTAAAGAAATTTATTTAGAGCCAGAAAAAGTAAAGGGAAATAATTAGGTGTATGCTGGAGCCAAATTAATAGGCTCTCTGGAGCTAGTGGTTAAATTTTCAGTGTGAGGTTTTACACCTCAGCAATTGACAAATGGCATTGATCAAGGATTGATGTATTGTTTTGTTGATATACTAGACTTAAGAATGTGATGGAGAAAATGTTAATATTGCAGATTAAGCTTTGAAATGAATAATTGATATATTTATTCTCTTTTTTGGAAAACCAGTTAAACATTTACCAGCATGCCACTGGAAAAAAAATGAAAAAAAAATAAGAATGAAGGAGGCTTAGCACAGCCAGATCTAAAATGATACTATAAAGCAGTAATTTTCAAAATTATTTTGTACTGATTAAAAGAGAATGATCTGTGGACCAGATTGGGTACATATAAAGAATATATCTAGTGGCTTAGTATTTGAAAAACATAAACAACTCAGCTACAAGGATAAAGTTTTGCTATCTGACAAAACTTTTTGATAAAATTGAACAGCAATATGAAAGAAATTAGATTTAGATTAATATCTCATATCTTATACCAAGATAAGTTCAAAATGGACACATGACTTAAATATAAAAAGTCACATCAAAAGCAAATTAGAGAAACATTTTTAAAATTACTTATCAGATCTATAGATAGAAGAAAAGTTCATGACTAAACAAGGGAGAGAGTCACAAAAGATAAGATGGATAATTTTGATTATGCAAATTTAAAAAGATTTTGCACCAACAAATACAAAAAAGCTAAGATTAAAAGGGAAACAATTAACCAGGGGGGAAAAATCTTTGCAGCAAGTTTCTCTCATAAAGGTCTCATTTATTAGCTATATTAAGATGCTGATTCAAATTTGTAATAAAAGCCATTTCCCAATTGGTAAAAGGAAATGAACAGGCAGTTCTTTTCATTAAATATTTTTTTCAATTATATATAAAAACAATTTTTAACATTCATTTTAAAAAATTGAGTTCCACATTCTCTTTCTCCCTCTTTCTCTCCCCTCATTGAGAAGTCAGGGAATTTGGTATAGATTATATATGTGCAGTCATACAAAACATATCTTCACTTTAGTCATGTTGAGAAAGAAAACAGACAAAAACACCCCTCAAATAAAGTAAAAATTAGTATACTTTTATGTTATTTCAGACTCCATCAGTTCTTTCTCTGGAGATAGATTGCATTTTTCATTATGAGTTTTTCAGAATTGTCTTAGATCTTTGTATTGTTAAGAAGAGCTAATTCATTCACAGTTGATCATCATACAATATTGTTGTTACAGTGTACAATCCCATGGTTCTGTTCATTTCACTTTGAATCAGTTCAAGTAAGTCTTTCCAGGTTTTTCTGAAAGTATCCCTCTTATAATTTCTTATAGCACAATAGTATTCCATCACAATTACATACCACAACTTGTTCAGTCATTCCCCAATTGATGGGGAATCCTTTACCATCACAAAAAGAGCTGTTATAAATATTTTTATACACATAGACCCTTTTCCTTTTAAAAAAATCTCTTTGGAATACAGACTGAGAAGTGGTATTGCTGGAACAAAGGGTATGTGTTTTTTTTGCCCTTTGGGCATGGTTCTAATTTGCTTTCTAGAAGGGTTGGATCAGTTCACAACTCCAACAACAGTGCATTAGTGTCCCAATTTTCCCATATCCCTTCCAATATTTGTCATTTTCTTTTCCTCTCACATTAGTCGATCTGATAGATATGAGGTGGTACCTGAGTTGTTTTAATTTGCATTTCTCTAAGCAATAGTGACTCAGAGCTTTTTAAAAATATATATATGATTATGGATAGCTTTGAATTCTTCATCTGAAAACTTGAACAGGCAGTTGTTAAGGGAAAAAAACTGAGGCTATGTATAGTCATATAAAAATGCTACAAATCACAAATATTAGAAAAATAAAAGGGTGGCTAGGTGGCGCAGTGAGTAAAGCACCAGCCCCGGAGTCAGGAGGACCAAGTTTGGTTCCAGACTCAGACACTTAACACCCACACAAAAAAACTAGCAGTGTAACCTTGGGCAAATTACTTAACCCAAATTGCACTCCAAAAAGGTGAAAAAAAAGCTAAAGTATTTCTGAGGTTCCACCTCACACTCATTTAATTGCCAGGTATGACCAAAAAAAGAAGAAAATCACATAAGGGCTGGAGGGGCCATCTGGGAAAATAGGCACATTGATACACTCTTGGTGGACCTGTAACTGGACATAACCACTCTAAAAAGCAATTTGAAATCATACACAAAAAAGCTATTTTGACTCAGAAATACTAATACTTGGTCTATACCCCCCAAAAGAGAAAAGAAATGGGGGAAAGTCCTATATGTACAAAATATTTATAATAACTCTTTTGTATTGGTGAAACAACAAATGGAAACCAAAGGGATGCCCATCAATTGAGAAATGACTGAATAAATTGTACTATATGAATGTAATAAAATACTATTATTCTAGAGGAAATGAGAAAGTAGATGCTTTCAAAGAGTCATGGAAAAAATTCTATTAACTGATGAAGAATGAAGTCAACAGAACCAGAAGAACAATTTAGGTGGAGCAGTGGTTAGAGCATTGGCATGGGACTTAGGGTCAGGAAGATCTTAATCCAAATTCACCCTTAAATACCTTCTAGCTGGGTGAACCTGGGCAAGTCACTTAACTTCTGTTTGCCTCAGTTTCCTCATCTGTAAAATGAGAATAACAAGAGTACCAACCTCCCAGGGTTTTTGTGAGGATCAAATGTGATAATAATTTTAAGGGGACCCAGGGGAAAGAAATGAGAGTGATGCAAGAGATTTATGAGAAAAACTCAATAGTTAAAAAAAAACACTTAGAAGTAGGGAAAATGGAAAAGGAGATACGAAAATCCCCAGAAGAAAACAACTTCTCAAAGAGTACAGTTGGCCAAATGGAAAAGAAAGTAAAAAGCTAATTGGGGAAAATAATACCTTAAAAGCTAGAACTGGACAAGTGGAAGCTAATGACTTTATGAGACATCTTGAATCAATCAAACAAATTCAAGACTAAAAAAACAGAAGAAAGTTTAAAATCTTGCCTGGGAAAAACAACTGGCTTGAAAGTAGATCCAGGAGAGACAATATCAGAATCATTGGACTACCTGAAAGCCATAATCAAAAGGAGGACCTGGACAGCATCTTTCAAGAAACTATCAAGGAAAACTGAACCAGAAAGTAAAATGGGCATTGAAAGAATCCACCAATCACCACATCAAAGAGATCCTAAAATAAAAACCCCAAGGTACATTATAGCCAAATTTCAGAACTATCAGGTCAAGGTAAAAAATACAAGTGGGCAGAAAGAAACAATTCAAATATCAGAGAGTCATAATCAGGATCATATAGGACTTTGGCAGCTGCAACATTAAATGATCAAAGGTAATGGACCATGATATTTCAGAGGGCAAAGGAGCTAGTACTACAACCAAGAATCACTTACCCAGCAAAATTTAGCATAATGCATCAAGGGGAAAAATGGTCATTCAACAAAATAGAAGGATTTCAAGCCTTTGTAATGAGAAGACCAGACCTAAACCAAAAAATTTGACCTCCAATATCAAGACCCAAGAGAAGCATAAACAGGTAAAAAGAAAACAAAGAGTTCAGTAGAGCTAAACTGTTTACATCCCTACCCAGGAAGATGATACTTGTAACTCAAAAACTGTATCACTAACAGTATAGTTAGAAGGAATATGCATAGACAGAGGATATGGGCATAAGGGGAGTTTGAGGGGAAGACATAGAAAAAAATTTAAGGGATGAGAAAGAGGAGCCCAATGGGTGCAGAAGGAAGGGAGAGGTAGAAAGGGGTAAATTATCTCACATGAAGAGGCAAAAAAACCTATTACAGTGAAGGGGAAGATAGGAGGCAGGGGTGATGGGCATTGTTTGAATCTTACTCTCATCAGTATTGACTCAAAGAGGGAATAATATACACAATCAGTTGAATATAGAAATTCATCTTACCCATCAGGGAAGTACGAGGGGAGGAGATTAAGTAAAGAGGGACTGGGAACTGACAGAAGGGAGGGCAGATCAAGGGAGGTGGTAGAAATGAAATATTGGTGGGATGGAAAAGGGTGAAAGGAGAGAGAGGGTAAACAGGAGGAATAATAGGATGGAGGGAAAAATACAGGTAGTAATTATATCTGTCACAGTGAATGAGATGACCTCTTCCATAAAACAGAAGCAGATAGCAGAGTGGATCAAAAACCAGAATCCTATAATATGAAACACACTAGAAGCAGACACACACACAGTAAAGGAAAAGGGCTGGAGTGGAATCTATTATGCTTCAGTTGAAGTAAGAAAAGCTGGGGTAGTAATCCTGATCTTAGACAAAGAAAAAGTAAAATTGAACCTAATTAAAAGAGATAAGGAAGGAAAATACATCTTGCTAAAAGGTACAATAGACAACAAAGCACTCAAATTAAAAGACAAGGAATAGTCTATCTGTCAGATCTATAGGGAGGGAAAGAATTCATAATCAAACAAGAGATAGCCAGAATTATGAAACGTATAAGAGATTAATTTTAATCCTACTAAATTGAAAAACTTTTGTACAAACAAAACCAATGCAACCAAGATTAGAAGGAAAGCAGAAAACTGGGAAACAATCTTTACAGCAAGTGTCTATGATAAAAGCCTCATTTCTCAAATATATAGAGAACTGATTCAAATTTATGAGAATACAAGCCATTCCCCAATCATAAATGGTCAAAGGATATGATCAGGCAGTTTTCAGATGAAGAAATCAAAGCTATATATAGGCATATGAAGAAGTTCTTCAAATCACTTTTGATTAGAGAAATGCAAATTAAAACAACTCTGAAATACCACCTCATACCAACTGAATGGTTAATATGACAAAAAAGGAAAAAGATAAATGTTGGAGAGGATGTGGGAAAATTGGGATATTAATGCATTATTGGTGGAGTTGAGACCTGATCCAAATGTTGTGGAGAGCAATTTCAAACTATGTCCAAAAGGCAATCAAACTGTGCATATCCTTTGATGCAGCTATACCACTACTCGGTCTATATCCCAAAGATATCATAAAAAGGGGGAAAGTACCTACATGTGCAAAAATATTCATTTTTTGTTTCTTTTTCTTTTTGGAGGGGGGAGGGCAGGGAAACTGGGGTTAAGTGACTTGCCCAAGATCACACGGTTAGTAAGTGTTAAGTGTCTGAGGGCAGATTTGAAATCAAGTACTCCTGACTCCAGGGCCGGTGCTATATTCACGGTGACACTTAGCCACCCCTGTAAAAATATTTATAGCATCCCTATTCATGGTGGCAAAACACTGGAAACTGAGAGGATGCCCATCAGTTGGAGAATCGCTGAACAAGCTGTGGAATATGAATGTAATGAAATGTTATTGTGCAATAAGAAATGCTGAAAGGCAGATTTATGAAAAATCTGCAAAGACTTGTACCAACTGATGCGAAGTGAAATGAAAAGAACCATACATAGTACCAGCAACATCCTGTGATGATCAACTATGAATGACTCAGCTTTTCTCAGCAACACCATGATTCAAGACAAATACAAAGGACTCAGGAAGGAAAATTCCATCCATACCCAGATTAAGAACTAATGGATTCTAAATGCAAACTGAAGCATATTTTTTCACTTATTTTATTCTTTCTCGTGTTTTTTTTTCCTTTTGATCAGTTTCTTCTATCAAAACTGTGATGAGTATGGAAATATGTTTTACATGATAGCACATGTATAAACTATATCAAACTGCCTGTCACTTTTTTTTTTTTTTGCTTTTTGGAGGGCAGTTGGGGTTAAGTGACTTGCCCAAGGTCACATGCCTATTTTTTGTGTTAAGTGTCTGAGGCCAGATCCAAACGCAGGTCCTCTTGACTCCAGGGCAGGTGCTCTATTCACTGCACCACCTAGCTGCCCTAGCCTATCATTTTCAAAAGAGGGGAAGGGAGGGAGGAAGAAAATTTTGGGACTCAAAATCTTGTTAAAAATGAATGCTAAAAAATTTTCTTGATATGTAATTGTGTTGTGAAGAAAAAATAATATTTAAAGCCAAAAAAGTCATAAAGAGCTTAGGATGGCATTTAGCACATAATGTCATATAAATAAATGTCAAATATTACTTATTAGTTTATACTATAAAATCAATATTATTAAAAACTCTTTTAAAGATTTATAAATTGATAATTTAAAAGAGAGTAAAACTGGTAAAAACAATTTATACCATAACAACACTGTAAAAAATGCAACTTTGAAAGCTGTAAGAACCATGATCAATACAATGACAATTTATGATTCCAAAAGACAGATTATGAAATGTACTATTCATCTGATAGATAGGTGATAGATTTAAGGTGAAGAATGAGACATATTTTTGTATGCAGTCAATGAATGAGTTTGTTTTGCTTTACTATGTATATTTGTTACATAGAATTTGTTTTTCTTTTCTCTTTTTTTCCAGTTGGGTGAGAGAGGGGAGAGATTTAAATAAGAAAAACAAAAATAGATCTCCATTAAATAAAAATAATAGAAATGTTGGAGTGCTACAGATGTGGAATGTTACATATACTTTCAGATGTGGTCAATTAACATTTATTTGATTGTTTTACTCTGTTATACAAGACCTTTCACAAAATGGAGGTAAATTTGTAAATAGTTGCAATGTAAAAATAATAAATAAATTTAAAATAGCATAAATCAAATTTTGTTGTTGTTGTTTGCTTTTTTGGAGGGCAATTGGGGTTAAGTGACTTGCCCAAAGTCACATGGCTAGTTTTTGTGTTCAGTGTCTGAGGCCAGATTTGAACTCAGGTCCTCATGACTCCAGGGCTGGTGCTCTATTCACTGCGCCATGTAGCCGCCCCCTCAAACTTTTTTTAAAAATTCAAAAGTAGAGGTTGTAATCCCTTAGAGAACTATGGCTTGACCCAAGTGGTATGTGATCAACCAATCAGATGGTGGAAAGATGTGATATATCTTAACATCCATGTCATAGCTAATCCTGGTGTTGTCTTCAACCCAACTACACCACACCCTTTTAACCCATTATAGTTCAACCTTCCTCTATTCTACTTTCTCCCATCATTTTTTTTTTTGCTACACTAATAGCCACTTTTAATGGTTCTCATCTCACCTTTATTGAGATATTTATAGTAGTTGCAAAGAAAAAATTCCCTTTCCTCTCCACATACCCTGCCAGTTGGATTTGCAACAGATACCTCTTTGTGTATAGGTTCTGTGCCCTGGGGCAATGCTAGGGAGTAACACCTCCTCCAATTCTCTTGTGTGGAGGGACAGTTGGGGTGGCAAATGGGAGTCCTCATTGAGCTCAGATAATGTCATCATAGAATATTGTCTCAGGTATTGAAGTTTAAAATGTACAAGCTGGGGGGGAGGGGCGGAGCCAAGATGGAGGAGTAGAAACAGGACTTCCAGGGTGCTTGTGCTCTCACTTCCTCCAATTCATGTAAAAGGTGACTCTGGAGAAACTTTGGAGCTATAGAACCCATAAAATGACACATAGAAGCTAACCTCCCACTGAGGACAGCCTGGCAGGCTAGCAGGAAGCAGCCAGCGCAGCACTCTGAGAGCCGAGCCTGGGCCCTGCCAGAGCCAGAGGTTTTAGCCCCAGGGAGGGCCAGACCAGCCCAAGGGACTTCAGATCACCAGCAGCTGTGGTGGTTTCCAGAATTATCAATACATAGATGCTAAGGACACAGTGAGAGGTCAGTGCAGTGTGGACTTTGGGAACCAGTAGTTGGGAGTGCGTTGGCCTCTGCCCTTGGAGCAAGAAGCTGATGAGGTGCCGTGGCTGTGCAGCTGCTACCATGTGGCATTTCAGCTCCTGGACTGTAGTATGCAGGGGTACCAAGTGACCAGTCTGGGGGGTAATCGCTCTTGCTTTAACCTCCTTGGATCTGGATTGTGGTCTAAGGTGTGCAACCAGCTTACCAGAGCATGTCGAGGCTTCAGAGAGGACACCCAACTAATACCTCTGGCAGCTGAAAAAACCCCAGTGATTGGGGTTTTAAAAGCTCCCCTGTCTGGTGGCAGGGTCTTGCTGTGGCAAAAACCTCAGAAGTCAAGTAATTGAGTGGCAACATGAGCAAATGAGGGAAGCAAAGTAAACAGAGCAACCCAACTTTGCACTTCTATTGTGGGGACAAAAAAGGATCAAAGCATGGAAGAGGAAGACAGTGAAGTCTGAACTCCTGCACCAAAAGCTTCAAAGTAAAATATGAGCTGGTTACAGGCCATAGAGGACCTTAAGAAGGATTTTGAAAATCAAAAAAAGAGAAGTTGAGGAAAGATTGTGAAGAGAAATGAGAACAATGCAAGAAAATTATGAAATGAGAGTCAACAACCTGACTGAAGAAAATAACACCTTGAAAAACAGACTAACTCAAATGGCAAAAGAGGCTCAAAAAGGCAATGAGGAGAAGAATGCCTTAAAAGGCCAAATTTGCCAGATGGAAAAAGAATCTCAAAAGCTCACCAAAGAGAATCATTGCTTCAGAATTAGATTGGAGAAAATGAAAGCTAGTGACTTTATGAGAAATCAAAATACTATTAAACAGATCCAAACAAATGAAAAAATAGAAGGCAATGTGAAATATCTCATTGGGAAAACCATTGACCTGGAAAACAGATCCAGGAGAGATAATTTTAAAATTATTGAACTACCTGAAAGCTATGATCAAAAAAATAGCCTAGAAATCATCCTTCAGGAAATTCTCAATGAAAATTGCCCTGATGTTTTAGAAACAGAGGGCAAAATAGAGGTTGAAAGAATCCACTGATCACCTCTTGAAAAAGATCCCCAAAAGAAAACTCCTAGGAATATTATAGCCAGGTTCTGGAATTCCCAGATCAAGGAGAAAATATTACAAGCAGCCAGGAAGAAACAATTTGAATATTGTGGAAACACAATCAGGATAACACAGGATCTGGCAGCTTCTACACTGAGAGATCAAAGTTCTTGGAATATGATATTCTGGAGGTCAAAGGAGCTGGGATTAAAACCAAGAATCACCTACCCAGCAAAACTGAGTATCATGTTTCAGGGGAAAATATGGTCATTCAGTGGAATAGAGGACTTTCAAGCATTCTTAATGAAAAAATCAGAGTTGAATAGAAAGTTTGACATTCAGATACAAGAAGCAAGAGAAGAATGAGAAGGTAAACAGGGAAAAGAAATCATAAGGAACTTATCAAAGTTGAACTATTTACATCCAAATGATAATTGTAACTTATGAAACTTTTCTCGTTATGAGAATAGTTGAAGGGAATAGAAATGTGTGTGTGTGTATATATATATATATATATATATATATATATATATATATATATGAGGGTATATGGGCATATCAATACATATATGAATGTGTATATATATGTGTACAGGTATACATAGATAGAGGGCATAGGATCAATTTAAACGGAACAGATGATACTTAAAAGGTGAAATTAAGAGGTGAGAGAGGAATATAATGAGAGGAGAGACAGAATGGGGTAAACTATCTCATATAGAAGAGGAAAGGGAAAATGGTTATGATGAAGGGGAAGAACAGGAAGACAAAAGGGATTGGGTCAACCTTATTCTCATTGAATTAGGCTTAGGGAGGGAATGACATGCACACTAAATAGGGTATCTCACCCTACAGGAGGGTAGGGGGGAAGGGGATGAGAGGAGGGATGATGAAAGGGAGGGCAGTCTGGGGGGGAGGAGGGAAGTTGGAAGCACCCACTTTGAAAAGGGACAGGATCAAAGTAGAGAATAGAACAAGTGGGAGGTGGGATAAGAGGGAGGGAAATATAGTCAGTCTTTTACAATATATCCACTATGGAAATGTTTTGCATAGCTACACATGTACAGCCTATACTGAACTGCTTATCTTCACAGTAAGGGTGGGTGACAAGGGAGGAAGGGATTGAATCTGGAATTCAAAGTTTTAAAATCAAATGTTTAATATATATCATTATTATTATTTTACATGTAACTGGGAAATAAGACACACAGGCACTGGGACATAGAGATCCACTGTGGCCTACTGGAAAGTCGAAGGGGGTATGGGAGAAGATATGGGAGAGAACAGATTGGAGGAGGGGATATGCAGTGGGATTGCTATTTGGGGGTGGTAGGTAGGGGAAAAACGGGGAGAAAATTTGTAACTCAAAATCTTGCAGAAATGAATGATGTAAATTAGAAGTTAATAAATCATTGGATTAAAGGAAAAAAAATTTACAAGCAATATGAGTTTATGCTCCATGAGCCTTTTTTATTTGATCAGGAAGGGAACAGTTTAATTGGCTAACTAAACAAGATAGCCACACCCCTGGAGGTTTTAAATAGCTGGTGGAAGTTCAGTTTTGTTTGTCGGAAAGAGCGGAAAGTTTCATAAGTGGATGAAGATTTCTAAGAGAAATCCAATTAGGATTTAAATTCAGGCTCTCTGACTCTAAATTCGTGGCTCTATCTTACTATACCAAATGGAGAAGGAAGAATAATGGAAGACAAGGACATCTACTACAACTGTATCCATTGAGGAAAATGCTTTTTCATTTGGGGGGTCTCAAATTGACCCTGAGATAAAATGGAATATGTATTGATGCATTGGAATTTTTCAGTTTGTTATTGATGAGGGAAGGAATCCTAATAGGTTCAGCAGGAATTCTGATCTTATCTAAGACCAGAAAACCTGCAATAGATCTGGAAAGAATTCAAGGTCTCAGGCTTAATTGGAGTGAGAGTTGTAGAAGTTTATTGTTACACTTCTATGAGAAGCAAGCAAGAGTCCTTTAGGGGACCTTCGAGTGAGAAGGGTACATGCTTTTACTTTTAAAGGGTAGGGCTGACCTGACAGAAGGGACCTCAATGCATAGATAAAGGTTAGAGCTGACCAAGAGGAACTTGTGACTAGTGCATAGATAGTTTAGATGAGATTTGGGCCAGACAGAGGAGACATGAAGAGATTAAGTAAGAACAAAGGAGTCACAAGGTGTTGCCTAGGCCTAGTGCAGATAGGGGGAAGGGGCAGAGCCCAAGGTTGGGAAAGGGATTTTACAGATAATAATTTTACAATAAAAATTTCAGTTACAACTGCACAAATTGGTTTTTCAAATTGGTTTAGACCCCCAGGTACCCTATCATTATGGGCTCTCTTTTCCTGATATGCCACACACCTCAGCTGATGCTATCCCAGAAATGTATGGATGGATTTTAACCTGCACATTTTTCTTTCAAAGTTATTTCTGAAAAGTCTAAGATTAGAATCTTCCACCAGAATCTACAGGATCTCGTCTACCACCTCATCTTCTCCAAAGGAAAGCTTTCCTGAGCTGCCCTCATAATATATGTGATCACTTATTGGTTTCCTGCTCAAATCAAAAGCTCAAAGGCCCCCTAATGGCAATTTAGAATTCTGTGCTGTTGTTAGCAGGTGATTTTTTTCCCACTGGTCCTGTTTCAGTGACAAGAATATAGGAGAGTAATCAGAAAACAGGACTTGAAAGGGTGAAGGGGGGAGGGGCAAACTGTTTGTTTACTTTGTTGTTCCAGAGGAAGGGCAAATTAATGAATTGTTCTATGGGAACCAGTTCATTGAACTGAATGAAATTTCAAAACCTCATTAAAATTTTTAAAAGTATGCCTAAGGCAACAAGAAAAGGCCTATTTCTTTCATGGCTTAAAATGCCTAAAATAAAATGGGGAGTAGACAAAAGGACCTCTGTATTCCCATCGAAGAAGACACATTTGAGCAGGAGCATGATTTTTGTGGAATCCTCAGTGATGTCTACATACATGCACAGATCTTCCCCATCCTTATAAAACCTTCACTTGACCCAGTCTCCTTAAGCTAGCATCCCATCTCTCCTTTTTTTTTATACCACCAAATGCCTAGAAAACAGTGTCTACACTCTTAGACTCCTCTTTCTTACTCCCCACCTTCTTCTGTATCCTTTACAATCTGGCTCCCAAACCAACCACTCAACTGAAACAGCATTTTTGAAGGTCACCAATGATCTTTTATTTTTTAATTCTTTTTTAAATCCTTTTTTTAAAATCACTCTTCAACATTTGACATGGTGGACCAATTCTTCCTCCTGGATGCTTGTTTTCTCCATCAATTTTAATGACACTCCTCTCTCTAGTTCTCCTACTTGTCCAACTGATCTTCCTGAGTTTCCTTTATAGCATTGTCATCATATATTCTCCCCCCTCCTATGAGTGGGTATATCTTGGAGTTATGTCTTGGATCCCCTTCTCTCTATATTCTCTCTCTCTCTCTCCCCCCCCCCCCTCTCTCTCTCTCTCTCTCTCTCTCTCTCTCTCTCTCTCTCTCTCTCTCTCTCTCTCTCTCTCTCTCTCTCTCTCTTTTTTTGCTTTTTTGGAGGGCAGTTGGGGTTAAGTGATTTGCCCAAAGTCACACAGCTAGTAATTACATCAAATGTCTGAGGCTGGATTTGAACTCAGGTCCTCCTGACTCCAGGGCCAGCGCTCTATTGACTGCACCACCTAGCTGCCCCATATTCTCTCTTTTTAAAATATATATATATATATATATATAATTTTTGTTTTCAACATTCATTTCCACAAGATTTTGAGTTACGTTTTTTTCTCCCCATCTTTTCCCTACTCCCATTCCAAAATAGCAAGTCTACTGAATACCCCTTCCCCCAATCTGTTCTCTCATTATATTATATTATATTGTATCGTATCGTATCGTACCATACCATACCGTACCGTATCGTATCAATATTATATATACTCTCTTAATGATCTTATCATCTATATGTTCAACTATTATCTCTATGCAGATGACTGTTCTACATTTCTAGAACTCTCTCTTGACCTTTAGTCTTACATTACCAAAAGCCTATTGGACATCACCTGAATATTCTATGGACATTTCAGTCTCAATATATTCAGCTAGGTGGTACAGTGAATAGAGCCCGGCCCTGGAGTCAGGAGGACCTGAGTTCAAATCCGACCTCAGACACTTGACACAAAAACTATCCATGTGACCTTGGGTAAGTCACTTACCCCCAACTGCCATCCAAAAAGCAAAAGCAAAATAAAAAAGATTGAGGTCACCAACCTATAGCTAGGAAGAAAAGCTCTCAGTCAATGCCATTCTGTGTAGCTAAAACTATCAGAACTGTCATATTGCATTGTGTTCATTTGTTCAGTCCTGTCTGATTCTGTGACCTCATGGGTACATGAAGGCCCCAAGCTGAGGGACTCATCTTCTGATTCCATATCTTTTAACATTTTAATACAGACTATAAGATTTTCTTGGCAAAGATACTGGTTTGCCATTTCCTTCTCCAGTAGACCACCTTTTGTCAGAACTCTCCACTATGACCTATTCTTCTTGGGTAGCCCTGCATGGCTTAACTCATTGTTTCATTGAGCAATCCAATCTTAATGCATATTCATAGCATAAAGAAAGGGACACAAGGAGATAGACATGTCTGGATTGACCACAGGTGTTTATAAAGAGTAAAGCTAAATCAGCTTTCAAAAAATGCTTCTCATAAGGAAGTAAATGAACAAGCTTAGAATTGGACTTCAGTCACCTTGAGCTAAAGTAGGGTAAGGGGAGAAGGACAATCAGTTCCTCCACAATGTATCTGCCTTTGCCAGTTCTCCTGCCACAAAGGAGAGCTGCAGTGATAGACAATTTCTATCTTTTTGTTTGTTTATTTTTTGTTTTTGCTTTTTGGAGGGGGAAGGTAGGGCAATTGAGATTATGATTTGCCCAAGGTCACATGGCTAGTTTTGTGTGTGTGTGTGTGCGCGTACACACGTGTGTTAAGTGTCTGAGGCCAGATTTCAACTCAGGTTCTCCTGACTCTAGGGCTGGTGCTCTATTCATTGCCCCACTTGCCAGACCCAGTTGACAATTCCTATTCACCCCCATTGTTTTCATAACTTTTCCCCGTGGGTCTTGAAAGTAAAACTACTTAGTCACTGTTCTTGTTGCTACTAAAACTACTCTCAGTCACTTTTTGTTTACTGTGCTGCTAGTGCAGTCATTATTAGAAAAGAGAGTTCCACCTTCCGCACCTTCAAGAGAGATAGAATCTGATCCCCTTCGATGTCAGTTCTCCCACCCTCTTCTTCAAATTATGATGTGTACACTTATCTGTTTAAATATTGCATATCTCCTGTAGAATGTAAGTTACTCAAGGGCAGAAACTAATTTTCATTTCGTCTTTTGATCCCTGGTGCTTTGCATAGACCTTATTGTTGTTGTCCAGTTGTTTCAGTTGTCTCTGACTCTTCATGACCCCATTTGGGATTTTCTTGACAAAGATACTAGAGTGATTTGCCATTTCCTTCTCCAGCTCATTTTACAGATGAGGAAACTGAGGCAAACTGTTGAGTGACTTGCCCAGGGTCACATAACTAGTAAGTGTCTGAGGCCAGATATGAACTCAGGAAGATGAGTTCCTGACTCTAGGTTACATGATAAAGGATTGTTGGAATGGATTAGATAGGATTGTGATCCTCCTGCTGTTTTTCTCCTACTTTGTTCAGAAAAATGATTAAAAATGAGACTATCATCAACAATCAGGAACATTTCTATTTTTTGTAACACTCACAATCTATCTCTTCTCTCTGACAATTCCCTTCCCCATCCATATCAAAACCCTCCCTTATAACAAATATATTGCCAAGCAAAACAAATTTGTGTTGTATTGGTCATATCTGAAAACATATGTCTAAATCTGTACTTCTAGCCCATCATCTCCCGCATAGAGATGGGAACCATGCTTTATTATCAGTCTTCTGGAATTGTGATTGGTCATTGTATTGATTAGATATTTTTAAGTCTTTCAAAGTAGTTTTTTTCTACAAGGTCATGACATAGAAAGTTATATAGATTCTTCTCACTTAATTCTGCATCAGTTATACATGTGTTTTCATGTTTCTCTGAATCCAACCTTTTTAACAACTCTTACATTGACATCCATCAATTGCATTGACATCCATAATTAATTCAGACAGTCCCCAATTGATGGGTACCTACTTTATTTCCATATCATTGCTAAAACAAAAATTGCTGCTACAAATATTTTTGTACACATGGGTTCTTTCCCTTTCTCAAATACCTTCAAAGTATATGCTACTAGTGGTATTACTGGGACAAAAAAATATATAGAGAATATAGTTCTAAATTATTTCATGAAATGATTGGACCAATTTATAGCTCTGCCAACAATGTATTATTATGTCTATCCTCTCAAACCCCTTTCAACAATTTCCTTTTTTATAATTTTTGCCAACTTAATGGGTGTAAGATAGGGTCCTCAAGTTGTCCTAATTTTTATTGTTAGGGATTTGAAACATTTATTCATATTGTTGATAGCTTAGATTTCTCTGCTTATGAATTACTTATTCAAATGTTTTAACCATCTCTCTACTGGGCAATGCCATTTGTTCTTTTTAAAAATATTAATTTATGTTTAGTTTTCAATATTCACTTCCATAAGATTTTGAGTTCCAAATTTTTTCCTCCTCCTTCCCCTCTTCCCACCTCAAGATGGTGTGCAATCTGATATAGACACTACATATACATTCATGTTAAACATATTTTCACATTAGTCATATTGTAAAAAAGAATTAGAACCAATAGGAGGAACCACAAGAAAGAAGAAACAAAACAAAAACAAAAGAGAGAGCAAATAGCATGCTTTAATCTGCATTCAAACTCCATAGTTCTTTTTCTGGATATAAATATCATTTTCCATCATGAATCTTTTGGAATTGTTTTAGATCCTTACATTGCTAAGAAGAGGTAAGTCTATCAAAGTCAGTCATTGCACAATGTTGCTGTTACTGTGTATAAGGATCTCCTGGTTCTGCTCACTTCACTTAGCATCAGTTCATGTAAGTCTTTCCAGGTTTTTCTGATATCTGCATGCTCATCATTTCTTATGGAATGATAGTATTCCATTACAATCATATACCATGACTTGTTCAATCATTTCCCATTGATAGACATTCCCTCAATTTCCATTTCTTGGCCACCACAAAAAGAGCTGCTACAAATATTTTTGTACATGTGACCTTTTGTTCTTATATATGAATGAAATTTCTTGCAAATATTTTTCACAATTAACCATTACTCTTCTAATTCCAACTACATTGATTTTATTTATAAAAACTTAAAAAAATTTTGTAATCAAAATTGTACATTTTATTCTCTATGATCATCTATATCCATTGTTTGGTCAGGAACTTTTCCCCTATTCATAGCTGTGAAAAATATATTTCTCAGCTGGGAAACAATTTTTACAGTCAGTGGCTCTCACAAAGGCCTCATTTCTAAAATATACAGAGAACCGAATCAAATTTATAAGAATATAAGTCATTCTCCAAATTGATAAATGGTCAAAGTATATAAACAGATAGTCTTCAGAATGAAGAAATTAAAGTTATCTTTAGTCATATAAAAATGTTCTAAATCACTACTGATTAGAGAAATGCACATCACACTCATCAGATTGATGAACATGACAAAACAGGAAAATGATAAATGTTGGCAAAAAAATACGGGAAAATTGGAACTCTGATGCATTGCTGGTGGAGTTGTGAACTCATCCAACCATGCTGGAGGACAATTTGGAACTATGTCCAAAAGGCTATAAAACTGTGTATACCCTTTGACCCAGCAATATCATTTCTAGATCTGGAACCCAAAGAGATCATAAAAAATGGGAAAAGGATCCACATGTACAAAAATATTTATAGCAGCTCTTTTTATAGTGGCAAAGAATTGGAAATTAAGGGGATACCCATCAATTGGGGAATGACTGAGCAAGTTGTATATATGAATGTAACAGAATACTATTGTTCCATAAGAAATGATGAGCAGCTGAATTTCAGAAAAACCTGGAAATTTTACATAAACTGAGGATGAGTGAAGTGAACACAACTAGGAGAACATCATATACAGTAACAACACTGTGTGATGACCAACTTTGAAAGATTTAACTCTTCTTAGCAATGCAAATGATCTAAGACAATTCCAAAGAACTCATGATGGAAAATGCTCTCCACATCCAGAGAAAGAACTTTGGAGTCAGAATGCAGATGGAAGCATACTATTTTCTCCCTCTTTTTTTCTTTCTTATAGTTTTTCCCTTTAGTTCTGATTCTCCTTTACAACATGACTAGTGTGGAAATATGTTTAATATGATTGTAGATGTATAGCCTATATTGGATTGCATGCTGTCTTGAGGAGGGGGGAAAATTTGGAGCTCAAAATTTTATAAAAGTGAATGTTGAAAACTAAAATTAAATAATTTTTTTGAAAAGGAAGAAAAATATCTTTCTCTTCCTTAATTTGTCTATGATGTAACTTCTAATGTCTAGGTGAAGAATCCATTTAGAGTTTATTGCAGTATATGGAGTGAGATGATGAAATAAGCCTAATTTCTCTTGACTTGTTTTTCAGTTTTCTCAGCAGATTTTGTCAAATAGAGAATCCTTACTCCAGTAGTTGGTGTGTTTTGGTTTATCGAACACTATGATACTGTGTTCAGTTGCTCACAGATCACATGTACCTAATCTGTTCCATTGATCTATTTTTTAACCAGTACAAAATTTGTTTTGATGATAACTGCCTTGTAGGAAAGGTTGATGTTTGGAACTCTTAGGACCTCTTCCTTCCATCTTTAAAAAATATTTCCCATAAGATTTTTAAAAATCCCTTCAAACAAATTGTATTATTATTTTCTCTAATCCTATAAATTAATCCTTGAGTAGTTGAAAATGACAATTTATGAATTAATTTAAATAGCATTGTCATTTTTCATATTAACATGGATCAACTAGGATCAATGAATTTTTCTCCAATTGTCTTTATTTGTGTAGAGAATGTTTTGTGTTCATGTAATTCTTCTATGTGTTGTGGTAAGTGAACTCCCAAATAATTTTAAATGTCTACATTCTGTAGACATTTTAAATATAATTTTTTTTCTCTTTTCTTCCTGGGTTTTGTTGGTAACATAAAAAGGTTGATGATTTTTATTGATTTTATTTTATTGATTTGTGGTTCTCCAGTGTAGTCCTACAGGGATCTGTGCTTGTGCCTATGTTAACATTTGTTAATCAATGAATTAGATAAAAGTATATACAAGGCTGGTAGGTGGTGCAGTGAATAGAGTACCGGCCCTGGATTCAGGAGGACCTGAGTTCAAATCTGGCCTCAGACACTTAACATTTACTAGCCATGTGACCTTGGGCAAGTCACTTAACCCCCACTATCCTGCCTTCCTCCCTCCAAAGCAAACAAAATAATAAAAGTATATACAGCAAGTTTATCAAATTTGTATATGGCACAAAGCTTGGAGGGATGGCTAACACCAAAGATCCAACATATCTTGACAGGCTAAAGCACTGCCAAGAGCTTTTAAATGAGATAAAATTCAATAGAGATAAATATCGGCCTGTTTTAATGTACTGCAAACTTAAAATAAGCCTGCAGTGTATGTAACAGCCAAAAAAAGAAGAAAAAAAAGCTAATATAACCTTGGTTTTTATTAAGAGAACCATAACTTTCATAGAACACCTGGATTTTAGTTCTGGGCACTACATTTTAGGAAGAACATCAATAAACTGGAGATCATCATGCAGAAGGCACCCAGAATGGTGAAGGGTCTCAAGTGTATGTCATATGAAGATTAGATGAAGGAACTTGGGATGTTTAGCCTAGAGGAGACCCAAGGTAGACCTGATAGCCATCTTCAAGTATTTTAAAGGCTGAAATATGGAAGAAAATTGCTTTTGTTCAGTTTTGGAACACAGAACCAAGGTAGAAGCTACAAAGAAGCAAATTTAGATATGATAGAGGAAAAAAAGTGAGATGTCAAAAAGTAGAATGGGCTGCCTTGGGAAGTAGCAGTTTTCCAATCATTGGAGGGTTTTTTGGAGGGTTAGGCAGTTTGAGATTGGTTCTCCCTGTGTCACCCAGGCTGGAAGTGCAGTCATAATGCTGATCTCCACAGAAGCTTTAACTTTCTCTGTTTTTCCCCAACTGGGCTGGCTCACTCCTTCTAGGCAGTTTGGTGCCCTAATGCTCCTAGGGTCTCCCTATATTAGTGGAGGTTGGGGTGGCATATGGTATAGACACCAAACTGACTTTAGCTTCACTGTAGCTCAGAACTCCTGAACATGGCTAATCCTCAACCTCTGCCTGCCCCAGGGGAAGGGATATGGATACACATCATCATGCCCAGTCCTTGGATGTCTTCAAGCAGAGTCTGAGCAACCATTGGTTGTGTGTAGGTTGTAGTTGGTGTTCCAATATGGTTTAGGTTGGATTCACTGACAGACCTTACAACATTAAAATTCTCTAATTTTATGATATTTTCTTTTGGCAAAACATCAGATGTAGGGATCTAGGCATGAAATGCAATGTTCTGTTTAGAGCTGGAGATAGAACGTCGAGATTCAAACTCAATTCACTATTTCTTTCCTGAATCTTATCTCAGGCAAGACATTTCTTCAGTATGAAAAAACAATTGTTAAGTATTTATTTGAGCTATTGGAAAAAGAAAGAGGAAGTAGAGGTTAGGGTTATGTGCATTTTGACAGCTGTTAAATTAATGAAATACAAATTAGCACTATGCTTTTAGCTTTAAAGCTCAGATACTTTTTGTTATAGGAGGACAACACTACATGGTGTACCTTTTGTTATAGCTTCATGGTTGTATCATGACTGATAGGGAACACTTCTGAAAGTTCTACGTGAGTGGAAAAAGAAAAGCCCTAAGGAACTGTAATAGATGTCTACACATGCACAGAGTGTCCAGGACAGGATTTTTCTATGTGGAGAACTTGGAAAGCTGTTTTTTGAAGAATCCTAATGAGGTATGAGGGGGATGGACACCTTAGAGAAATTGTGGAGCATTTATAAGTATTCTTTTTTTTTTTGCCTTTTGGAGAGCAATTGGGGTTAAGTGAATTGCCCAAAGTCACATGGCTAGTAAGTGTGTCAAGTGTCTGAGGTTGGATTTGAATTCATGTCCTCCTGACTCCAGTGTTGATGCTCTATTCACTGTGCCACCTAGCCACCCCATTTATAGATATTCTATAACTGGTTGTGGTTGATTAACCATCTGGCTCTTTGATTGGCTGATTTAAAAAGACCTGCAGCTGCTGTCTCTTTGCTTCATTCATTTCTGAGGAAATTTCAGTGACTCTTTCAATCATGGCATCCAGTCTCCCTCTGTTGAGAGCTTTGAAAGTTCAAGAGAACAAAGTAAATGAATACAAGAGTCTGAACCTAGGCTGGGTAATGTAACCAGCCCAACATCAATGAATGGGGAGGAAGGAGTAATATTCCAGCCCCATGTCAGGAAAAAACCTGAAACAGGGAATTATTCAGCAGAGGTGACAACTTTGGACATGAATTATATGAGAACAATTCTGTGTAGGAACTGAGCTAAGTTGAGGCTACTCTCTCTAAATGAGGTGAAGATGGGCATATCCATTCACCTTTTGGGGGAGGGATGTTTGTACTTTGAGCTTGAAATATCTTTGGAGTAAATATCTCTTTGTAAAAGTTAATCAGTGTTAAGTGGTTAAATGGATGCTAATTACCGGTCTCTAATGAATGAGGAAGAGAGCCAGTAGAGGTCTGAACCAGTGACAGTGGAAGCACAGATCATTCAGGGTGTCCTGATGGCCTGAGGGGAGATGTAACCTGCCTGACCCCAAGAGAGTATGACCAGAGAGCACACATTACATGATCTTTGCAGGTAATCATTGAAGTGCCCACCAGAAATTATACACTAGAGCCCCCTTAAACCTGTTAGAGGGGACCCCTACTGGGTTCCTTGGAAACCACCTAATAGACTCCAATAGTAAAGAAATGTTTCACCTGTGTTGCTAAAACATGCCACAGATTCCCACAGATTCAGGTCTGTTTCATTTCAGTAGAAATAATACTAAGGCTTTGTTTCAATAAGAATAATACTAGAATAATACTGAGAAAGCTCCGCTTCAATGGAAACAATGCTAACCCTTTAGAAACATATTCTGTTGCCAGCAATCACATTGTCTATAAAATTATATCTAACAGAAAGCTTGAGGCTGTCTTTTGGTCTGAGAGGCAGCCCCAGCCGATTAATAAGCACTCCTATCAAATTATAATTGGCCTAGCTGTCCCGTTATGTCTGGGTGTCCATTACAGTCATTTACTTCTTTTGCTTCTCAATCCAAAGAACAGTCTTGGAAGTCACTCTCATCACCAATGGCATCTTTAAATACCAAACATAATGATCCAGTTGCTGGAGCAGTTCAAGAGTATTCTCAATTTTTCCCAATAATGTTTACTTTGGGGCAGCAAGGCTGGTATGACAGGATTGTTACTTTTTGGTGTTTATGTATAAGGATATATTAACTAAGACTCCAGATTTAAGAAACCTCTGACTTGAAAACCTACAGTAGATATTGAGAAACATTTTTAGCAAATAATACTTAGCACTTTGATGTACTGATTTTACGTGGGCAATAATTATGTAATCATTGACAAGTTAGGTAGCTCTTTTTCTCACAGCCTCCAGATTAAATAACTGTTGTGTAAAGGTTGTTTTATTTATTCTAGTAGGAAATGTTTGATAACATGTTGCAAGATCCAACCTTTATGTGTTCCTTTTCAGATTGAGTTTTAAATTTATTTGCTGTATCATACCATTAGGAGCTCTCAATATGTCACTGGAGCTAATGAACCATTGCCAATGACACATTTATAACCTTCTATCAGCCATTCTGAAGAGAAGGATTTTCCCCTCTAGTTTATTTTTATTTGTGCTGAAATTCTGAAGGATTAATTACAATCAAACAAATTAAGAAATCTAAGCTATGCTTGGGAGTTTCTTTTGCTGATTAATTTCCCATCCAGAGACCACCTTTAAGGGGTGTAAGATGAGGGATCTATATCTTCATACCCTCCTTTCTTAAATCTTTCTTATGTTCTTTTCATAAGATTAAGCAGTATTCACTGTTACTGCCCCCAAATTACCTCTGGTTAAGTTGGGAATGGGGTGGGGGGGGGAGAAACAAAGAGAAGGTTAGGCACATAAAACATGCCTTCTCTGACTGAGATCTGTTAGGCCTTCATTTGACAAAGGTTAAACTTAGGATCTTTTTTTTGAAAATTTGAAATGAAATTAACCCCCCCCCCCCACCCATCCACACATATACACACAGCCATTTTCATAACAAATGAGGGGACTTATTTTGGTGACATTTTAGGTTGCTCTTAAGATTTTTGAGACTCCTGAATCAGGAGAACCAGGCTGAACTTCAAACACTTCTCACTCAACCTTGCACAGATAAGTGAAAGAACAATTAATGAATATGTAATGAATTAATGTGAGAAAATCAAGAGATATAGCATTTTAAGGTTGGCATTTTGCCATAGTATTAGACATTGTTCTTAAATCATCTTAAAGGGTCTAGAAAAGCTTTTATTCTTATACATAACTAAAATTGGGGGCTATAATATGCCCTGGAAGTTGGAGTTCTTAAATATGGCATGGTTTGTTTGTCTTCTAAATATTTCTGTAATTGATATAAGCTGATTTGATCAACCATCAAAACTTTGAGAATCAAAACACCTCAGTCAGGCTGCAGAATAGCTTGTGTTGAGATGATTATCAAGGTTGGTTAACAAGAACAGGGACATCCCTGCTGGATTTTATAGGTGTAGATGTATGGCTGCATCCACTTCACTAAAATAAATCACAATACACTTGAGATCAAAGTCAAACTCTAATGGAATCTAGCAACTAATCTCCACTAGAGCTTATCCAACATTTATACAATCATCACTGTAAGACTTCCAGCAAGGAAGACTCCACTACCTTCCAAGGCATCCCATTCCACTTTTGGAGCACTTTAACCATTAAGAACTTTTTCTCTCACATCAAGCCTAGATTTGTCTCTTTGCATCTTCTACAAATTGCTCCTGGTTCCTTCCTCTTGGGTCAACCAGAACAAATCTCATCCCTCTTCCCTAGCTCCACTGAAGTGACTGTATTTGCAGTACATTCATTCACAGGTTCTGTTTCTGTACCACCTAATGTACTGAGTTCTCTACTGCTAGATAGAGCTCCTGGTGCTTGGGAAAGTTCAGAACCATAAATGGCACTTGGTTTCTATTACTAGATTCCATTACAATTTGGCTTTGCACCCAAGTGTATTATGATTTATCAATGTGTAAAAGTTTGGCTCCCAATCAGGGGAGCTGTGCCAAAGTGCTTTGAAATTCTTTGGTGAGCTTGGTGGTACATGCCTGTAATCCCTGCTAATGGGGAGACTGAAGCTGGTGGATCACTTAAGTCCAGGAGTTATGGGCTGTATTGTGTTAAGCCAATTGAGTGTCCCCATTAAGTCTAGCACCAATGTGGTGAGTTCCTGAAAATAAGAGACCACTGTCTGCCTCAAAGGGGATGAATCAGCTCAAGGTCAGGTTGGAAACAGAGCAAGTGAAAGCTCCTGTGCCAATGAGCAGTGGGGTCAGGTACATGAATGGCCATTGCACTCCTAGTCTGGGTGAAATAAGGAGATTCAGTCTCAAAAAGGTGAGGGAGGAAGAAGGAAGGAAGGGAGGGAGGAAGGAAGGAAGGAAGGAAGGAAGGAAGGAAGGAAGGAAGGAAGGAAAGAAGAAAAGAAGGAAGGAAGGAAGGAAGGAAGGAAGAAAGAAAGGAAAGAAGGAAGGAAGGAAGGAAGGAAAGAAGGAAGGAAGGAAGGAAAGAAGGAAGACAGGGAGGGAGGAAAGAAAGGAAATAGCTTAATATGGTTTAGTTAGAAAGAAATCGTCAGGTGATAGATTGTAGAATGAAACAAGTTCCGCCTATCCTACTAATTGTTCCTTCTATTGGTGAAAATGCGTAAGTCTAAGAGTCAGAGAATTGCAGAATTTTGAGTGAGAATGGCCCTCAATGGACATCTAGCCTATCCCATACCTGAAAAAGAATCTCCACTAGAGCTTATCTAGCATACATACAATCATCTCTATAAGACTTCCAGCAAGGAAGAGCCCACTACCTTCCACGGCATTCCATTCCACTTTTGGAGCACTTTAGCTGTTAAGAACTTTTTCTCTTACATCAAGCCTAGATTTGTCTCTTTGCATCTTCTACAAATTGCTCCTGGTTCCTTCCTCTGGAGTCAGCCAGAACAAATTCCAGTTAAGATGGTGATTTTTTTTTTCAGGCCTGAGCTCCTGCCCATCATTTCTGTGAACATTCCAGCAAATATAAAAAAAAAAAGAACTGAATAGAACAATAACCAAGAAGACTAAGGAGAAACACTAGCAAGCTCTTCTAGTCAGTTCAAGATTGAGAAGACCTGAGTAAGAGAAGGGCTGATGGAGGCAGGGCAAGCACTGTGTTATGATAGAAATACAAAAAATGAAATCTTTACTTGCAATGAGCTTATGTTCTAGTGGAAGAGACAGTAAGTATATATAAAAATACTTACAACATAAATATAAAGTTAATACTTATACATATGGAAACAAACACATAAGATAGTTGGAAAGGAGGCCACTAGAAATGGGGGGAGGTGGGAATCTAGAAAGCCTTGTAGAAGATAGTGCTAAGCTGCATCTTAAATGAAGAGAGGGACTCTATGATGTGAAAGAAAAGAGTAAATTTCAGGCATGGAGGACAACCAGTTCAAAGGCACATGCATTTGACATGAGATTAAGTGTCATAAGTAAGAATCAGAAAGAAGACCAGTAGAGTGGGATAGAAGAAAGCAGAGAGGGGGTGTATAGTTTTGGAAATTTCTAAATTTTTTTTATAAAGGCATTTATTTCATTTTATTTTTTATTCTAAAGGCAACAGGAAATTGTTGGAATTGGTCAAGTAGAGGAATGATAGTCAGTTTTGCACTTAAGGAAAGTTTCCTTGACCACTGTGTAGAGAATGGACTTGGGGTGGTGTGAGAGATTTGAGGCAGAGACTCCAGCTAAGAGACTGTGCAGTAATATAAGCTTCCACTTAAGGTGGCAGCATATAATTGAAGAGAGGGGGTTAGATGTGAAATAGATTGTGAAAATAAAAACAGCAAGATCTGGCAACTGATGAAATATTTGGAGTGGGAGAGATTGAGGAGTTGAGGACAATGGTGAGATTACAAACCAGAGGCACTGGAAGGATGGCATTACCTTTGATAGAAATACAGGAGTTTGGGAAGAGGAGAAGATTTAGTGAGAAATCAAATTAGTTTAGTTTTAAACATATTGAATTTAGGATGCCTCTGGGATAACTAGTTTGAAAAGTTTGGTAGGCAATTAGTGATTAGAGACTGAAGCTCAGGGAAAACTGGGGATGGATATATAGATGGATTTTTTTTAACTTTTTTTGGAAGGGGAAGACAGGGCAATTGGGGTTAAGTGACTTGCCCAAGGTCAGACAGCTAGTAAGTGTTAAGTGTCTGAGGCCAGATTTGAACTGAGGTGCTCCTGACTCCAGGGCTGATGATCTATTCACTGTGCCACCTAGCTTCCCCTATAGATGGAATTTTTGCAGAGAGATGATAGTGAAATCCAAGTGAGCTGAGGTGGGGCAGGGAACGGGAAAGTGAAAGGAGGGGAGGAGAGAGAAAAAGAGAGAGAGAGAGAGAGAGAGAGAGAGAGAGAGAGAGAGAGAGAAGGAGCGAGGGGGCCACAGTGAGACTATTAGGAGGCAAGAGAATCAAGGAAAAAAAGAAGAGGGGCCAGGATGGAATCTTTTTTTTTTTTTTTAAAGCAATCAGGGTTAAGTAACTTGCTCACAGTTACAGGCCAGTTATTTCTGGGTGTGGTGCTAAGTATCTGTAATGGAAATGCAAATTTAAATATCTTCCCTGCCCCTAGGCCCTTTGATAGGCTTAAGAGACTCTTGAGAACCTTCCTTGATTTGAAAATATACTCTGCCTCCTAATAGGCTGAATGTGGTCACATGGAGCCTGTGGCAGGAGGCTTGGCTTTCAGGGATGCCCACACCTTGATGCTGTGTGATTGGGCAGTGGGTCAAGAGGGTGGTTACATTCTCTGACACAGGAGAAGGCTATATAATCCCTGATGTGAGGCTTTACTTGGGGGCTCACTTTGAGAACTGTTCTGTGATTTGATCAGATGAGACTCTGGGAAGCCGTTGTTGAGAGCCCCCTGGCTTTGAAAAACCCAGATGTTGATTTGGTACAGATGTAATGGTTGGACAGTTTGGAAACCTGTTTACTTGATCTGTTTCTCTGTCTTGATAATTCTGTCTGTATACTCTGAAGTTCGCGGTGCTGACCTTTTTCCCCTGAACTAGGTAAATGATACATATTTGACTGATTAAAGTAAGCTTGTTAACCCATTTTGAGTTTCTTTCCTTTAACAAAGCAGGTCTAAGAACCTGTGTTGGCAGCCACCCTAGGGACACTGGGGTGCTTGCTGCTACAGTATCTGAGCCCGGATTTGATCCCCAGGTCATCCCGACACTGGAGCTGGTGCTCTTACTCACTGAGCCACCTGGCCGCCCCTAAGCAATTGGGGTTAAGTAACTTGCTCGAGGTTACATGGCCAGGTGTTTCTGGGTGGGTGCTAAGTGTCTGAGCCCAGGATTCGATCCCCAGGTCGTCCTGACACTGGAGCCAGTGCTCCTACTCACTGTGCTGCCTGGCCACCCCTCCAGGATAGAATCTTAGGGAATATCCACGGTTATGTATGTGATGTGGCTAATGAGCCACCAAAGGAAATTGAGCGGCAGTGGTCAGAGAGGCAGGAGAGAAAAAAACTAGGACAGACTGGCATCATGAAAACCCAGAGAGGAAAGAATAACTAAGAACAGAGGTTGGCCAACAATGTCAAACTAAACAGATAAATTGAGAAGGATTAATCATGAACTCCAAGAAACAGGTTCTGATCCTTCAGGAACTTTTCCTGGGAATACATAATGAGGGTTTGAAGTCAATTCCATCTCTAGTTAATGGTGCCTGAAACCTATGGGCAACCTGAGGGTGAGAGAAAGGGGGGGGGGGAGTGTGGACAAGGGGGTTTGGAAGTTAACCTAACCTCTGATAAACTGGATATGATAAGTAACAAAAAATCCAATCAGAATTCTTGAGGAAGAAATTATAATGAGATTAAGTAGTTTAGAGTAGAAAGTAGACAACTTTCCTCAAACACTAGATTCCCTGAAAAAAATAGAATAGAGCAAATAGAACTCAGTGATTTTGCAAAACAAAAGAAATATTAGAACAAAACCAAAAGACTGAAAAACTAGAAGAACCTATAAGATACCTACTATTGGAAACAATTGCTCTGGAAAGCAGGCAGAGTAGAGATAATTTAAGAATCTTCAAATTCTTAGAAAACAATGACTGAAAAAATGAAACTATACCATATTTGAAAAAAAATAACAAAAGAGAGCCTTCCAGGTACAGAAGAATGTGACAGAATATAGAAGAGGCCAGCTCTTGCACAAATATTCTAGCAAAGTTTTAAAATTCATATAAAGGCATAATGACAAAGAAAAGGACAAAGGCTCCTCCAACTAGCATAGGACTGTGCAAGAAGACTACCAAAAGCCTGTAGATTCTCTGAACACAGACAGGCCAGGGCAAGGCCCAGACAACACAGACTAGAGCCACAGAAGGAGACATGACAGTACAGAGTCAATGAAATGTTAAGTTGTCCCTTGCCAAAGCTACAGCGGGAAATGGGGCAGACTAACACTCAAGCAGCCCATGCCTGTATAAGAAAAGGAGAGAGATATCTCACCCTACAGGAGAGTAGGAGGAAGGGGACAAGAGTGGGGATGATAGAAGGGATGGCAGGCTGGGGGGGGGGGGGAGGGAAGCTAGAAGCACTCACTTTTGAAAAGGGATGCGATCAAAGTAGAGAATAGAACAAGTGGGTGGTGGGATAGGAGGGAGGGAAATATAGTCAGTCTTTTACAATATATCTACTATGTTAATGTTTTGCATTAGCTACACATGTACAATCTATATTGAACTCCTTATCTTCTCAGTAAGGGTGGGTGACAAGGGAGGAAAGGAATGAATCTGGAATTCAAAGTTTTAAAATCAAATGTTTAAAATATATATATATATACTATTATTAATACTATCTTACATGAATTGGGAAAGAAGATTCATAGGCACTGGGGCATAGAGATCCACCATGCCCTACTGGAAAAGTCTAAGGGGATATGGGAGAAGATATGGGAGAGCGCAGGTTGGAGGAGGGGATATCCTGTGGGGCTGCTATTCTGGGATGGTGGGTGAGGAAAAACAGGGAGAAAATTTGTAACTCAAAATCTGGCAGAAATTAATTATGTAAATTAGAAGTTAATAAAGCATTTGAAAAATGAAGAAAAGGAGAGAGAGTCAGTAGCCCAGGAAGTATATAATCCCAAGTTGGACATATTGGAGCTACAGTGAGAGTCAAGACTAACACAGCAATTGGATAGCAAAGCACCTGGTATCTTATAAGAGCCTTGCTATCAACTCATCATCCAGTGTGTCCTCTCAGGAATATAGCAAAGAACAGAGCCAAATTTTACTATTAGTTTATGCAAAGAGGAGGCAAAAAAGGGCTTGAGTCCAAAACCCAAGTCCAACCACTAGGAGAATGAGCTAGAAGTCAAGAATTCCTGCAAAGGAAGTGTCTTAGTCTTAGCCAGAACAGCAAAAGGAATGGTACTGAGGCTACAGAAGAGAGAGGATGTAAAGCCAAGCATGAGCAGCTTTCCAGAGGACTGCTGTTGTGAACACTTTCAAGGTTCTGATTACATAATATAGTGAACTCTCTATTTGTTCAGCAATAAATTAAAACATTCACAGAAATCAAAGTACAGCATTCACAATGTTATGACATTACAACTTATCACTAAAATGACCACATAGTTTTCACCAAAGTGGCCACATAGTTTTAAACAAAGTACAATCATTTAGTAACTAAATCATTTAGTAAGTCCTTAATTCAATCATCCTTAGGGAGGCTTGTCTCCTTAATGGACACAAAGTACAAAGGCCAAAGTTCTCCACCCCTAGGTCACAGTAAATCATAATCTTTTCAGTCAGCATCAGGTACCCAAGAAAAGATCTTTTCATCTTGACTTGAAGCTGGCTCTCAGCTTCCATGATTCCCCTTCCACAGTCCCAGCTCCTGTGCGAATCTATCCAACTGTCGCCTGGATTCAAAGGCAGACAGCTCTCAGCTCCTTGTCCAGCTCCTCATCCAGTTCCTTGTCCATATTGAAGCTCACTTCACAGTTCCTGTTTCTGGAAAGACAAAGCTTAGCAGAGCCAAAACAACATTCATGTACATTGCTGGCACCATCATCAATTCACTATATGCCTGTGAAATCAACAGGGACCCACAAACAAGGTCCAAGAGGTCAGCACAAATCATTAGTAAAATGCCAGGACCTCCAAAAACCTCCTCCAAGACTTTTGTAAACAAGCAACCAGAAAATCCTCTTTCATGGCTTCCATTAAGGTCCCAGGGCTTCTGTACAAAGTGTCACAAGCAAACATAAGCACAGAGAGAATAGACAAACATAGGGTGCCAGGATATCACAAGTTGTCTCCTTCCTGATTCTGCCACAAGAGTTCTCTTTTCAGTTCTTCTCAGTTCTGCTCAGTTCTCAATTCTTCTCTCTTCTTCATTCTGCCACCACAATTTCTCTTCTCAATTATGCTCTCTCCAGTCTGGGCCTCTCCTTATATATGACCATTAGCTCCTCCCCTTCTTGATGCAGGAATTCACAAGTTCTAGGGTTCACAAGTTGTAGGATTCACAAGTTCTGTATCTTAATACTTGATACAATCATGAACTGAAACAAGGTGTTAACTACTTATTTGCTTGCCATTACATTTTTGGCCCCAAGATCTTTCATACCCCTTACATGGCAAAAATACATCAATAATACATTTCCTTTCATGGGTTAATGGGAGTTTAGGGGTAACTGGTGTCAATAGAATTTTACAACAATATAACAAGTATAGCACACAATAAACACAGAAAACAGTATTTTAGGATGGGGCTTGAGCACAAGCTCCCCATAATTCCCCCTTGAACAAATGGGATCCCAAAATTTTGGGGTAAGGGGTGAAGGTCTCTTCTTCCATGGCTACTTGCTGCTGAAATTGGACATAGAACTGTCCCTGTCACAAGAGGTACCATCTAAGAGGTCACTTCTTTAGCCAGCATTTGGAGAGTGGTTGATGTCAGGTTCAAGGGTAACATGTCACAGTTATGGACAGGGGGTGACATCCAGCTTAAGAGATCAGGCATCTACCAGTGGAGGGTACCAAGCCTGCGGAAACAAATCTAGTAAACAAGGTGAACAGACAAAAAGCCAAGAAGAAACAAGGAGAGAATAACCAGAAACAGGGGTAGACAGGATCAGCCATGCTTCTGGAGCCCAAGAGCCCACTATTGTAGTCTCATTTGCTGGTAGCATATATGAGTTAAGGGTATAATTTTGTAATCATCTTCTCCTGAATAAACAATTACAGTGGTTGATCCATTCTTCCAATATATTGTTAAACCAATATGGGGTTTGTAATCTCTTCTGTATATTTCTTTAATCTGGGTTGGGGTGTGACCTATTTCCTATTCTCCCTGAAGGTATAGCAAACTTGGATACAATGATTCAGGAGTATCTGTAGGTGTGGTTCCTACTTCCTGATTCAATCTAATATTAAGTACCTTTTTTTGGTACATCTTAAGCAGCTCTTTAGTTGGAATACTATCTATTCTTCTAAAATCCACTCTTGCTCTCAATAGAGCAGTAAAGAATTCTCTTCTTGACAATCTATTCTGTCTTTTAATCCTCTGGCTATTTTCTCTCTCAAGGAAATTTATCTTTTTCCCATTCCCTTAAGTCAACTTAACTGTGAAATCTTATCCAGCACTTCTGAAAGAGGGTGCCCTATTTTCCCAATTAATAGAGTCAGAATTAGGTGCTTATAAGCAGGAGGAGCCATCTTCACTATGATATTTCTATGAGGAACTGCTAGGGGGATATAGTGATATGCATTTGCATCTTTAACCGTGATAGCAGTTTTCATTATCTCCCCCTTTACCTTTCTCTTATAGTCTCTAAGCGAGTACCAGGGTCTGTCTCCACCAGGCCATATAGAGTCAGTAGAATATTTCCTGTTGCATCACTCTGCAGTTAAAGCTAACAGATTAGTTCTTTTGTTACTTCCTTGCATACGGTAATCCCTAAAAGCTTTGTGTAAAAAAGGATTCTGACTGATGCTTATGAATTTTAAGCAATCCACATTTTCTAGTGATACTCCTCTGGTTCCTTCATCACTGATTCTTACAATCCAAGACACTAAAGACTCTCCTGTGTGGGACAAGAATGACCCTTGCCCAAAATAAAATAAGCAGAGATATCTCCAAGTAGAGACAGGAAGCATTTATTTAATTATTTCTTCTTGCAAGAAGGGTGGTCTCACTACTAGAGGCAGTCTGGTAGGAGAGGCAAAATACAAAATGCAAAGCTTGGTTATATACCCAAAAGACCACCCCTTTCCCCCCTCCCTTGTTCTGTCCTGTTCCTGTTAATTGGGAACTAAGGCACACAATCTTAACCACAAAAATTTTCTGGCATTGCAGGTGAAATGTCAGTAATATAAAAAAACAGAAGGCACATGTCTAGCAGAAATGAAAAAAAATATGGCATCAGTATAAAATTAGATATGAAAGCAGAAGATGAATGTTCTAATAATATCAATATAGATATGAAAGCAGATAATATTTTATGAATCATGGGGATTTTAGGACATGGTGACCTGCCCAGAGTTCTGCAATAGGATTTACAGTTTTATATTTGTACAGGTCAGATGGTGGTCAATGGAAACAAGTCTGGGACATTTGGGCCTGTGGTTAAATTTTCAGGGTCTGTGCTTTCCCCTCCTTTGTTTAGCTAAGCTTAGCAAAAACTTCAACTTATGACCAGAGAAGTAAGGCAAGGGTCTCAGGCTCCCAGCCCAGGTTTCCTAGGTCTTTGGTACTTTATTACAATTCTGTTCAGATTTCTGGAATGTTACCTGAAAAGTTTTCACTTTTATTCCATTCACTCCCATTCTTTGGGTGAATCAACTTAATATATCAGTAACCTCTTGTTGAGTGAAATCCTCAATTATTTCCCTGAACTCTGTTTAGCCCTGGTGGTTCTCCTGCCTTCTTCTTAGTATGGGGAGAACTTCTGCATTAGAAGACTCCTCATCTAACTTTGTTCTATTCTCCTCACATATATTCTCCTGGCAGTTGTCAGGGCAACTCTGCTCAGCCTGTACAAAAGCTGTATAAACATTCCTTCTGCTAGTTTTTTGCTTCTTTTAGCTGAATGAACAGTAGCTTGTTCTTCTACCACCTGAGACCCTTCAGCTTGCTCTTCTGAAGGAGAGTCCGAATGCTGTGGCACAGAAGAATTCTCATGCAAACCAGCCAACTCCCTTGCCATCTGAGCTTTCTCCTCCAGCAGCTTATCTCTACTTTTACTTGTTAGCAAGATCCAGCCTCTCCTACACACCCCTGCCAGTTCTTTCCCTGGTTCTATTGGTATTCCTTGCAAACATCTTTCAAAATCTCTGGGTTCTCCCTTCTGGATCCTTGGTACCTAGTTCTCACAGAGCCCTGTGCTTTTAGCCTATTCTCTTGTTAGAGAGGAATAAGGCAAATCCTCCCATCCTGGGATAGTCATTTCTCCCTCTAAAGCCCTCCTGCTTCCAAATAGAGACCTGACGTTTTGTGATCCTATCCTCATTGCCAAATGTACCAGCAATGTGATATTCACAGAGCCCGTGGTGGCTATGAATATGCTGGTGTAGTTGTGAATCAAAAAATGTAACAGGCTCTCCACATTGAGCACAGAAGCAAAGCATTTATTCAAATACCAGAAAACCAAGTCCCAAAACCAGAAAGTCAAAGTCGTTACAGCAACTATGAAATTGGTGCACATAGTCAATGCAGTGAACACCCTCATTCCCAAGCCTTCAAAACAAAACAGGTTCCCTCAAGTAAGGATCCTCCTCTCCTCACTCACGGTAGCTCCTCAGCCTCCATGCTGCTCACTCCCAGCAGTTCCAGCTCCCAATATTTCTTGTTCTCTGCAGCTCTGACTGGCTCTTAGAAGTTCTCACCAATTCTGGCTGGCTCACAGAAGTTCTCAGCAGTTCTGGCTGGCTTTCAGAAGTTCTTAGCAGCTCTCAGCTTGACTGGCTCTCTAGCTTGGGCTTTTCCTTATATACAGTATTAGCTCCTCCCTGTTCTGCCCCTTCCTGTTACATCAGCAAATTCATCCCACCAGATCTTCAAATTCCATTACCATACAGAGGACCAAATCAGACCATATCACTTCAGATCACTTGGGATGGAGCAATATGTGATACAAAAACAAAGTCCCAGACTACACACTGCAGATAAAGGTATCAGTAAAATAGGAGAAAAATCTAAACAAAATAAAGACACACTACTGATGGAGAGAGAAGTTGAGTCAAATCCAGAAGAAAAGAATAACACCACAACAAATTGAAGTAGACCCTCAGAGAAAAAAATGGTTTGACCATAACAACCTGGAAACAGTGAAATAATAGGTAAAAAAAATTAAAACTCTAGATGAAAAAAAGTTGAAAGGAGATACATAGCTTAAAACAGAAGGTGGAAAATCTTTTTTAAATTGTGGACAACATGAAAAATGAAATAGAGAAATGAGAAATTTAATAACTCCATGAAGTTACGAGACATATTAGAACAAAACTCAAGAGAGTAAGAAGTCAGAAGAAAATATATCTACTGTGAAAAATTAATGATCTGTAAAAGAGGTTGAAGAGATATAAATTAAGAATCACTGGACTCCTTGAAAAATCATAACCAAACAACAAACCTGAACTCCTACATTTCAAGAGTGAACAAACACTGGACAGACATATTAGAATCAGAGAGCAAAATGAAAATAGAAAGAATTCACCAATCATTTCCTGAAAGAAACCTGAAATTTAAAATGCTGAGAATGTAGGAGACAAAAGTTCCAAGTCAAAGAAAAAATATTGCAAGCATTCTGAAAGAAAGAGTTCAAGTACAAAAGAATCAGAATTGGGATTACATAAGACCTGAGCAGCCACTGTTATGAAGTAGAGAATATCTTGGAATAAGTTACGTCAAAAGAGAAAAGAAAAGATTCATTATTATTAAAAAAGAAGAGTAAAATTCCACGGGGAGGAGGGGAAATGGAACAGAGAATCTTAAAGCATTCTTGATGAAAAGATTGGATAAAAAGATTTGAAATGTAAACACAGGAATATAGAGCAATCTATAAAAGTAAATGCATTTAAGCAATAGTAAGTGGTACATGATGATGAATTCTAATAGAGGGAGAAGTGTGTCCTTGAAAATACTATTGTTTTCTAGAATTACAAGAGAAATAAGAGGGACAAATATAGGGCTTAGAGTGACTTGTTTCCATAATTTTGATTTTAAGAGAAGAAATAAAAGGGAGGAAAATGGGACTATAAAGGAAACAACATAAAGAGAAAAGGGACTAACGATGTTTCTCAGAAGTTGTATCTGTGGCATGAATAGTGTATACAAACATGAAGGAAGGGATGGGGGAGAGAACAGTCATAGGAATCTCCCTCATCCTAACTGGAAAAGGATGTTTAAAGACAAAGATAATTAGTTTGGTGTATATTGCATTAAATTTAACAATGATACTTCACTCTGACTATTGGCAGAGACAGAAAAAAAGGAAATTGGGTCTTAAGAGGGACAGTAGGGATGAGAAGAAAATAGAAGCTTTAACAAGCTTTAACTTCAGAGAGTAGATAGTAAAGGTGGAAGCAAATGGCAAGAATTAAATGGTAAAAACCAGTGAGAATACACACACACACACACATTAAAAAAGAGGAGGGCAGAGAAGTGGTTCATATCACTTCAATTATAGATTGCTTGTGTTGTTCATATTCCTTTACTTTCACCAAATTCTTCATTGTATGGAGATAGTGAGAGAGAAAGAGAAAGGACATGTAAGAGAGTATAATTGATGGGAGAAAAATATATTTTCCATCACAACTATGAATATGAAAGGAATGAACTCACTATTAAAATGGAGGATAGTAGAATGAATTAGAAAGTATATTCCAAAAATATACTGTTTACAAGAAATGCACTTGAAATATAAAAAGCCATAGATAATTAAAAGATAGGATACTAAGAGAATTTATTTGCCGTAAGGTAATTTTTAAAAAGTAGGTGTGGGGAGCCAAGATGGCAGAGTAAAAGCAAGAACTTGCTTAAACTCGTCCCTCATTTACCTCTAACACCTGTAAAAAATGACTAAACAAATTTTAGAGCAACAGAACCCACAAAATGACAGAGTGAAACAAATCTCCCACTGAAAGCAGCCTGGCAGTCCAATAGGAAGGGTCTATCACACTGGGCTGGGAGTGGATCATAGTCCTTCATGGGCCATGCAGGCACTGACTGGTGGCACAGACCAAGCCAGAGCAAATCTCAGGGGACTGAATCACTGCCAGTTGTGGTGGTTTCCAGACTTCTCAACCCACAAACACCAAAGAGCAAGTATAAAGTAAGTGGGGAAACTCTGTTGGACCTGGATGAGAGAAGAGCACAGTCTGTCCTTTACCCTTAGGGTGGAGGAAGTGGTGGCAGCAGTAGCAATGGCAGTGGTGGCAGCAGCAGCAGAAGTGGTGGTGGTAGTGGCAGCTGTGGCAGCTGTTTCCAGAGCTCCAGACCCACATATAGTGAGGAGACCAAGTGGCTAATCAGAGTGCAATTGCAAAAATCTCTTTGTTGGTGCTGAGGCAGGATTCTCTTGCTTTGTCCTGCTTGGATCTGTGTCACAGTCTTGGGTGATGGTCCTAAGGTAAGGAGAAGTGCTGGTGTGGCAGACTTGTGGTGACTGATGAGAGGGAATCCTTCACACTCTTCTGAGGCAGGTGCCTAGAAGTAGCTCTGACAACAGCTGTACAAAACCCCAGAAATTTGGGACACAGCATTCTCTACTTTGGAAGTAGAGTTCTACCAAGGCAAAGACCTCAAAAGTCAAGTAATTGACTGGGGAAGTGAGCAAACAGTAGAAAAGAAATCAGACTATAGAATTGTTCTTTGGTGACAAAGAATATCAAAACATACAACCAAAAGAAGACAAAAAAGCAAAAACTCCTGCATCAAAAGCCTCTAAAAAATATGAATTGGTTACAGGCCATGGAGGAGCTCAAAAAGGATTTTGAAAATCAAGTAAGAGAAGTAGAGGAAAAATTGGGAAAAGAAATGAGAGTGATACAAGAAATCATGAAAAATGAGTCAACCACTTGCTAAAGGAATACCCCCCCAATACTGAAGAAAATAATACCTTAATATACTAACTCAAATGGCAAAAGAGGTCCAAAAAGCCAATGAGGAGAAGAATGCCTTAAAAAGCTCACTGAAGAAAATAAGTCCTTCAAAATTAGAATGGAGCAAATAGAAGCTAGTGACTTTATGAGAAATCAAGATATTATAGAACAGATCCAAAGGAATTAAAAAATAGAAGACAACATAAAAAGTAGGTGTGACAATCATGATATCAGAGAAAGCAACAGTAAAAAGAACTTGTTTAAAAACATAAGCAAGGTATTCTTAGCAGTGCAATGATCCAAGACAGTTCCAAGGGACTTATAATGAAAAAAATGTTATCCACCTCCCAAGAAAGAACTGATGGAGTCTGAATACAGTTGGAAGCATACTTTTTAAACTTTACTTTTCTTTTGTCTGTCTTCTTTCACAGAATGACTAATATGGAAATATGTTTTGCATGACAGCACAAATATTACCTATATCACATCGCTTGCCTTCTCAATGAGAGGAGTAGGAAAGAAAGGAGAGAGAGAATTTAAAACTAAAAAATTTTAAAACAACTTGTAAAATAATTTACATGTGATTGGAAAAAATAAAATATTTTATAAAAATACAACAGTAAAAAAATAAACCACAAGTAGGAAAACTGCATTATTCTTAATAATGACCTATTCCAGAAGACCACTGGACATGACAACTCCAAACAACATGAGGACTTAAGAAGATTAATAATGGATAACATTTCCTACCTTTTGGTAAAGAGATGATGAACTAGAAGTGTAGAATGAGTACATTTCCAGATACCAGCAATATGTCATTTTTTTTCTTGACTGTACTCATCTGTTACAAATATAAGATTAGGGATGGATTGAGTAAATTTAGCTAGGTGAAATAGGAGATTCAATTTGAAATTCATAGGAGAAAAGAGAGCCACCTCTGAGAAAGAATTGCTGGGAGTGGGGGGAGATTTTTCTCTGCTTCAATCTGTCTCCTTCCCTTCCCCCCATCCCTACCACTTTGACCAAAGGAGAACCATGTGAGTTTTGAGAAGTCTAGAGGATATTGGACTTCCTATTTTCCTAATAGAGTCCTAGCAATGCCCCAGTAACAGCTAGTGTCAGTGTCTACATCAGTTGTTAAGGACAGATTGGCTGAGATGAGGACTAGAAGATTTACAAAGAGCCTGGTAGAAAAGTTACATTGTACCTAAGGAGAATGTCTTGATGACTTCAGTAAAAGGACTTTCAGGATCTGTGAGTTAATTTCTTTGCTACATATGCTCTAAATTTGAGTTCACTATTTCCTGGCCTCTTTTATGTATTTGTTGAAGAATATGTCACAGACATTTGAGGAGGTTGTCTGGATCACTAATTGATATTAACTGATTAGTAATGGCAGGAAGCACACTGGTGGAAGGCTTCTAAGTTATAGCATTACAATGCAATAACTCCTCTTGACATGTTCAGGGAGGACTGGCACCTCTGGCGCAAGCCCTTTTCAGTGCTGTTCATCCACCTGTCATCCAGCTCTCTCACATCTGGCTCCAAGAAGCTGTCGCATGCATAGCAGCCATACCCCAGTAAAACCATTTCAACAGATGGACTAAACCAGGTTGAGGGTAACAGACTGGCCTCATATCTGTCAATGAATTGGGAGGATGTTTTCCCAAGCATATGAAAACTTCCCCTGGCAGAATGGGTGAACGAGAACAATTTGTTCCAATGATCATGAAGGTGTCTAAAGCAGGTGCTATGGAGTGCTTAGAACTTGGTCAGACATTGAAGATTCCAAGGTCATCCACTGCATCCTGGACCATTGCCAGTAATCTTGGCTTGTCTTGTCACTGGACTTCGATGACTCTGGAAGAAAGAGTGAGACTGATGACTTTGTGAAACTCTGCCTCACTTAAATCTAATTCATGCATAAGTCAAGACATCACACCATGATGTCATTGATCCTCTTCAAATAACAATAGACCCCCTGGGATATACCTAGAAAATTGAGGGGATGTAGTAGCCCCCATAATTAGTCATGGCAGGACTTGAGGGCTAAACTTATCACTGGGAGTAGGAACTGGGATAGTCACTTCAGAGCATGTACTGCACAAGAGAAAGTATTTATTTGTGTATTTGTAGTGCAAAGAGGGAAATAGGGATAGTAATAGAGGAGAAAAAAGAAAAGTAAGAACATCAAAGGAACATAAAAAATACAGAGCAAAAGGAAGTTGAGAAGGCGACACTACTACTGTTTTAAAACCTATTGACTGATTTTTTAAAATCAAGCTTTAAATAAGAATATATTTTTTATTCTTTGCACATGAAAATATTCATAGTTCTTGATGATTGTCAAGTAAATCATTAAAGTAAAGACAATTTTTTAAAAAAGAAAGTAAATACTCAGCTGTGGTGTGACCAAGGCGGAGTCCACTGGGACTCTTACTTCTTTATTCTTGGAAGCTGCACCACTCTTTATGCAGCCCAAGATTGGATCGTATAGTACTGTTAACTCTTATTGATCTTATAAACTTTTCCTTTGGGGGTCACCAAGGTTACCATTTGGCTAGTGCAGTGAACAAACCCTAAAAGTCTTTGATTTCCTCTGAGAGGGTATGAATTCCCAATGGCCTGCATTCCATTATTATCCAAGTCCTCATATTTTAGCACTAGTAATTCCTAGCAACTGATGGATTGGAGGGAGACACAGAAGGGTAGCCAGAGGAGTTTACTGGGGGATGGGCTGAGGCTGTCATGGGAGACAATCCGACATTCACAGTACTTAACATAGGAGCTGTCTTTCCCCTTTGCTCTGAATGCCGCATTTCAGAAAGCAAGAGACAACTCTATCGGGAGAACAAGAGCTAATTAAATTTACTGGGATCATTGAAGAGGAAATTATTTAATATTCTGTGTGGAATTTAATATTTGAGAGCATGAATGGCCTTGTTTCATTGTCACTAGTTTCCCTACCATCTGAGTTTACATATATACATGTGGTATTCTCATCACCGAACAATGGAACTGAGCAGTCTTGCAAGAAAGCATAAGGGTGTGCCCTTTTCAGACTTTGAGTGGTCTTATTTGCAGGATATAAGGGTGTGCAGATCATGGAGGCCTGGATTCAAATTGTGGAAAGTATAAAGTTAACAGAAAACCACAGTTATAGCAAAACTCATTTTTCTATATAAAATAAATGGTAGGGATCATCTTGAGGCAGGAAGCCCCAGGAAAGACTGATGGGGATCTACATGGAAACTTTTAGCATCACTGGTTTGATCCAGATGAAATCTTCCATAAGACAATAAAAGCCATTCCTTTTTATTCAGATTGGATTAGAGAGTTTGAAGGTCTCTAAGAGTAGGAAGTTGTTACAAATAAGGGAAATTTTTCCTTGGCTGAGAAGGGGCTACATAATATAGTTCAGGCAGGTTCAGACAGTGACTTCTATAACTAACCAAGAGAGAACCTTTGTTCATTTCCATATAAAGTCTTCCAGAAATTCTATGCTCTATTAGGTGTAGGTAGAAGAAGGATTTCAGATTTTGAGTGGCCACATTTGGATAGGAATAGGCCAGGAAAGTGGCCAAGCAGTTAAAAGAAGCAATCATCTTGGTCCCTGGGCATAGATGACACCTATTCTCTTTCTACTCATCTACTCTGGTGGACAGACAAGGGAGAATTTTTAAACTGAGGAACTTCAAATTCCAAAGATATTTGGCAACTTTAAAGAAATAATCCTCATCTGTTTATAGCCTAACCCATAGAGATGAACATTTAGGAGGTGTATTGAACACTATGACCTAGGGTGAAGTCTGAAGTGACCCAGCCCCACATATGAAAAATCATTGAAAGAGAAGACCAAGTCCAAGGGCATTAGCTTGCTTTGGTTTTTGTTTCACATAGCTTGGCACCTGGGGCTCAGAAACTCTAGATTTGGTGAGCAAGATTCTCTGGGGCTAAGAATCTAAAGACTAAGCTCTTTCTTTCTTTCTTTCTTTCTTTCTTTCTTTCTTTCTTTCTTTCT
>NW_027187380.1:2626724-2642396 GCF_028583685.1 Petaurus breviceps papuanus
CTTTCTTTCTTTCTTTCTTTCTTTCTTTCTTTCTTTCTTTCTTTCTTCCTTTTTTTTTGGAGGGCAATTGGGGTTAATTAACTTGCCCAAGGTCACATGGCTAGTTTTTGTGTTATGTGTCTGAGGCCGGATTTGAACTTAGGTACTCCTGATTCCAGGGCCGGTGCTCTACTCACTGGGCAACCTAGCTGCCCCAGGACTAGGCATTTTCAATGGCCTTCCTCCATGTCTGGGAATCTCTATCTCCTGGCTTCCTTTAGGTGGCAGATAAAATCACATGTTCCAAAAGAAACCTTTCTGATCACCCTTAATTCTAAAACCTTCCATCTGAGATAATCTCCAATTTATTCTGCACACGTATTATTTGTATATGATTCTTTGCATGTTGTTTTCCCTATTAAATTGTAAGCTGTTTGAGGGTAGTGACTGCTTTTGCCTTTATTGGTATCCCCAGCACTAATACAGAGTCTGACATGTAAGTAGATGATTAATAAATGTTTACTTATTCAAGTTGACTCTGATGATGACATCTTCAGAGTTAAGACTATGAGGACCCCAGAGTGCTTGCTTTTTTTTAACTGAGCTGGTTAAAAGAATGTGACAATATTCTTGTCAAGAATTTCAAATAACCCAAATGTTGGAGGTGGTAGAGATTATAGTAAAGACATCAGTGTCCCTCTACATGTGTGCCCCTGTCCTTGTAACTACTAACTGTGTCCACTCTCCTCACTTGCATTGGATATATTTGTGGAAGAGTATTCCACAAGTATATGGGGGAGAAGTTTTGTTGCTATTTTTATTACTATGCCCTATCAATAAATGCCTTTGCTTTGATCTAATCATGTCCTCTCCTGACTGTTAAAGGTAGGTGCAGACCCACAATGTCTTAAACCTGTGAAAACTGTTCTCAAAAGGATCTGTCTTGCAAGTTAGGGGAACCCCTCAGAACTAAAGAAGGATACATTGTTCCTAGAGTCCAACATTATGGAAACAGTTGAACTGAAGGGATCTGTTCTCCAAACTGATTGTCTCTTTGACCCTTGAGTATGGGAATTCACTTTTTCTCGAAGATTCCCTGTCCAGGGTTCCTGAACAAATCATTATTTATTTATTTGTTTTAAGAAGTAATCCAGTTTAATTAAGCATGTTTTCAAAACCCGACTTTAAACAAAAGATGACAACATATTTTAATTAATAGGCTATGAATATTCCTCCCAGAAAAATTACAACTGAATTAATATGCGTGCTTCAAATATAAAATATATCAACTACTAACATTTTCCTGCAGAAATTTAAAGTAATTATCCTTCTATTCATTTATTCTCATGACTTTTACTTTTGTTCAAATTAATGTACTCCACTATAGGGTTGAAAACTCTTAGAGGATGCTTGTCTCAATTTGGGTACCATCTAGCATGGTTGGGGTCATCTCCAGTCCTGATCTTGACACTGGACCCAGATGGTTCTGGAGGAGAAAGTGAGACTGGTGACTTTGCACAGCCTTCCCTCACTTAAATCCAATTCATTTGCAAGTTGTGTCTTCACCTTCCTAAAGATCCTCTTCAAGAATGAAGGACAAACAACAGCAATGTAGCATGGCTCTGTAATAAGTATTGGGAAACCATGGATATAGGACTAGACTTGGAATCACAAGACCTGGATACAGGTTCTAGTTCTGTTACTTACTAGTTGTGTGACTGAAAGCTTCTCTTAACCTCTCCTAGCCTCAGTTTCCTAATCTGTAAAAATAGGGATAATTTTTTATGGGGATTTATGAAGGATCAAAATGGTGAAGGGTTATGTTATATGAAGATCATTTAAAGGAATTAAAGTTTCTTGGACCAGAGAAGACTTAGTGAGAGTGGGGAAAGTGATTTTGTCTTCAATTATTTACAAGGTTGTCATGTAAAAGAGTGATTAGACTTCTTCTGCTTGGACTGAGAAGGTGGAAGTTGACAAGAAGCCTCTCTGGCTCTTTGTAAAGAAATGCCTAATAATTAGAACTGTTTCAAAACAGAACAGGCTGCTTCATGAAGGAGGGAGTGAATGATCAGCAACCTTGAACAAATGCTAGAAATTAGAGAGTGAATTCATTCATCAGGAGATAGTTGAATGACATCTGAGAACCCTTTCAAAATTCAGATTTTATAATTCTAGCAGAGTGCTTTGTGAATTGTAAAGTAACATACAAATGTCATCTGTTATTATCTTTTTAGTGTTTAATGAGGGTGGTGATGACAATACTGATCTCACAGAAGGCAGAACCTGTTTGTCCCAGGGGAACCCTACAAGCATCCTGCAACTTTTGTAATCAGACTTCACCTGCATTTGGAGTGAATCAACTGGCTAATGACTTCATTTAATTTCACTTTTCCTGCAAGTAAATCTTTATTTTTTGTGCCCAGGAACTCGGATATTAGGTTTACTTAATCACTCTAATCTTAGGTCAATAAATTCCATTCATATTAGAGACAGAAATAGAGTATTTTGTTGTTCAGTCATTTCAGTTGTGTTCAACTCTTTTTGACTTTTTGTGGGTTTCTTGGCAAAAATCCTGGAGTGATTTGCCATTTCCTTTTCTACCTCATTTTACAGATGAGGAAAGTTAATAAGTTTCTGAGGCCAAATTTGAACTCAAGTCTTCCAGACTCCAGGACTTGAGCTCTTTCCACTGTGCTACTTAGCTACCTGATAGAGCATTTATTAAGTACTTACTGCATGCCAGGCACTGCTGTTGTCAAGGAGGTCCAAAGAAGGAGTGAGATCTGCATTGAAGTGAGAGCATGAGGACTGGGGCCCTCCATGAAATGGTGGTCTGTTCTAGGGACCCATCAATGTTTAGAGTGGGCCTCAGGTCAGTAACAATTTCCATTATTAAACAGTAAATGCTACTTGTTCTCACCAAACTGGCGTATTAGTTCATTTTTTTTTTTGCTCGCCAGCTCCTCACTTTAGATATGGCTGAGTTTCTAAGGATAAGGAATTCTTCCCCACACTACGCTCTTAGAAGAATGAAAGGCCTTTAAATAAATGTATGCTTTCATTTTTCAGATCACTTCTATTTGTTTTCCTGTTCAAATAGATTATCATGCAAGTGTGTAATCCCTATTTAAGTATCTAAAATGAACTATAAAATCCATTAACTAATTCCCACTTCTGCCCATCACTTCCTCTCTCCACCAGCCTGATAGTCATACATAAGCTGACATGCTGTTCTAATAGTCTGCTATTTGGATTTCAGCACCCTTGCTGAGGCAGGGGGAGGGCTATGCAGCAGCCTGAAGCACTGAGATTAGAAAGTGGCATTCCTTTCTGGGACTCTGATTTGCTTTACACTTTTATAGTACCCCATCACTCAAATTTTTTTTGTACTATTGAAGGAGACAAGTAAAAACAACAATAAAATTCTCACTTTAACTATTGTATAAACTTCTTCCTTTTTACACACAGCTCCACTTTACCTATCAGAGCTGCTAATGAAAAGTGCAAACTGAATAGACTGTTTCCTTTTATTTTAGAAGAAATACCAGTATCATTACAGTATACTTAAAGGGTTCTGCCGACTACCAGTTAAATGAGAATAAGAAAAGTTACATGAAGTTTCTTTAGCTCCATTCCCCTCATCTCATGACCCCTGAATGTTATCCCTGATTCATTCTTCCTTTCCTCCAGTCTCTGACAATAAGGTGTCACTTCTCTTTGCCAAGGCTGACCACTTTTTTATGTGCCCTTAATCCAGGGTGGTATATTGGAACTAACTCTAATTAACTAAATTTTCACTGTTAGTATGTACATTTCAAAACACTGGCCAATGCTAGAAATGAGGATTTGATTTACTATTTTGTAAATTGTCTAGACTTAAGTGATGGAGCAAATATTAATGATTCTTTTTAAACTTAAATGTGTTAGGAGTACATATTCCCTCAAGCTATTTTCCTTTCTCCACCCATACTCAGTCAAACTTCCTTTTTTGTTGTTGTTATTAATCAATAAACATTTATTAAGCTCCTTTCATGTTCCAGGAGCTGTGCTAAGTGCTAGGAATATAAATAAAAATAGTCCCTGCTGTCAAGGAGCTCATAGTCTAATGGGAGAGACAACACGCAAAAAATTATTTACAAACTTGAATTATATGTAAGAAAAATTGGAAATAATTAGCAGTAGGAAGGGATTAGGATTAGTGAGGATTGGGAAAAACTTCCTGTGGAAAGTGGGATTTTAGAGCCCTCAGTTAGGGAACTCCTAACATTCAATTAGATATTTAGATCTCCAACTTGCTTACATTCTGTGTATTAAATCTAATCACTAGTAGCCAGGTCCCACTTGGATGATCTCTATAGGATTAAAGATACACATGTTGGGTCAAACTTCTTCAAAAAGTTGTCTACATACTGTCTCCACTTCCTTTCCTCTCATTCACTCCTCAACCCTTTACAATTTGGCTTTTAATTTTATCACAACCAAAACTGTTCTTTTCAAATTTAATAATAATCTCCTAATCGTCAAACCCAATGGTCTTTTCTCAATACTCTTTCTTGCCCTACCTACTTCATTTGACTCTATTAACCACTCTCTCCTCCTGAATACCCTTTCCTTTAAGAATTTTTGGGTCACTGTTCTCTCTATCCAGGTTTTTTTCCTACCTGATTGCTACTTCTCTGTTGTTTTCACTACATCAGCTAGATCAAAGGTGTCAAACTCACAGTCTGTGGACTGGAAAGATTTGTAAATACTTCCAGACTGGAGCCAAACCATTTTAAAAATACCATATAACGTAGATAATGTTAATCCAAGTCCATCCAAGGCCCTCAGGGATCTGCTTCTCTCTGAGTTTGACATTCCTGATCTAGATCTGCCTGTGAGGGTTCTTTAAACCCCAGATCACCAATTGCTTTTTGGACATTTCATACTGGGCTTTCCAGGAAGCATCTCAGACTCAACCTTTTCAAAACAGCATTCATCTTCCCCCTAAATCCATTTTCCAAACTTTCTTATTTTTATTGAAGGTACCACAATTCTTTGAGTTCCCCAGGTTTGTTATTTTAGCATTATCCTGGGCTGTTCACTCTCCCTCAGTTCATATCTAATCATTTGTTAAACCCTGCAATTTCAACCACATCTCACACATCTAATCCTTTCTCTTCACTTACACAGCTACCACCATAGAGTGGGCCTTCTTCACTTATGGCATTGCCTCAGACAAAGTGAGGCCTAGGAAAGACCTTAGTTTAGAAAGGCCACTGCAACTTAGGTTGTCATCAGTCATCTCAACTTGACTTACCACTGGACTTCAATGGCTCTGGAAGAGAGAGAGCAAGGCTAAGGCTTTCTGCAGCTCTGATTCCCTTAAATTCAATTCATAAGCAAGTCAAGATATCATGTTAACAATGTCATCGGTGGTTTTCAAAAATGAAGGACAAACAACAGCAACAATCTAGGTTATTACAACAGCTTCCTAACTGGTTTCACTTCCTTGTCTCTCCGCACTTCAGTCCCCAAGATGATACTCCTCATGCAAAGATCTGAATATTTCATACCCCTAATCCACAAATCCACAAGCAGCGGTTCCTTATTGTCTCTAGAATCAAATATAAACTCTTCTCTTTATCTTTTAAAACCCTACACAACCTAGCCCCAATCTAATTTTTTAACCTTATTGTACATTACTCCCTGTCCTATGCTATGTGATCCAGCCAAACTGGCCTTCTGTGCTTTCCACACACAACCCTCCATTTTCTATCTCCATGCCTCTGTAATGATCATCCTCTATGCCTGAAGTAGATGCTGTCTTTACCTCTACCTCACAGAGTCTCTGCCTTCCTTTAGGATATGACTCAAGGGCCGCCTTCAATATGAAATCTTCCCTGATCTTCTTTTCTCTTAAACTTCCTTGTAGATAACTACTTTGCATTTATTTCCTCTATTTATTTTGTCTGTATATTTTCTATTTTTCCTGTATGTGCACTTAAATATGTCCTTGATTTCCCCATTAGAATGTAAGCTCCTTTTGAGCAGAAATGTTTCATTCATTGCAACATTTGTATCTCCAGTGCCCCATTAGTACATAGAGCTCTCTTTTTCTTAAGCCTTCACAACCATTTCCTTCATCCCCGAAGCATAGTCTTTATGTAAACCTAATTGTTTCAGAGTGAGTAATGAAATTATACAAAAGCTGTAATCTTGGCAGTTACTGAACCTGTGTCTGCAAAATGACGATCCAAGTTGCTGATGTTAGAGTTTAAAATCCAGATCCAGCACAGGGGGCGCAATAGAGATGTTCCTGTGGCTTTGGTTATCATGATTAGAAAATTCCAAAACAGTTTTGGATTTTTTCTTCAAGAGGAACTAAATATTATCAGACATAACAGAGAACATAGTAAAGAAACAAAAGAAAAATGTTTTGAAGCTTTCATGGTCTACCTGTATTGAACGTGCCAAAGGAGGATAGAAAAAAAAACCAAGAAAGGTGCCCTATGGGTTAATTATTGCTACAAGATCAGAAAATTCATTTATATTTTCTATTTGGAGCAGAAGATAAAGATCGTACTCCTAAAATTGGTATATAAGGAAATGAACAAATACACTTGTAAGATATATGCCTATCCACCAATAAGACCAAATGGTACTTATCATGTAATAGTAATAAATATTTGTTGATTGATTAAAGAGCCCAGCTTTGCACATATGCTTTAGCAGATATCAAAAGAAGATACCTGGTTAAACAGTTCCAAGGGAAATAATAGTAAGTGTTTTTGTCTAGAGAATGCCTGCACACAAAGGATGCCAAAGACTCCAGGAGACAGCAAGCATTTGGAGAGGGATATTGACAGGCAAGCCAGAGTGAGCACAGGTAAACAGGCTAGAAGCTTGTCAGTGCTCTGACCAGGAACACTTGAGGGGCACTTGAAGGCTGTACCACTTTGTTCCTAGGGACCAGAAACCCAGAATATTCTGACAAGGAAACTCCAAGGGGTTAGTAACTCTGTTACCAGGATACAATATAAGGAGGTGTCTGTGGGGGAGGTAGTGAGGTGCTGAAGATTACAATTCTCTGACCCATAATGATTCAGCTGCACTGGAAGATCATAGAGTTCTGACCAGTGATGATCCATTAAGGTTTTACTACAGACAGTGCTACATACACACACACACACGTATATGTATATGTGAATATATATGCATATACTGTGCCACCTAACTGCCTCAAATTAAATAAGACAACTTTTAAATAATTATAAAATTACATTGAATAAAAATTTAAATGACACAAGCAGAGCGATTGGGAAGTAGTTTTGTTCTGATAGTTTTAGTAGAAAAAAGAAAGGGGAGGGGAAAGGGAATGCACTAGGGAAAAAATAAACAAGAAAGAGATAGAAATGACTATTTCTTATAATTGGGGTATAGAAAAAGAAGAGCATGGAAGGAGGGACAGGGAAAGTGGATATCACATGAATTTCCCCCACATGAAGCAGACAAAGGAGAGTTAAGCACATACATACACACACAGAGTTTTATGTAGTAATATATTAAACTCAGCAGAGAAACAAGTGGGATCAAGGAAAGGGAGAAGAGTTAAAAGTCAGGGAAGAATCATCCTAAACAAACAAACAAACCAAAAACTCTTTCAGTTTCAGGGGGTGAAATAGTAAGAGGAGAATGAGAGGAAAAGATAGTACAAGAAACAGTAATCAATGTCTAAGAGGGGGAGGAGTGCAGGGGACAGATCACTAGTGCTGATTTCATAAATTCCAGTATACCTATTACTTCTAGTATGAAAAGTAAAATTGTTAACTTGGCATTGAAAGTTCTTTACAACTTCCTACCTTTCTAGCCTTCTTTTTTTTCCTTTCTAGCCTTGTTACATATTACTCTCCTCTGTATACTTTTTTTTTTTTTGGTATTTATTAATTTGTTGGTTTACTTTGAGTTTACAAGATTCAGTTCCCCAGTTCTTTGAGTTTCAAATTTTCTTCCCCCCCCCTCCCTTCCCCACACATAGATGCATACAGTCAAGTATAGGATATGCAAATACTTTCACATTAGACATTGGTCAGGTTATAAAGAAGGATTGTATTGGATGGAATGAACAATGGGAAAGAGGAAACCAAACCAAACAAGAAAAAGTAAGAGATCAGATAATTTGCTTCAATCTGCATTCAAACTCTGTTCTTTCTGGTTCTTTCTCTGAATGTAGACATACATCTCTCTCCATCATGAGTCTTTTGCAGTTTACTTATAACCCTACATTTCTGAGAGAATCCGGTCTATCAAAGTTGGTTATCACACATACATTGTATCTGTAATTGTGTACAAATTTTTCCTGGTTCTGCTCTTCCCACTCAGCACCAGTTTGTATAAGCCTCTCCAGGTAGATATGAAGTCCATCTGCTCTTCTTTTCTTATGGTTCAATAGTATTCCATTATATTCATATACCATATCTTGTTAAGCCATTCCCCCATTGATGGGCATCCCCTTGATTTCCAATTCTTTACCACCACAAAGAGAGCTGCTATAAACATTTTTGTACATATGGGTCTTCCTTCCGCATCTATAATCTCTTTGGGATACAACCCTAGAAGTGGTGTTGCTGGATCAAAGGATATGAAATATTTATAGCCCTTTGGGCATAGTTCCAGATTGCTCTCCAGAACGGTTGGATCAGTTCACAACTCCACTAGCAATATATTAGTGTTCCAATTTTACCACATCTTCTCCAGCATTTATCATTTTCCTGTTTTGCCATCTTAGCCAATCTGACTGGTGAGATGTGGTACCTCAGGGTTGTTTTGATTTGCATTTCTCTAACCAAGAGTGATTTGGAGCATTTTTTCATATACATATAGATGTCTTTAATTTCTTCCTCTGAGAACAGCCTGTTCATATCCTTTGACCATTTATCAATTGGGGAATGACTTGTATTCTTATAGATTTGACTCAGTTCTCTGTATATTTTAGAAATGAGGCCTTTATCAGAGACATTGGTGGTAAAAATTCTTTCCCAATTTCCTACTTCCCTCTTAATCTTGATTACATTAGCTGTGTTTGTACAGAAGCTTTTCAGTTTCATGCTCTCTAATTCTTGTTTGGTCATGAAATCTTCCCCTCTCCATAAATCTGACAAATAAACCATTCCTTGCTTTCCCAGATTGCTTACAGTATCTTCCTTTATACCTAGATCATGTACCCATTTAGACTTAATTTTAGTATATGGTGTTATATAATGGTCTATGCCCAGTTTCTGCCATATTATATTCCAGTTTTCCCAGCAGTTTTTGTTAAATAGTGAATTCTTATCCCAAAAACTGGGGTCTTTGGGTTTATCAAAGAATAGATTATTATAGTCATTGACTGCTGAGTCTTGTGCACCCAATCTATTCCATTGATCCACTGCTCTATTCCTCAGCCAGTACCAAGTAGTTTTGATGACTGTTGCTTTATAATTACAGATTAAAATCTGGTATAGCTAGGCCACTTTCCCAAGCATTTCTTTTCATTAATTCCCTTGATATTCTGGATCATTTGTTCTTCTAAATGCATTTTGTTACTATTTTTTTCTAGTTCTATAAAGTGATTTTTTGGTAAATTGATTGGTATGGCACTAAATATGTAATTTAATTTAGGTAAAATTGTCATTTTTATTATATTAGCTTGACCCAGCCATGAGCAATTGATATTTTTCCAATTAGTTAGATCTGACATTATTTGTGTGAAAAGTGTTTTGTAGTTGTGTTCATATAGGTCCTGGGTTTGTTTGAGCAGGTAGATTCCCAAATATTTTATAATGTCTACAGTAACTTTAAATGGGATTTCTGCTTCTACCTCTTGCTATTGTATTTCATTAGAAATATACAGGAATGCCAAGGATTTATGTAGGTTTATTTTATATCCTGCAACTTTGACCAATTTATTTATTGTCTCAAGTAGTTTTTTACTTCATTTTCTAGGATTTTCTAAGTATATCATCCTATCATCTACAAAGAGTGATAACTTGGTCTCTCCTTTGCCTAATTTGATTCCTTTGATTTCTTTTTTTTCTCTAATTGCTACTGCTAACATTTCTAGTACCAGACTGAACAAGAGGGATGATAGTGGACACACTTGTTTCACCCCTGATCTTATTGGAAATGCTTCTAGCTTATCCCCATTATATATAATACTTGCTGATGGCTTTAAATAGATGCTACTTGCTATTTTAAGGAAGGCTCCATTTATTCCCATACTTTCTAGTGTTTTTAATAGGAATGGATGTTGTACTTTGTCAAAAGACTTTTTTGCATCTATTGAGTTAATCATGTGGTTTCTGCTAGTTTATATGATCAATTATACTGATGGCTTTCCTAATAATTATTTATTTAATTTTAAAATTTATTTAATTAAAATAAAATTTAATATTTTATTTAATAATTTTAATTTAATTTAGTAAATTTAATTTTAAAATTTAAATTTAAAAATAAATTTGATAATTTATTAAATAATTTAAAAATATTTAATAATTATTTATTTTATTTCAAAATAAAAATAAATTCATTTAATAACAATTATTATTTAATAATAAAAATTATTTTCCTAATAATTAATTTTCTAATAGTAATCCTTTCATTCATGGAACAAATCCTACCTGATCAAAGTGTATTATTCTTGTGATAAGTTGCTGTAGTCTTTTTGCTAATATTTTATTTAAAATTTTTGCATCTATATTCATGAGGGAAATTGATCTATATTTTTCTTTTTCTTTTATCTCATCCTGATTTAGGTATTGGTACCATGTTTCTGTCATAAAAAGAATTTGGTAGGACTCCTTCACTAATTTTCCCAAATAGTTTGTAGAGGATTGGAATCAATTGTTCTTTAAATGTTTGATAGAATTTGCTAATAAATCTGTCTGGCCCTGGAGATTTTTTCATAGGGAGTTCACTGATGGCTTGTCCAATTTCTTTTTCTGAGATGGGGTTATTTAAGTAATTTACTTCCTCTTCAGTTAATCTGGGCAGCTTATATTTTGTAAATATTCTTCCATTTCACTAAGATTGTCAAATTTATGTGCATATAATTTGGCAAAATAATCCCTAATTATTGCTTAATTTCCTTTTCATTGGAGGTAGACTCACCCTTTTCATTTTTGATACTCATAATTTGGTTTTCTTCTTTCTTTTTTTTATCATATTGGCTAAGGGTCTATCATTTTTATTGTTTTTTTTTCATAAAAGCAGATCTTACTTTTATTAATTAATTCAATAGTTTTCTTAGTTTCAATTTTATTAATCTCTCCTTTGGTTTTCAGTATTTCTAATTTAGTGTTTAATTGCAGATTTCAATTTGTTCTTTTTCTAACTTTTTCAATTGCATGCCCAATTCATTGACCTCTCTTTTCTCTAATTTATTCATGTATGCACTCAGGGATATAAAACTTCCCATAAGAACCACCTTTGCTGCATCCCACAGATTTTGGTATGTTGTCTCATTATTGTCATTCTCTTAAATGAAGTTACTGATTGTTTCTATGATTTCTTGTTTGACCCACTCATTCTTTAGATTGAATTGTTTAGTTTCCAATTAGGTTTTGGTCTGTCTTTCCATGGCCCTTTATTGCATATGATTTTTATTGTATCATGATATGAGAAGGATGCATTTAATATTTCTGCCTTTCTGCACTGAATTGTGAGGTTTTTATGTCCTAGTACATGGTCAATTTTTGCGTATGTGCCATATACCACTGAGGAGAAGGTATATTCCTTTTTATCCCCATTCAGTTTTCTCCAGAGATCTATCATACCTACCCTCTCTAAATTCTATTCACCTCCTTAACTTCTTTCTTGTTTATTTTGAGGTTGGATTTATTAAATTCAGAGAGGGGGAGTTTAATGTCCCCCACTAGCATAGTTTTATTATCTATTTCTTCCTCTAATTCCCTTACCTTCTCTTCTAGGAATTTGGATGCTATATCACTTGGTGCATATATGTTAAGTAATGCTATTGCTTCATGCTCAATAGTGCCTTTTAGCAGGATATAGTTTCCTTCCTTATCTCTTTTAGAGATATTTTTAGATTAGATTAGATCAGTTTTTGCTTTTGCTTTATCTGAGATCAGGATTTCTACCCTTGCTTTTTTTACTTTAGCTGAGGCATGATATAGTTTACTCCAGCCTTTTACCTTTACCCTGTGTGCATCCCTCTGTTTCTGATGTGTTTCTTGTAAACAACATATTGTAGGATTATGGTTTTTAATCCATTCTGCTATCTGCCTCCATTTTATGGGAGAGTTCATCCCATTTACATTCACAGCTATGATTACTATCTGTGTTTTTCCCTCCATCCTATTCTCTCCCCTGTTTATGCTTTTATTTTTCTCCCCTTCTCCCTTCCCCGCCTTAAGAGTTTTCCTTTTGACCACTGCCTCCTTCAGTATTGCCTTCTTATGAGCCCCCTTCCCTTTTCTTCCCCTTTCCCGTTACTTCTTCCCTCCCTTCAAACCCCCTTCTTTTTTAACCCTTCCCCCCTACTGCCTGTAGGATATGATAGATTTTTATACTTAATGTAGTATGTTATTTCTTCTTGAAACAAAGATTGACAGGAACAGATCTCATGCAAAGCTCATCTCCCTCCCTTCTTTCCCTCTATTATAAAGCATTTTGTGTCTCTTCTCTATAGAGTCCTATGCTTAACTGGTTGTGTTATTCCCTCCTTGCACCAGAACCAATGAGGGAAAAGCTCATATAATGCTTTTCTCCCTCCCTTCTTTCCCTCTGCTATATTGTTTTTATGCCTCTTTGTGTGGCATAATTTATCCTTTTATGCTTCATTCTTTCCTCTTCTTCCATTGCAGTCCCTTTGTAGCCCTTAATAAGGTTTTTTTTATTGTCATTTTGTGTAATTTATACCCATACCCTCTACTTGTGTATAAACAGTTTGCTTTTATTAAATAACAGGGTGTCTGTATGTGTTTTCCTTGTTTACCTTTTTATGTCTCTCTTGTGTCTTGTAATTGGAGGTTGAATTTTCCATTGAGCTCTGGCTTTTTCATCAGGAAGGTCTGGAAATCCGTTATATTGTTGAATGATCATCTCCTTGCTTGGGAGAATATGTTCAGTTTTGCTGGGTAGGTGATCACCTTCGTTGTAACCCAAGTTCTTTGGCCTTGCAAAAAATTGCATTCCACTTCCTCTGATCTTTCAGTGTAGAGGCTGCCAGATCCTGTGCAAACCTTGCTGTGGTTATGCAATATTTGAATGAAGCATACTAGTTTTAAAATGGTCATACTACAATAAAATTATATGGTTTTTCTGTGAAAACAATCTCTTTATCCAGCATTCTTCCCTATTCCCTAGACTCAGCAGGGTCAATGGTCAGCAGTGTTCTGGTAAATGTTTAACAATTAGTTCTCCAAAAAATGCTTTTAGGGGGGTGGAGCCAAGATGGCAGAGTAGAAGCATGACCTTCCAGCAGCTCCGGCTTCCACCCTCCCCAATCCATGTAAAAAGAGGACTCTAAACAAACTTTGTAGCTGCAGAACCCACAAAATGACAGAGAAGCTAACCTCCCACTGAGAACAGCCCGGCAGGGCAGCAGGAATCCAGCGCAGTGCTCTGGGAGCCGAGCCCAGCCCCAGGCCGAGGATTTAGCCCCAGGGAGGGCCTGACCAGCTGCCAGCCAAAGGGACCCCAGATCAGCAGTGGCTGTGGCCGTTTCCAGATTTATCAACACATAGACACAAAGGACAAAGTGAGAGGTCAGTACAGTCTGGACTTTGGGACCTGTAAGTGGGAGTGTGTGGCTTTTACCCCCAGGGTGAAAAGCCACTGAGACAACAGTACAGCCAGCCAGCGCCACCTGGCAGCTTCAGCTCTTGGCCTGCAGAATGTAGGGGGACCAAGCACCAGTCTGAGGGGTAATCGCTCTTGCTTTAACCTGCTTGGATCTGGATTGCAGTCTAGGGTGGAGGTTCTGGGGTGTGTGTCCAGCTTGCCAGAGCGTGTGGAGATCTCAGAGAGGGCACCCATCTAATACCTCTGGCTGTTGAGAAAACCCCAGCATTTGGGATGAAAGCTCCCCTGTCTGGTGGCAGAGTCCTACTGTGGCAAAAAGCCCAAAAGTCAAGTAATTGAGTGGCAAAATGAGCGGGCAAAGGAAAGAATGCAGACAGAAGATTCCAACAATACACTCCTATTTTGGGGACAAAAAGGAGCAAAGCATGGAACAGGAGGAAAACAGTGAAGTCAGAACTCCTGCACCAAAAGCTTCAAAGGAAAATACAAGCTGGTTACAGGCCATAGAGGACCTTAAGAAAGATTTTGAAAACCAAATAAGAGAAGTAGAGGAAAAATTGGGAAGAGAAATGAGAACAATACAAGAAAATTATGAAATAAGAGTCAACAGCCTGACTGAGGAAAAATAATACCTTAAAAAACAGACTGACTCAAATGGCAAAGGAGGCCCAAAAAGGCAATGAGGAGAAGAATGCCTTAAAAAGCCGAATTTGCCGGATGGAAAAAGAATCTCAAAAACTCAATGAGGAGAATCATTGCTCCAGAATTAGATTGGAGCAAATGGAAGCTAATGACTTTATGAGAAATCAAGATGCTGTTAAACAGATCCAAATAAATGAAAGAATAGAAGGCAATGTGAAATATCTCATGGGAAAAACCACTGACTTGGAAAATAGATCCAGGAGGGATAATTTAAAAATTATTGGACTAACTGAAAGCCATGACCAAAGTAAGAACCTAGAAATCATCCTCCAGGAAGTTCTCAAAGAGAACTGCACTGATGTTTTAGTACCAGAGGGCAAAATAAAGGTTGAAAGAATCCACTGATCACCTCCTGAAAAAGATCCCAAAAAGAAAACTCCTAGGAATATTATAGCCAGGTTCCGGAATTCCCAGATTAAGGAGAGAATATTACAAGCAGCCAGGAAGAAACAATTTGAATATTGTGGAAACACAATCAGGATAACCCAGGATCTGGCAGCTTCTACACTGAGGAACTGAAGGGCATGGAATATGATAGTCCGGAGGGCAAAGGAGATGGGATTAAAACCAAGAGACACCTACCCAGCAAAACTGAGTATCATGTTTCAGGGGAAAATGTGGTCATTCAATGGAATAGAGGACTTTCAAGCATTCTTGCTGAAAAAACCAGAGTTGAATAGAAAATTTGACATTCAGATACAAGAAGCAAGAGAAGCATGAGAAGGTAAAAAGGGAAAAGAAATCATAAGGAACTTATCAAAGTTGAACTATTAACATTCCTACATGGAAAAACAATAATTGTAACTTATGAAACTTTTCTCAGTAGTTGAAGGGATTAGAAATATATATATTTGTCTATATGTGAGAGTATATGGGCATATGAATACATATGTGAATGTGTGTATATATGTTTACAGGTATACATAGATAGAGGGCACAGGGCCAATTTAACAGGAAGGAATGATACTTAAAAGGTGAAATTAAGAGGTGAGAGGAATATAATGAGAGGAGATGGGGAGCGACAGAATGGGGTAAACTATCTCATACAGAAGAGGCAAAGGAAAATGGTTACAATGGAGGGGAAGAATAGGAAGGCAAAAGGGAATGGGTCAACCTTATTCCCATTGAATTTGGCTTGAGGAGGCAGTGAAATACACACTAAATAGGGTATCTCACCCTCCAGGAGAATGGGGGGGGGGAAGGGGA
>NW_027187380.1:2642496-2714290 GCF_028583685.1 Petaurus breviceps papuanus
GGGGGGAAGGGGATGAGAGGGGGGATGATAGAAGGGAGAGTAGGCTGGGGGGGAGGGAAGTTGGAAGCACTCACTTTTGAAAATAGACGGAATCAAAGTAGAGACTAGAACAAGTGGAAGGTGGGATAGGAGGGAGGGAAATATAGTCAGTCTTTTACAATGTATCTACTATGTTATTGTTTTGCATTAGCCACACATGTACAACCTATACTGAACTGTGTATCTTCCCAGTAAGGGTGGGTGACAAAGAAGGAAGGGAATGAATCTGGAATTGAAAGTTTTAAAATCAAATATTCAAATATGTGTATATATGTCTGTGCATGTGTGTGTGTGTGTGTGTGTGTGTGTATATATATATATATACACTATTATTAATACCATCTTAAATGTAATTGGGAAATAAGATATACAGGTACTGAGGCATAGAGATCCACTGGAAAAGTAGAAAGGGGTATGGGAGAAAATATGGGAGAGAGCAGATTGGAAGAGGGGATATCCTGTGGGACTGCTATTTTGGGGCAGTGGGTAGGGGAAAAATGGGGAGAAAAGTTGTAACTCAAAATCTGGCGGAAACAAATGATGTAAATCAGAAGTTTATAAAGCATTTAAAAAATATAAAAAATTAAAAAATGCTTTTAAATTAATCTGCATTATTTACATTTTCTCCATCTCTTTCTTAAGAATAAATGATTAGCAAAACAATAAATTAGGTTGTGATTTGTAGCATTTGCTGATTTACAAGATGTAAATGCTCACACTGGAAACTTAATCAGCTTTTGAGAGCCAGCTCAAGTTAACTCCATCATACCCATAACTAAGGTAGATCAGACACTCATTTCTTCTTTCTCATGGACTCATGAATTATTTCATGACACAAAATATACACTTCTTTTTTAAAAAATCATTGATATCTTTTGTTTTTATGTTATCTTAATTTTTCAATATATCACTCCTCCCTTCACTCTAACTCAAAGAATCATTGCTTAAAACAAAAAATAAAAAGAAAGAGAAAAAAAATCACTTCAACAAAATTAACCATAAATAAATCAAGTTCAACATTATATACAGTGTCCTTAGCTTCCCCTCCCCCCACATATCCTCTGCCAAGATAGGAGGTCCACTCTTGGAGTTCTTTAGTACCAAAGAACTCATTTTGGTGTCATTTAAATTACACAATATTCCATTTGCAATTGTTGTTCTTTCCCTCTATATCGCTATAAATCACTGAACATATTGATTTGTTAATTTTGCTTCCTTTGTTTTGTATCGGTTCATCGAAGTCTTTCCATGCTTTCCTGTATTGTTCACATCCATCGTGGCTCAATAATATTCCATTACATTTATTTACTACAATTTGTTTATTCCCCAGTCAATAGCAACCTATTTTTTTTCAGGTCTTTACATCTACAAAAAAGTGATGCTATTATATTTGGGGGTATATGGAATGTTTTCATTTTTGACCTCTTTGCATATATGTCTAGCAGGAGGATCTTTGGATCAAAGAGTATTTTGTTGTTGTTTTTCATTTGTTCAGCCATGTTTGACTTTTTTTTCATTTTTCAAATGCTTTATTAACTTCTGGTTTACATCATTCATTTCCACCAGATTTTGAGTTACAAATTTTCTTCCCATTTTTCCCCTAACCATCACCCCAAAACAGCACTCCCACAGTCCCTCCTCCAATCTGCTCTCTCCCATATTCTCTCCCATATCCCTTCGACTTTTCCAGTATGGCATGGTGGATCTCTATGCCCCAATATCTGTATATCTTACTTCCCAATTGCATGTAAAGTAGTATTGATAATAATATATATACATACATATATATTTATATTTAAACATTTGATTTTAAAACTTTGAATTCCAGATTCATTCCCTTCCTCCCTTGTTACCCACCCTTACTGGGATGATAAGCAGTTCAGTATAGGTTGTACATGTGCAGCTAATGCAAAACATTAACTTAGTAGATATATTGTAAAAGACTGATTATATTTCCCTCCCTTGTATCCCACCTCCCACTTGTTCTGTTCTCTACTTTGATACTGTCCCTTTTCAAAAGTGGGTGCTTCCAACTTCCCTCCCCCCAGCCTGCCCTCCCTTCCATCATCCCCCCTCTCATCCCTTTCCCCCCTACTCTCTTGTAGGGTGAGATACCTTATTTAGTGTGTATTTCATTCCCTCCCCAAGCCAAATTCAATGAGAATAAGGTTGGCCCATTCCCTTTTGCCTTCCTATTCTTCCCCTCTATTTTAACCATTTTCCTTTGCCTCTTCTATATGAGATTCTGTCTCTCCTCATCTCCTCTCATTATATTCCTCTCTCACCTCTTAATTTCACCTTTTAAGTATCATCTGTTCCTATTAAATTGGTCCCATGCCCTCTATCTATGTATACCTGTAAACATATATACACACACATATTCACATATATACATATGCGAATACACCCATATACCCTATGATATAGACATAGACATATATATATATATATATATATATATATATACATATTTCTATTCCCTTCAACTATTTTCATAATGAGAAAAGTTTCATCAGTTACAATTATCATTTTTCCTTGTAGGAATGTTAATAGTTCAGCTTTGATAAGTGCCTTATGATTTCTTTTCCCTGTTTACCTTCTCATGCTTCTCTTGCTTCTTATATCTGAATGTCAAATTTTCTATTCAACTCAGTTTTTTTACTTCAGGAATGCTTGAAAGTCCTCTATTCCACTGAATAACCATATTTTCCCCTGAAACATGATACTCAGTTTTGCTGGGTAGGTGATTCTTGGTTTTAATCCCAGCTCCTTTGCCCTCCAGAATATCATATTCCAAGCCCTTTGATCCCTCAGTGTAGAAGCTGCCAGATCCTGAGTTATCCTGATTGTGTTTCCACATATTCAAATAATTTCTTCCTGGCTGCTTGTAATATTCTCTCCTTGATCTGGGAATTTCAGAACCTGGCTATAATATTCCTAGGAGTTTTCTTTTTGGGATCTTTATCAGGAGGTGATTGGTGGATTCTTTCAACCTCTATTTTGCCCTCTGGTTTTAAAACATCAGAAATTACTTGAGAATTTCTTGGAGGATGATTTCTAGGTTCTTTCTTTGATCATGGCTTTCAGGTAGTCCAATAATTTTTAAATTATCTCTCCTGGATCTATTTTCCAGGTCAGTGATTTTTCCAATGAGATATTTCACAGTGTCTTTTATTTTTTTCATTTGTTTGGATCTGTTTAACAGTATCTTGATTTCTCATAAAGTCATTAAGTTTCCATTTGCTCCAATCTAATTCTGAAGGAATGATTCTCCTCAGTGGGCTCTTGAGATTCTCTTTCCACCTGGCAAATTTGGCTTTTTAAGGCATTCTTTTCCTCATTGCCTTTTTGAGCCTCTTTTGCTATTTGAATTAGTCTATTTTTTAAGGTATGATTTTCCTCAGTCAGGCTGTTGACTCTCATTTCGCAATTTTCTTGCATCGTTCTCATTTCTCTTCCCAATTTTTCCTCCACTTCTCTTATCTGATTCTTAAGGTCCTCTATGGCCTGTAACCAGCTCATATTTTCCTTTGAAACTTTTGGTGCAGGAGTTCTGACTTCACTGTCTTCCTCCTGTTCCATGTTTTAATCCTTTTTCCCCCCCAAAATAGGAGTCTAATGTTGGATTCTTCTGTTTGCTTTGCTTTCTTTGCCTGGTCATATTGCCACTCAGTTGCTTGACTTTTGGGCTTTTTGCCACAGTAGGACTCTGCTACCATACAGGGGAGCTTCGTAGCAAAGGCTGGTGTTTTCTCACCTGCCAGAGGTATTAATTGGGTGTCCCGTCTGAAGTCTCCACATGCTCTGGCAAGCTGGTCACACACCCCAGGACCTCCATCCTAAACCACAATCCATTTCCAAGCAGTTTAAAGCAAGAGTGATTACCCCTCAGACTGATTTCTTCGTCCCCCTACACTATGCAGTCCAGGAGCTTAAGCTGCCATGTGGCAGAGGCTGTGCCAGCCCTCAGTGGCTTCTCCCTCCAGGGGATAAAGGCCGATGCACACCCAACTACTGGATCCCAAAGTCCACACTGCACTGACCTCTCACTTTGTCCTTAATCTCTGGCTCCTGCAGGGTTGGGCTCAGCTCCCTGAGCACTGCACTGGCTGATTCCTGTCAGCCTGCTGGGCTATCCTCAGTGGGAAGTTATTTTCTCTGTGTCATTTTGTGGGTTCTGTAGATCCAAAGTTTGTTCAGAGTCCCCTTTTACACGGATTGGAGGTGGGGAGAGCCAGAGCTGCATGGACGTCCTATTTCTACTCCATCATCTTGACTCTGTCTGCCTTGTCTGACTCTTTGTTACCCCGTGGACCATGGCACACCATGGTGTGTGCTATCCTCCACTATATCCTAAAATCTCTCCAAGCTCATATTTGTTGCTTCTATGACATCTATCCATCTTACTATCTGTCTAATCCTCTGCCATCCCCTTCTCTTTTTGCCTTCATTTTTTCCTTCCATCAGGGTCTTTTCCAAAGATTCCCGTCTTCTCATTATGTGGCCAAAGTATTTAAGCTTCAACTTCAGTATTTGACTTTCCAATTAATCGTTTGAATTAATTTCTTTAAGTATTGATTGATTTGATCTCCGTGCTATTCAAGGCACTCTCAAAACTCTTCTCTAGCATCACAATTCAAAAGCATTAATTCTTCTGTGCTCGGCTTTCCTTATAATTCATCTCTCATAGCCATACATTACTACTGAAAAAACCATAGCTTTGACTATATGGACCTTTGCCATTAATGTGATTTCTCTGCTTTTTAGTCTTCTGTCCAGATTTGCCATAGTTTTCTCTCTAAGGAGGAGCATCTTTTAAATTCATGGCTTCAGTCATTGTCTACAGTGATCTTTGAGCCTAAGAACATAAATATGATACTGCTTCCATTTCTTCTCCCTCTATTTGCCAAAAAGTGATGGAACTAGTTGCCATTATCTTAGTTTTTTTGATATTGAGCTTCAAGCCAACTTTTATAGTCTCCTATTTCACCCATCAAAAAGCTGCTTAATTCTTTTTCACTTTCTGCCATCAAAGAGTCTAAAAATGTCTATACATTTTCAATTTCTTTGAAAAATTCCATATTGCTTTCTAGAATAGGGGATCAGTTTACAGCTCCACTGACTATGCATGTGTGTCTACCTTTCCACCATATGCTGAACATTAACAATTCCAATCTTTTGTCATTTTTTGCCAATTTGATGAGTATGAAGTACTCAGTGATTTTGACTTGCATTTCTCATAAGATCTGTGATTTGAAGCAATTTTGTATATTTTTTTAAAGTGTGCATTTTTTCTTCTGAAAACTAGTTGTTATGTCTTTTGGTCATTTATCACTAGGAACTGAGCTTTTATCTTATATATTTCTGTTAGTTCCCTATATATCTTAGATGTTAGACCTTTATCAAAAATATTTGATGTATCTTCCCCAATCTAACACTTTCCTTTTATTGCATTGATTTTGCAAAAATTTTCAATTTCATGTAACTGAAATTCTCTGTTTTAACTTTTTTGATAACCTTGTTCAGTTAAGAACTCTTCCCCATCCATAATAGTGGAAGGTATCTTATCTGATTTTCATATAATTTTTTTTCTCCCCGTGGGAACCTTTTTTATTGGGAGCTTTTACATGAGGGGGAGGGGGAGGGGTGGCGGAGGTTGTGCGTGAGCACAGAAGGGATCCCTCTCGAAGTCTGGACACACTGGGACCCTGAGACCAGCGCCAAATTGAAAGGCTCATATAATTTTTAAATGATGTGAATAACACTCAGCTTTAAATGGAGTTTGAAAACATAATGTGATGAATCTTGATTCTAGGGGACTGAAGATGAAGCAATGAACTTTCCTCTCTTCAGTAGGGAGGTAGGACACTATGGTTGTGGAATTTTGTATAATCTTTAAGATGCAGTTACTATGTCAGTTGATTTTGCTTTACTGTTTTTCTTTGTTACAAGGGAGAGTTGTATTTAGAGGGGAGTGATTGTGGTATCAGAAGCAAAAGGCACCAGACTTTAAAAAAAAATAACAGTAGGGGCGGTCAGGTAGCACAGCAATTAAGAGCACTGGCTCCAGTGTCAGGATGACCTGGGGATCGAATCCGGGCTCAGACACTTAGCACCCACCCAGAAATACCTGGCCATGTAACCTTGAGCAAGTTACTTAACCCCAATTGCTTAGGGGTGGCCAGGTGGCTCAGCAAGTAAGAGCACCGGCTCCAGTGTTGGGATGACCTGGAGATCGAATCCCGGGCTTTAGACACTGAGCACCACACCCAGAAATAACTGGTTGTGTAACCTTGAGCAAGTTACTTAACCCCGATTGCTTTAAAAAAAAAATAACAGTAATAAATAAAATATGGCAAAATGTATACTAGAACTTACTTATGCCTCACTCACCTCGCTATTCTACCTTGAACTGAGACAATAACAATATGTAAACATTAGACAGCAAGAACTGAGTTAAAACATTCCTATTGCCAAAATCCTTGAAAATAGAGCATTCACATATAGTAGATGAAGTAATGTTCCCATCTTTAGATGAGGAAAAATGGCAATTGTCTGCATCTCTAAGTTTAGTTCTCATAATTAGACAACGAGATACTGTCTGCAAACCTACTGTTGTTGTAAACATAGCAAATAATGTTGTAGCATTAAGTATATTTGCTTAACTAAATCTATAGTCTTCCTGTGATGCCGCACTGTGTCATGCAGACAATCCTGTGTTCTAAAAGGCTCTTCCAGAAGAATGTCAACTCTTGCAGGTCCTTCCAAGCTGGAATGACTTTGAGCAGATGTCTGAGGTCTTCTGCAGAATGATAAATACCAGGTGATAAACTGTTTTGGCTGTAACAACTCATGAAAAATCATTTACTAAAGCATGGACACATTACAGAATGTGCCAGAGCAGAGAACACTTCACTTATAAACACTTATAAAATCACAGGTCTTTTGATGCTGAAATTTTTATCACAAAAGGTTTTTCCCTTATTTTCTTTTTGTCAACAATAACCCTATGAGGTAGGTAATGCAAGTATTATACTTGCATTCATCCTTGACTCTTTCTTCTCTACTCAACCTCCATTTCAGTTTTTATTCAGTTGTTTTCAGTCTTGTCTGACTCTCTGTGGCCCCATTTGGGGTTTTCTTGGCAAAGATGTTGGAGTGATTTGCCATTTCCATCTTCTGTTTGCCATTTCCTTCCCCGACTCTCCTCCATACCCCCCCCCAACTGCCAAGTATTATTCATTCCATTTCTAATAAAAACATGGAATCTACTTCATCTTTCCACTCTCAGGGCCCCTACTCTAGTTTAGGCCTCATCACATTTTGCTTGAATTATTGCAATAGTCTCTTATTTTTTTTAATTATTTACTTTATTTTTAATTTATGGAATAAAGCAAGCATTTCCATATATATTATAAGAAAAAGATGACTGCACATGAAACTATAAATATATTATGTACAACTTGCTACTCCTTTTAAATACAAAATAGTTATCAAGTAAATTTCTTTTCTTTTTTTCTTCCCTCTCCCCTTTCACCCTAGAGATGACTACTGTCAGACACAAATATGCACATATATGTAGATAGATAGATAGATGTAAAATCATTCTATACATACTTCTACTTATCAGTCCTTTCTCTGAATGCAGATAGTGTCTTCCTTCATATGTCTTTTTTTTTTTTATTAAGCAATCAGGGTTAAGTAACTTGCTCAAAGTTACACAGCCAGTTATTTCTGGGTGTGGTGCTGAGTATCTGAGCCCGGATTTGATCCAGGTCATCCTGACACTGGAGCCAGTGCTCTTACTCACTGAGCCACCTGGCCGCCCCTCTTCATATGTCTTTTGTAGTAAATTTGGGTATATATACATAATAGTCAAAATTACTTATTTGCTCAAAGTTGTTCCCATAACAATATTGTTCTTACTATATGCAACATTCTCTTGGTTACGCTCATTTTGCCCTTTGTTATTTCATGCAGGTCTCTCCACATTTTTCCAAGATCATTGAATTTATCATTTTTTATATCATAGCAGTATTCCATCACAATCATATACCACAACTTGTTCAGCCATTCCCCAATTGATGGGCATCCCTGCAATTCTACTTCTTTGCTACCACAAATAGAGTTGCTATAAATATATTAGAACATATAGTTTCTTTTTCTTTTTTCTTAATCATCTCTGGAAAGAGATCTAGTAGTGGTATAACTAGGTCAAAGGACCAAGCTACCATATATAGTTTAAAACATCTTTGGGCATGATTCTAGATTACTCTCCAAAATGGCTGGATCAGCTCACAATTCTACCAACAATGAATTAGTGTCCCAATTTTTCCACATTCCATCCAACATTTATTGATTTTCCCTTTAGTCATTTTAGTTAGTCAATGTGCATTTCTCTAATCAATAATGATTTAGAGTATTTTTTCAGATGACTATACATTTTGATTCCATTATCTAAAAATTGACTATTCAAATCCATTGAACATTTATCAATTGGGGAATGACTTGTGTTATTATAGATTTTAAAAATTCTTTATATATTTGAGATATGACTCATTTTGAGAAACTGTCTATAACTGGTTTTTTCTCGATTTTTAATTTTCCTTCTGATCTTGGCTACAACAGCCTCTTATCAATCAATCTCCTTACTTCAAGTCTCTCCCTTAACCAACCCATCTTCTACACAGCTGCCAAATTATTATTCCCAAGTCACAGGTGTTATGTGTCACTGCCCTGCCTCATAAATCTTAAGGGTAGCTGTGATAAGAGCAATATGTACACAAAACATGGGCTAGACCCATATTGCCTTCCTTTATGGGGCAAGGATTAGTTTTTCCTGGAAGGAGAGAAAGAAGTACCTGGGTCCTGATTGACCCTTACTTTTCTGATACAACTTCTTGGTTAGCTGAGGGTATAAAAAGTCTCACCCAGGTAGAGACAGTGCCTCTCAGACCAAGTGGGTATATGAGATCGCACAAATTGCTATACACTCCCTTGCTGAACTGCTGATTAGAGGAGTTTTCAGAAGGAGGTGAGGTAGGCTACATCTACCAAAGCTGGTGATAAGTGCTGTTGAATCTTGTTGCATAGCTTTTCTATGTTCATCTAAGTAAACCTCCTTTTTTTTTAAGTGTTCAATGATTTATGAATACTTCATTTTATCCCAAAATATAACTTTAAATTAGGGAGCCTTGGTAATAGGTTCACCTTTTAATGTGGCTCCACTTTTCTTCAAAGAAGAAAGACTCTTCAGCCTGGTACTCAAAGCTCTCCCCAGTCTGACTCCTATGTACTTTTCAAGATGTATTCTCCTTTAAAAACCTCTACATTCTAGTTTAACTGGACTATTTGCAATTCTCTCAAACAGCATTCCATCTCACATTCTTGCACCCTATGTTCCCTTGCATGGTCTGTCTCTTCTTCCTATAATGTACTCCCTTCTCACCTTTGTCTCCTAGAATGCCTCATTCAGCTCAGGTACTCCCTCCTATAAGAGGCTTTTGTTCTAATTCTTTCAGTCATTAGTAATCTTTCTCCTCAAATTACTTTGTCTTTATTTATTTGTGAATGTCATATTTTTCCCACTAGAATGTATCTTCCTTGAGGGCAGGGAGTTGAGATGAGGGATAGTCTTGCTTCTGTCATTGGATCTCCAGTCCCTAAAACAGTGACTTGCACATAACAGGTAGTGATATTGAACTGACCTATAGGAACCATCCCATGAATCATGATCAGAGTGACCATTCCTGGTTTTGGTCAAACTTGTGGAAACTTTGAGACATACCTTCCCCTGCCATTTCCTTCTCTAGCTCATTCTGCAAATGAGGAATGGAAAGAAACAAGGTTAAGTGATTTGCCCAGGGTCACATTGCCAGATTTGAACTCAGGTCTTCCTGTCTTCAGGGCTAGCATTTTATCCACTGCACCACCTAGTTGCCCATAAGTATTACTATATTCCTTTTAAGGTATTTTGTTAAAGATACACTGTTGAATCTATGATATTTGGCATTTCTTTTGAATGTAGAAATAAATTACCTGTCTCATACCTGATTCATATTGCATATTTATTATCTTTTTACTCTCCATTTTAGGAGAACTCTCAGAGTGTTAACTTAAACTACAAATAACATTTTCCCATAGTGCCAGGGTGACAGGTTTTCAAGCTTATTAGCATGAGAAAAAGGGAGACCATGGGAGGTCAGGTTCCCCAGTACTGAACCTAATCCAAACGACATGTCAGGGTAGAGAACAGAGAGTAGTCTGGTACTCCAATCCTTGAGGGCCTAGAAGCAAGTTGTTCCTCAAGGTTAGAGCTGCTTAATAAGGGACTGTTGAATTATACCCTCATTTTATGAGTGAGGAAACTCAGATTTAAGAAACTGAAACTTGCCAGTTCTCTAAGTACATCTCCTGATCTCAACTATTTCTACTACTATACCTGCCTAGGTACTAAATTGTAGGAAATTAATAATGTCCATAAAATCAGTTCTTAGGAAAGGTGTGGTTATCTCCCTTACCACAGATTCAGTTCATCTCAATAAACATCCATAAATTGTGTAAGGCTCTGCACTAGATGGAGTTCTCTTCACCTGCTTTTCCCCTCCTTTCTCCTTGACAAAGCCTCTTGATCTCCCAAAGCAATGGTGTGGATACTTCTAGCTATTTCCTTCAGCTGCCAGGGAGGAAGCATTAATACCTCTCAAAAAGATAAAGTAATTATTTCTAAACATAGTTCCTTTCCCCCGCAATATCACCATCAAACACTGTGAAAATCACTCAGGAGTTCTGTCTCCACTGTAGGCCCACTACAGCCACAAAGAAACCAGACATTCATTTGGGAACCATAAACAAGCAAAATCTCCCTAATGTAAATGAACAATTGTAATGAGAGTTGGAGGTATCCATAATATTGAGCGGAGACGTGTATGTGTATATGTTACTATTGGTGTTTGCTCATTCTAGTAAGCATTTATGTGCAAAGTGTGTTGGGATATATAGGGAAAATGAAAAACAGTCTTTGCCCAAAGGAATTTATATTTTCCTGGGGCATAAACAAGGTAATGTGGCAAATCAACAATAAATTACATTTTTAAAATTTCAGGATAAGGCATTTTTCCTGAAATATCCAGATAATTAAAAGCATTTTTAAAAAACAAATACTATTTTCTTTCTGTCAACTGCACATATTAATACTAGTGTCAGCCATACGAAGATGGCTGAACTTGAAAGGGACCCAAAGAATATTGGAAAAAAGCATTAGACTGTGTATAAATTAGGAAACCTGGGTTCCAGTCTTGGCTGGCCAAATGACCTTAAACAAGTAACTTTCCATTTCTGGACTTCTGTTTGCTCATTCATAACTTAAAGAGATTGACCTAAATGTTATCTCCCATCTCTAGAATTCATAATTAAAATAAAACCTTAAGAAACTACTGCTGAGCCCATAGGGACCAGAATTTTTTGGTGTTGTTGACTTCCCAAGAGTTTCCTCTACTCTGGACCAAGGCATGTGATTTGGACCAGTTCAGTCCCAAGGAACCTGGACTCTAATTAGGAGGATTGGCTCCCTTTTCTTGCATTCTTCATTTCATCAAACTCCACAACCCAGCACCATGGGGGCAAATTATTTAAAGCTTTAGGTTTAATCTATGGTTTCCCAATAAAAAGATGGAGTAGAAAGGTACTTGGTGTACAATATGAATCAAGTTTGGAACAGGTAATTTGTTCTTATATACATAAGAAATACTAAATATAAGAGATAGAAGAGTGCATTAATGCAACAGGATTCAATGATAACTACAACTCTGGATAAAATCTGTTGAGATGCTGATGTTGAGATTTAAACTTCCTTGGAACATAAAGCAGTTTGTGGTACGGCTAAGTAGATATTTCATAATTCACTGGCTGCGTACCATCCAAACAACTTCTGGTACATGTCTGCTGGTAAAACAGCCAGGCTTGGGTCAATCCTGTCAGTGACAATCCACTCTGAGCTGACGTTGGCCAGCATCAGCCTGATGATAACCGAGTCCTTAGAACATCTTGAACTCAGAAGACCTCTTTAAAACCTGTCCATCAGGATGATCTTTGGCCTGAAATCATGAAAGAATATATGCAGTAGAAGTAGCCCAAGCTGAAGTGCAGGCTTGCCCACATGGGAAATGTCATTTTAATGCTATGTGTTTATGCCTGTATGGAAGCTGGTGCTAGGGGATAATGAAAAAAAAAAAAAAAACTTTTTCCCTCCTCTCCAGAAAGCAGCTCAAAATAATCCTGACTCAATTTGCAGCCAGAAAGGAAGAGAGTAGTGAAGGGACCAGTTGCTCCCCTTTGTACATTCACTGAGTTATTAGCTCTTCCAGCTTTGCAAGCCAAGAGGATTCTTCATAATCTCAAAGTGCAATCTCTTTAGCCATGTTGCTGGAAACAGGTCCCAACTGGCCAACCAGAAACAGGAAAAACAACACTAAACCATACCCCATGATATGGGCCCTATAGACCAATTCAACTATGTTACAAAAGTAAATTGGCAGATGTGGATTAAAGCATGCTGGAGAAAGGTTTTCTTGATTAGGACACATTTTTAAATGTATTCTGTTTTAAAGGATTCACAAAGGAATTGGAGAGAGATGGGTTGAGAGGAGTCAACGAAGAATCCTCAGTGGAGGGTTGGAGATCTCTCTGAAGTCAAAGACATGTAGGGAAACTGACTCCCAGCGTGTCCCTTCATTCCCATTGTTTACAATGCTAGGAAATGTGTGAGATGATTCTCTCTCTCTGTCTTCCTCTCCTTTTTTCCTTCCCTTTCTCTTCCTTCCCCCATCTCTGTCTCTGTCGTTCTCTGTCTCATTAAACTGAGATCTTCTTGTCTTTTCACCAAATGCTGGTTATATAAAAGACATTCAAGAATAATCACTAAGCATTTTTATCCAAGTTTACAGCAAATAAATATTGAGTAAGTGATAGAGATTAGAAGTGACCAAAGAATACACATGAACAAATTACCTCTTCAGATGGAAAAGATGAAGTTTCAGCTCAGCTATGGAGAGAGAGGCCTCAGAGAGGTGGGGGGCGGGGGGGGGAAGGTGGTCTGCTCTTTAGGTGTCTGGCACTGAGAATCAAGGGGCATGCTGGGGCCTGGCTTCCTCACGTGTCTTCTCTCGGGAGATCTCTAGTCCACTGTCCTTGCCTCTTTGGACCCATCTACTTCAGACTCCTTGGAAGTGTCTGCCCATCACATAGGTATGCAGCATCACTGTCTCAGAGGTCTTGCAGACAATCTGGAGTCACTTGTAGATGAAGGCAGCTCCATGTGCAAAGCATACACCATCATGTTAGTACTGTGTTTCCCCGATAATAAGACCTATCCCGAAAATAAGCCCTCCCCTTACTGTGTAAGATTCCTCTAAAATAATCACTCCCCAGAAAATAAGCCCTATTGAGATTGCTACTGTAGTGAAGATGATCCCCTGTGCTACACGCTACATTACGGTACCCTCTGTATGCACTGTCCCTCCCCCCCCGGGTGAAACGCACGCCACGCTCCGAGCTGCATCCAATCAGAGCTGCAGCAGTGAGCGCGTCATCCTGTTCTTTCCTAGTGATTTGCTTGCTGGTGCCATTGAGAGCAGTGCCGCGGAGGAGAGCTGAGTCAGGACAACATAAGCCCTCCCCTGAAAATAAGCCCTCCGGTGTTTTTCTTTCCAAAAAAAAAATAATAAGACAGTGTCTTATTATCGGGGAAACACGGTAGGTAGCATTATATGCAGCATCCCTCAGGGGAAAAAATGTCCTAGGCATGAGCAGAAGTTTGGAACTGCCAGAAAGTATAGAGACTATTCACCCCTTTGATAGGGGAAATTGGGGGGGGGGTGTAGCGGCAAGCACCCCAAGCACGTCCTTGGGGTTTGCTGCCCATACAGGTTCTTGGATCTGCTTTGTTAAAGGAAAGCAACTCAAAATGGGTTAACAAGCTTACTTTAATCAGTCAGACATATATCGTTTACCTTGTTCAGGGGAAAAGGTCAGCACCCTGAACTTCAAAGTACACAGACAGAATTATCAAGACAGAAACAGATCTAGTAGACAGATTTCAAACTGTCCAACCATTACATCCATACCCAGTCAACATCTGGGTTTCAACATCTGGGTTTTTTCAAAGCCGGGGGGGCTCAGGACAACGGCTTCCCAGAATCCATATCAAATCACAGAACACTTCTCAAAGTGAGCCCCCAAAACAAAGCTACACATCAGGGCTTCTCCTGGCTCAGAGAATGTAACAACCTTATTGACTCACTGGCCAATCAAGAAGTATCTACTGAAAAACAAGCCTCCCACCCCAGGCTTCAGGTGCACTTTAGCCTAGGGGCAGGGAATATCTTCCACATTTGCATTTCCATTATGGGGGGGGGTGTTGTTGGGGAATGGAAATCAAGTCATTTATTAAGCACTGACTGTGCTAAGGCACTACACTATACTAAGAACTAGGGATACAAAGAAATACAAAAAAAAGGTCCTTGCCCTCAGGGAGCTTATATTCAAATAGGGGAAGATAAGACAAAAAGGAGCTGAAAAGCAGTGCTGGGGAGAAGGTATTCACATAGTTCACCTAGGGACATGGTGTCCAAGTCTGGAAAATAAGAAGCAGAACTCATAGGGAAATGATGCTTGGCCTGTGTCCCTCACCAACACGAAGACCCCTAGGGGAATTCGCCAATGGAAGAAGGGGGCCAGCATGGCAGAGGGATAGTCCAAGAAGAGAAAGCCACAGGGGTAAATGGATATTCTAGGTGAGGAGGTCCTAGGCACTGAGAGAAGTTTCAGGGTGAGATTGCAGCTGAGGCATGGTAGCAAAGTCCAGAGATGCAAATGCAATGGAGAGGTACCAGCATTAAGGAGGACTGGGAAAGTCTTCTTGCAGAGAATGGGGTTTTTTAACAGAAATGTTAAGGAAGCCAGGAGGCAGAGATGAGGGGGAGAGTATTCCAAGCATAGGAGTGAGGCAGCCAGTGAAAAATGAACAGTTAGGAGATGGAGTACTTTGTGTGAGGAAAAGCAAGGAGGCTGGTGTCACTGGATGATAGATCACATGGAAGGAAATAAATAATAAGACTTAAAATGTAGGAAATGGCCAGGTTATGAAGGGCTTTAAAAAGACAACAGGGGATTTTCTATTTGATTTTGGAGGTAATAGGGAGGCACAGGTGTGCAACATGCTCAGACTTATGCTTTAGGAAAATCTTTTTGATAGGTGAGTAGAAGATGAATTGAAATAAGGACAAGTGAGATAGATCAGCAAGAGGGTCATATATGATAGATATTGTAAAGATAGAATCTGCAAGGCTTGGTAACAGACTGAATATGAGAGATATGATAGTGAAACATGGGGAGCACACATGGGTTGTAAGACTGGTTGTGTAGGAGTGTAGTGGTGTCCTTGACAGTAATAGGAAAGTTAGGAAATGGGGAGGATATGGGAGGGAAGAAAATGAGTTCTGTTTTGGACTTGTTTAATTCAAAATATCTAAGGGATGCTCAGTTTGAGATATTCAATGAGTGTTTAGAGATTGGAGGTCATGAGGTCACATGGTGCTTGGGGAGACCCCCAAAAGCAAAAAACCACTGAATTCCCTGACTGGGATCACTCTAGAGGAGACAAAAGAGACGACACTGCAACTGTTAAAGTCCCAGGGAAGAACAGAAGACCACTTAACACCCTGACCAGAGAAGCCCCAGAAAGGACAGAAGATCATGCAGTTCCCTGAATTTGGAAACTGCAGGGAATACAAAGACCACCAAGCGCTCTGGTAAAGGAAGGACAGAGGGGGACAAACTACCCAACATTCAGATCAAGGAAGACTCAGGAAGGATTAAGACCATTCAGTATACTGAACAAGAAAGGAACAAATGAAGGAAATAAGCATTTATTAAATATTTCCTATTTTCCAGACAGCTCCAGGGATACAAATAGAAACAAAAAGAAAGACAGTTCCTATCCTCAAAGAGTTTACATTCTAGTGGGGGAAGACGAAACAAAAATGAATTTTAAAATTATAGCAGGGAGGGAGATGGGATAAAGATACCCAGTGCAAGGAAATAGGACTGGGAGGAGAATGAAGGCTGTCCAGGCCCCCTCCACAAAATGGAGATTCCAGGAGGCACTCACCAACTAGAGAAGGTGGCAGACTTTATAGAGGAATGTTCCAGGTTAAGAAGAGCACTGGGGTGAAGGGTGGAGAGAGGAGAGGGGAGAGCAGTGGATGTACCAGGGCAAGGAGGCTCCAGGTGCTGAGGGAAATTACAGGGTAAGAGAAAATGTTTTCAAAGTCTGAAAGTGTGGAATAGGGCTGGGAGGGGAAGGTCTGGGATGGACAACCAACTGCAGAGATCTGACCAGGATTACTTGAAGACTGCCAGCACCCTGAGCATCAACACGCCAAGGGAAGTAGAAGCTAGCAGCAGAAACTCAGGAAAGTAAAGTCAGGACAAAATAGTACCTGACCACCTGATCCGAGAGTGTTGGAGAGGGCACAACCTGACCTTGGCACTAAGTCCCAAATCAATAAGTGAGTCTAGAGATATTACTAAAGAGAAAAATATACTGCAAAGAAGGGAACCTAGGGAAAAAATAACATTACAAGCGCAACAAGAGGGGTCACAGAGGAAAGAAATGAATGGTTTAGTTATAGAGCTATAAGAGTACATGGAAGAAATTAAGAAAGAGATTACAAATTAAACTGAAAGTTTGAAATAAAGACTTAGAAGGACAATCAATAGCTTAGAACATGTGATAAACTTTACACAAGAAACAGGTTCCATGAAAATTAAAACCTATGAAACAGAAATCAATAGCTACATAGAACAAGAAATATTAGAACAAAATCAAAAGATTGAAAAAAATAGAAAATATAAGGTATATGGATATATATGTGTGTGTATACAGTTTTATATACATTTATATATACATATATTCTCTCTATATACATACATACACAGAGTTCTATAATGAGACATTTGCATTCCCTAAAAGCACCATGCTATGTTAAATTACACAATAAAAACCAAAGAGCTTATGGGGGGAAATGAGGTTGGGGCACAATGTTAAAAAAATATTGTAACATCTTAAAAAAGAAATAGGAACCTAAAAAACTGTAGCAGTTTTATACTTTTTTTTTTTTAAGCAATCAGGGTTAAGTAACTTGCTCAAGGTTACACGGCCAGTTATTTCTGGGTGTGGTGCTGAGTGTCTGAGCCCGGGATTTGATCTCCAGGTCATCCCAACACTGGAGCTAGTGCTCTTACTCGCTGAGCCACCTGGCCGCCCCTAAGCAATTGGGGTTAAGTGACTTGCTCAAGGTTACACGGCCAGGTGTTTCTGGGTGGGTGCTAAGTTTCTGAGCCCGGGATTCGATCTCCAGGTCGTTCTGACACTGGAGCCGGTGCTCTTACTCGCTGTGCTACCTGGCCGCCCCTAGTTTTATACTTTTTAATAGTTAAGAAATACATAAATAGTGGGTGCTTCCAAGGCCTTGGGCTGCTGCTTGGCATGGGTCCTGAAATGCTTGAGTAAGCTGGGCAGGCCATAGATTGAAGGCCATGGTAGAAGTAGATGGAGGTGGTATTAGAAGTGGCTTCTTCACTCAAAGCTCCTATTACACCAGAAGATATATAATAAATATTGTACTTTACCTTAAAAAATAGCTGAGATTTAGAAGAACCTATATGCACAAAAATATTTATAGAGGCTTTTTGTGGTGGCAAAGAATTGGAAATTGAGGGGATGCCTATTGATTGGGAAATGGCTGAATAAGTTGTGGTATATAATTGTGATGGAATACTATTGTGCTGGAAGAAATGATGAGCAGGATGTTATTAGAATAACTTAAATGAACTGATGTAAAGTGAAGTGAACAGAACCAGGAAAACACTACAATGATCAACCGTGAATGACTTAGCTATTCTCAGCAATAAAATGATCCAAGACAATTCTGAAGGACTCATGATGAAAAATGTTATTCATCTTCAGAAAAGAACTGATGGAGTCTGAATGAAGGTAGAAGCATACATTTTTTTTAACTTTCTTTGCATTTCTTGTTGTTTTGGGGGGGAGCAGTGCGGGGAAGACTATGTTTTCTTTCACAACATAGCTAATTTGAAAATATCTTTTGCATGACTACATGTATATAATCTATATCAATTTGCTTGCCTTCTCAAGGAGGGAGAAGGACAGGGAGTGAGAGAATTTGGAACTCAAAATTTTTAAAAAACAAAAGTTAAAAATTGTTTTTGCATATGATTTGAAAAAAATATAAAAGTTCATATTTTTTTTTTAATTAAATAAGCTCTGTAAAATAAGCCAGGGGAAGAAAACATTTTGTGGAATTGGGCATCAGAAGGGTTGATGCTTGGGAGTTATTGTAAAATGGTGCAGTTTTCTGCATTTTTTCTTAAGAAGGAAATTGAGCAGAAGAAAATTTGGAATTCACATTATCTTCACAATGTTTCTTAATATATCAACTGAATTTAAACAAATTCTGTTTTCAAAGCATATGTTATAGTAGAACTGACTACTATTTAAAAAAACTAGATGGAAAATAAATCAAAGAGAGAAAACCTAAGAATAATTATATTACCTGAGAACCATAACCACAAAAGAAAAGTCTATCTCCAAAAAAAAAAAGCAAACCCCAAGACAAACCCATAAGTGAAAATTGTCTATATCTATTAGAACCAAAAGGTAAACCTAAAATACAAAGAATCCATTATTTTCTGAAATAAACCCTAAAATGTAAATTACCAGCAACGTCTTAGCCAAAATTCAAAACTTCCAAGATAAGGAAAAATTACAGCATACACCCAGAAAGAAAGGGTTCAAGTACCAAAGAACTACAGTATCACACAAGATCTGGCAGCTACATATAAATAAGAGAGGAAATCTTGTGTTGTACCCTGAATAACGCGAGCAAGACCCAAGTAATTTTAGAATGGACCTTTTATTTAAATGCCATGTTGGCTGATCAGGCCACATGGTGGGCTGAGCAGTTATCACCCCACGTTCCAGGTACAGCAGTGCCAGCAGCAGCCCCGATCTCAGGTAAAACCTCAGCTTATAAAGGGAGCCTACAAGGCCAATAGTTAGGAATTACGTAAGCAGAAACTTGTAGAGGCCAAAACAGTGACTGGTCAGTATACACCTTGAAATTCCTGCTCCTGACCCAAAAGCCTGCCCACGTCTATGCAGGTGAGCTGACTGGGAAAGGGCAGAGACCCAGTGGGGGAGGGTGGAGCTGACCCAGCAGTCTGCTCACTTCCTTGAGGTAGGGGGATGGAGAAAACCAGGTGCAACATTCCCCACTTCTTTTGTGCGTGTGTCAAATCTTTGACACCACCAGGTGTCATACAGGTCAGTCAGTTCTGTTCCCAAGGACTGGTAGTGGGGATCCATAACAATTAGCAATTTAACAGTTAATAGGGACTTCCTATAATCAAGGCCATAGTCACAAGAAAGAGGAGGGGGCCACATTTTTCCATCGGTCCTCTAGCTCAATTTCTCCAGGAAAGAAGCTGTCCCAATAGAGGTCAGGTCCAGATTCTTGGGAAAGCTCTTTGCAACTGATGTCTTCTTTTTCAGATTCCAAGGCTCATCTTTAGATGACTAGAGTTCAAATGTATAATACAAGAGCTCCTAGAAATATGATTTTACATATAAAAGTCCAGTTTTCTAGCCATGCAAGACTAGGTTCAAACAAATAGTTCAGTTTTCTTAGCCACACAGGGCTAGGCTCAGTTAATACAATGAGGATTTTCTCACAATTTTACAAAATGACATGATTACATTAAGTCAGATACACAATTACATGTCACCAAGATAACCAAGAAAACTTACATACAAACTATACAAGAATCATAATTAACATACAATTCCTTGTATCCCAGTTTCCTATTTCATTTAAACAATACTTTTAAATCCCAGATGCCTCATGCAGTTACAGAATTGCTTCTCCAGTTCAGATCTTGGGGTGACCAGATAATTTTGACTTAATATAAATTAGTGCAATTACTTAAGATTAGTTCCATATTTTGAAACTACAGAGAATTTTCAGTTTATTTATTTTTTGTTATTTCTACCTTTCCTAAATCTTGTACCTGGTATAGGAATCTTTTAAAATACAAAAAAACCTTTTTTAAAAAAATTGATTTCATCTGCCCTTTGTAAAATTATCAGACAGATGCATTAACAAATTAACATTAGTTTCACCCTTGACATTATCTTATCCAATCTTGTGCTAAAATCCAAAATCCATTCCTCTGATCTTATTCCCAAACATGCTCAAATCATGAATTCACATAATAGGAAGTTTTTAAAGCCAATTTCATGCATCTGTATTTAATCCCAGGTGTCATCTGGCCTGATCCTGTTGCTCTCCTCAAACTTCACTATGCTGGTCAATTAGGTATCTATTTCATTACTTTTTGCCTTATTACTAATCATCTCCTTCTTTAAAGGATGTTATCTCTATATTTATTAATTTATTTGGCCATGAATATTACTTCTCAGTGAATTTGCTACAGAATAAAAAGAGGGACAATGTCATTAACCTTGCCAGAAGGAAAATTTCCTTAGCCTTGTTTGATTCCAGGCATGAGTCATCTCCACTAGTCATTCAGAAAGCAACCAGGTGCTGAAAGCAAGGCTTAGGCATAAATAGGTGGGAGGTTTCCTTTTCAGAAAGAAAATGCACAATTGGGAAATAAAGTCAGAGAGATCCCAACTGGGCACTGTCCAAGGTTGTCCCCAAACTTTTCCAAGCACAGACATCCACCTTGAACAGTTTGCAGCCTGCAGCCTCTGCCATCCCATTATCAGCTTTTATGATGACTCCTGTAATCAAGGCTTAGAGAAATAGTAAAATTTACAGTCCCCAAAATTATTAAATAAATATGGACTAATATCCTTCAGATAGGGCCATCTAAAATTTGATTGAGCTATTAATTACAAACTAAAGTTACAAATCTTTCTGCCTTCCCAAAACTTCCTCATGCTCTCTCAACATAATTCTAAAACTTGTATCAACTATCTGGAAACAGATGAGGGACTGGATGAACCCCATTTGTCCCCAAACCTTCTTATCTGCTTTGTTCACCTTTTCATAAATAGACTTTAAAGACAGTTTGAATTAACCTGGTGTTAAAAATGGTATCTTTCTTTTCTCTCAACTAAAGTATCTCTGATTAAACTAAATATCAGACACCCAAGTACTCCATCATTCCAAGCACCCGATCCTTCCCCCCTTAAACAGCTGGGACCCAAAATCATTTGGGTAGATTTGTCTTTTTTTCGTAGGGGGCTAGGTCATGGATGTGGCCAAAGCCAGGTCCAGGGGGTGATGGGCCATGGTCTTGGGACAGTGGGTACTCAGCCTGAGATGACATCTGCAAGTGAAGGGTGCTGAGCCTAGAAGAAACAAATATGGCAAAGAGATTAAACAAGGGCCAAAAAGGAGTAGGAGGAAAGTTACCAGAAGTGGGGTTAGGATGGGTTAGTATAATGCATTACTCAAGACTATGTCACTTTCCTTTATATTTCTACAAACTACATAAACAAGATACTTCATAAGTTATTATTCTTTCACTACATAACTATACTGCCTTAAACAATAGAGGTTCCTGACTTGAACCTCACAACTTGTTTCACAAAGTTTGTTTATCCTCTGATTATATTCACTCTGGAAGAAAGAGATACTTCAGAAATTGAATCTTTAATCAGTTACAAATGTTAACTTTTGCTTAGAGCATAAAATAACTACAAATTCAGATCAAAACAGCAAGATCTCTTCTTCTTTTACAATCTCATTAAACCTTGATGAAGAAAGTTAGTTGAAAACTTTAAAATGATCTTAATCCATTTGCATAACTTTCTGCAATGTTCTAATTCTAGATGAAAAATAATATTAGATTTTCCAATAAGCTAACAGAAAAAAAAACTCATATCTTTTACTGACTACATGCTCTGATCATAGGAAATTTGCTAAAGAAGGAAAAAAATCACCTTAAACAGCAAATTTCACCAGTCACAGTTTAAAGCATTTTTTTATGGGTTGCAATCCAATAAAGATTTATCAGGTCTCACAAATGTAGAGATTCCATTCTTAATCTGATCCCAAATCCCAGGGTCCCATCTAGAAACTTCAGAAAATTCACAGTAAATTTCAATATTACAAAATCTATACATAATTGATAAAATGACCAGAAATCTTACAAAGTCTTTGCATAATTAAACTCATTCTGGTATAAAAGATAAGGAGCTTCATAACTAAAACAAGATCTGACCCTCCCTCTCACCATCCCCCTTTTTTTGGGGGGGGGGGGTGAGGACCTTGCCCACAAATTGTTTCCAGGGACACCTAGTTTCCATATTCTAGATTTTACAAAACTTAGAAGAGGATTCACAGGATCTTTTCTTCCCATAATTACCAATAATTACCTTTTCCCAAGCATGTTATTGTAAATACTTGATTTATGAATTGAAACTTCCTGTAAAACAAAGAAAAACTTAGAAGTTTATGATTTCTTAAATTACAACATTTCAGAATATCAAAACTCTGACATGGCTGGAGTACTTCATTCACCATCATTTTCTTGTTCCTCTGACAGTATAATTCTTAATTTAACAGCATTTAGAGTATGAGAAACTGCTTCTATTATAACATACATAATACAAATGTTTACCAGTAACAATATCATAAACAATTTTGATGTAGCTAAATTTAAACTTTAAACTAAAATCAAGTAATTACCAATCTGGTGATCTTAATTTAGTAATTTCCAAATTGTTTTGCACAGAAAAACGTTCATCCCATAATCATTGGCATAAATTTCACACCTAAGAAAGGTTTCAAATAAGGTTTCACTTTAGCTTACACAGTTTTCATTCAAAGAGATTTTTTTTTAATACCAAGCACTGTGCCAAGCACCTTTACAATTATATTAGTCCCATAAATTGAGATTTTGATGTGGATTCCACCACCATCCCCTTACTGGACAGTAAACTAAGGCAAACAAAACTCTCTGGGGTCATAGAGTGAGTCAATTTCTTAAATGTCAAATTAACAATATATACCTTTTTGATCATATAGCCACATATTTCTGAGTTCTAATACCCATGGCCCTCAGGAACGAAATATTATCCACAAATTTACATATATATTCAGTTCTCCATTCATGCTCATGTTTGAGATCAGTTTAAAATATGCTGGGCTAATTATTAATTCAAATTTAATAATCACTCAATTTCAGCCTTTCTAAAATAATAACAACAACAATAATAAAATAAACTTTCAAATATGGGAATTCCTTAAAACCAATTTGGTGTAAAAATGTTCTTAATATAAATTTCCCAAGACATTGTATATTCACATACATCCAAGTTAACATATATATCTATATCCTTAGATGACTCAACAGCTTCAGAATAGTAATAAGAAAATTGTTTTTAACATCAGAGTTCATAATTTTTCCAAATTACATAATTTATAAGATTATGTTCCAAATGTTATGTATTTAAAACTTGCTTCTATCCCATTGATCATGTTAGGTAAATTTGTTCCAAAGCACTTTACAGAGGAAATAAATTATAACTCTATAACTTTAAACCACTGTATACATTTTCATAATAGCCAAGATTTTAAATGAAATATCAGCATTATTACTATTGCCTGTTTGTAACCCAAATATAAGTTTTAAATTAACAAATTTTATAACATAAAAACCCGATACACATGCAATACAAAATTCAGATTTTTAAAAAAAATAGCTGTAATACTATTCCTACTTCAAAAATGTTTCTTAAGTTCATTTAGCTAAACAGACTTTTAGAAACACAATACAATCTCAGAAAGACGGCAACAAAATAACAATGAATATCAAATGACATCAAATGACATATACAATAATTGACTTTATCAATTCTGGCATGGATTCAAAGTTAGAGAGATACCAACATATGCCAGTCATCGCATTTTACAATCATTATACCATTCTGATCACAAGTGTTTCACAAACGATATTAATTTTCCTTTTACAAATCAAGGAATAAGTCAAGCCGAGATAGCAAAAAAGCTTCTGTTGTTTTTTTTTAAAGCAATTCCAATATCCTATTTCCAATTTCTTAATGATTAATTCTTAGAATTTGAGAAGATATTTTGTTTGTCCGTTTTTCTAACTTTCATTATAATTCCAGGCTAACCAGACCAGGACTATATAAAGAAATTGTAAATTTCTCAAATTAAAAAAACCTCAAAATATTACAACACTCGGGTCAGAGTGTCCCATTCAGCATTTTCTATTCCTTTAACAAAGAATTTTGGTGGACCTTTTGAAAGTGAGAGCTTTGAATCTGCCAATCTCAAAGCTCCAGACTTAATTGGCATTAATTGGTCAGGCAGGAGATCTAGCTTGCCTGCTTCTTTGATCAGAGGGGAGGGATTCCCAAAGAGGGGCCCACCTCCCCACCTCCCTGAGTTTTTGGAGGACTCTGGAAAGTCTCCCTCTCAGGGAAGGCCCTGCCTTGCCCCGCCCCTGGAGTCTCAGTGAGAAATTTCCCAACTGCCCAATTTCCTCCTGAGGGAGGTCCCTGTGCAGGTCCCAACCCCACCCATCTTTCCACTTCAGTGGGTGGAGAACTCCTTCCCACCAACTCCTTCCTCCTCCCCCCCTTCCCCCCACAAGCAGTGGCTGAGGGCTAGGGGTGGGGGCCTTCACCTTCTCCCACCTGAGCCAGTGGCAGCACAGGGTGGGGGGTCGGTTGGTTCCACCCTCTGCCTGACCCGGGAGCCAGCCCCTCCCCCCCAAGCCACTGCCATGCGAACCCGGCCATGTGGCTGCCCCAGCCCAGCTCGCTAAGGCTCAAAACAAACTCTACTATCCTAGAATGGATAGAACACATAGAAAGACAGATAAACAGACACTACGCTAACAGTACCAGCTGGAACCAAATTACAAGCAAAATCCCAGCGTCTGGAGTTTGCTTGGAGATTGAGGTACTCCTGTACTTCAGCTACATCTAGCTCTCATATCTCAACAAAACAGAACAGATTTATTCCTATTTTGAGGTCCTGAATACACAAAGGGAGGAGCCAGTCGAAGTCAGGAGGTAGGTGCAATCTTTCCCTCCTTGAGACCTGGGGCCCTGGAACTTCGTCAGGGGCTAGCCCCCCTATGAATCTGGGCGAGCAGATACCTACCTCCGAAGCCGAGAGCTCTTCTTATTCGGCAAAATCTAGCTGGCTCCCCGAAGTGGCCAAGGCTGCTTCCTCCCCACCCCTCCCCTTTTCTTATCTCTCTTTCTCTGAAGGGGAGACAAGGAGAAAGCTGGAAGTCCAACAATTTCCCTGGCTATCTTTTGAACACAGAAGTTGTTAGTTTCAGACAGACAAACAGAAAGGCAAACACACAAACACAACAGACAGAAAACCACTCACCTCTGGAGGCTGACAGAGATCTAGGTCCAAAGAGCCGAAATCTGATCTGATCGATGTCAGGGGATGGTCTGGACTTTCTCAGCCTTGAGTTCTGAGCTCTGAGAAAATTTCAGATGCCAGCTGCTCAAGGAAGTCAAAGCTGAGTGGCCTCCATCCCCCGAGGCCAAGGGTCTTGGGCCTTGGACGGCAACACAGAAGGCTGTCTGTATCTTTCTGGGGCCTCCAAGTTGCTGTACCCTGAATAACATGAGCAAGACCCAAGTAACAATTTTAGAATGGACCTTTTATTTAAATGCCATGTTGGCTGATCAGGCCACATGGCGGGCTGAGCAGTTATCACCCCACATCCCAGGTATAGCAGTACCAGCAGTAGCCAGCAGTAGCCAGCAGCAGCCCCGATCTCAGGTAAAACCGCAGCTTATAAAGGGAGCACACGTGGCCAACAGTTAGGTATTACATAAGCAGAAACTTGCAGAGGCCAAAACAGCGACTGGTCAGTACACACCTTGAAATTCCTGCTCCTGACCCAGAAGCCAGCCCACCTCTAAGCAGGTGAGCTGACTGGGAAAGGGCAGAGACCCAGTGGGGGAGGGTGGAGCTGACCCAGCAGTCTGCTCACTTCCTTGAGGTAGGGGGGATGGGGAAAACCAGGCACAACACTTGGAACATAAATTCCAAAAGGCAAAACTTCATAAAGATTTATGCCCAAGAACAACTTTTCTTGCAAAACTAAGTACAATCTTATATATCATAAAATGATTTTTAATTCTGTGTTCTAATCCAATCGTCTATCAACTAATGCAGGAGTTCTTTTTTGTTAAATGGATTTATTTTCTGTTAACAAGCATTCATTTTCTCTACATCCTACATCCTCCTAATTGAAAAAGAAAAAAAGAAAAAGAAAATTTTTGTAACAAATATGCATAGTAATTCCCATATTGGCAATAGAACACAGAACCCAACAATATGTTGTTTACAATAGACACAATTAAAACATAAAGATTCATGAGATAAAATAAGAGGCAAGAACAGGATTTTTGCCTCAGATGAACTCAGAAAAGGGGGGGCTAACAATTTTGAATTCAGAGTAGGCTGTAGTGAAAAAATAAGAAAATTAAAGGGGAATTAATAGGGAAACTACATGATATTTAAAGAACCATAAACAATGAAATAATATGTACAAAGTGTCATTATATACTTAAAATAATTAAAGGAAAAATGAATCAAATTATAGGGAGAAATAGTAAAACTATAACAGTTGGGAACTTCAATGTACTCCTCTTAGACCTAAGCAAATCTAATAAAAAGATGTACAAGAAAGAAGTTAATGGCCTGAACTCAATTTTTGAAATTTTAAAATTGTGATAGATCTTTGCAATTAATGAGTGATACTGAAAATTAATACATATATTTCTTTTTCTTTTTAAGCAATTGGGGTTAAGTAACTTGCTCAAGGTTACTCAGCCAGTTATTTCTGGGTGTGGTGCTAAGTATCTGAGCCTGCATTCGATCCCCTGGGCCATCCCGACACTGAGGCTGGTGCTCTTACTCGCTGAGCCACCCGGCTGCCCCTAAGCAATTGGGGTTAAGTAACTTGCTCAAGGTTACATGGCCAGGTGTTTTTGGGTGGGTGCTAAGTGTCTGAGCCTGGATTCGATCCCCCAGGTCATCCTGACACTGGGGCTGGTGCTCTTACTTGCTGTGCTACCTGGCCACCCCAATACATTCATTTCTCAGCAGTACTTGGCACCTTAACAAAAACTGACAATGTGCTAGGGCATAAGAACCTCATAAAAATTAAAGAAAATAGAAATATTAAATATGGACTATACAATAATTCAGTAAAAATTTATAACCAATATAGAATGTTTGAATAAAATATTCACATTCAATTGGAGACTAAACAATTTAATCCTAAAAAAACTGGTGGGTCAAAAAACAAATCACAAAAACAGTAGACAATTTTATCCAAGAAAATGAGAGGCAACATATCAAAAATGTTGGAAGGCAATCAAAACAGTCATTAAGTAAAAAATTATATTTCTTAACATCTTCATCAACAAAAAGGGAGATAGAAAAGATCAATGACTTAGGCATGCAAATAAAAAAGAACTAGAAAAACCACATATTCTAAACCCCAACTAAACACAAAAAAGAAAAAAAAATCAAAGAAGAGATTAACAAAGTTGAAATGAAAAAGACTCCTGAATTGATAATAACATGATAATAAAACATTTTAAAATTCTAACCTAGTGAGTATTCTCTGAATCCAAAGAGTCTCCCAGAGTCATCCCATCTCCATTGAACCCCTTTAAGGTTCTAGTGGTATGCATGAGGGGCTGGAGTATCTTTTCCTAATAACAACACTGGAACCCCCACTCTTAGTATATTCCCTCCCAATGACACCACCAGCAGTTACTACTGCCCTGGGTCTATTTAACCAAATAACATTAATTATCATTTACAAAGATACTTACATTGAAGATATACTGAGTACAGATATACATTTTCCCCCAACACTTTGGGGACATGCTCTCCTCTATACTACCTTGATTTCTGAGGAGAGTGAGCTCAGGCTTAATACAGTTTTTATATGGCATTAGCTTCACTAAGTTCATGTCTAAATGAGGCCTTGCTGGATCTTCTCAGCAACCAATTAGACTGGGTTCCAAAGGTTTTCCTTAAATCCTCAACACTGATTTTGTGTTGATAGAAAAACCTGGTATGAACTTTACTCTTAGACTACCACATTTCTGGATGGCTCATGGTCTAGATCTTTAAAACTCACATGGTTATAGTCCTCATTCTCTTTTACCAAAAAAAGAAGAACAAGTGCCAAGACAAAAGAACAAAGATCTAGTAGGTGAGAGTATATCAACCTCTGATAAGAAATCTGAAGCTTCTTTCCTTACATTTGTCTGTCATAGGATGCCTTCTAATAGAAAGAAGTTAGCTAAGGAGAAGAAGTTAAACCAAGAGAAGAGGTCAAGGATAACTAATATTTTTTGAAGGTACCCTGCATTCTGGTTTTACAACTGACACCAAAGAGGCTGCTATTCAACATGTGGTTAGCAAGACTGGAACCATTTACAGAATGTCAGAAATTACAGAAATTACAGAAATTGGATGCTCCAATTTCTCTTCAAGGCATTTCTATTACTTATAACCATGACTCTCTTAGAAGCAGGTTCCTCAACTTCTTCAACACTAAAAATTTATCAGAGGAATTATGAGAATGCTCATGTGGAATGGGTTTATTGACAAGTCTCCTATTACACCAATAAAATAGATAAACCATTATCTAGACAGATTAAGAAGTGAGAGGAAAGCCAAATTACTAGTATTAAAAATTTAAAGGGAGAATTCAGAGCAAATTAGGAAGAAATTATTTTTGCCCAATTATGTGCCTTTCAAAGATAAGTTAAATGGATGAATATTTACAAAAATATGAAATAAACAAAACAAGAAATAGAGAATTTGAATAACCCAAGCTCAAAAAGAGAAATTGAACAAACCATAAATTAATTCCCAAGGAAAATACCCTAGGATCAAATAGGTTTCCAAGTGAATTTTATCACATATTCAAAGAACAACTAGTTCCAATATTAAATAAACTCTCTGCAAAAATAAGAAAAGAAAAAGAATCCTAATGAATTCCTTCTACGATACAATGGTCTTGGTACTATGGTCTTGACACCTAAATCCCAGGAAGAGACAAAACAGATAACTCCATAATAAGCATCCATTAAAATGTTAAATTAAAAAAAAACAGCAAAGATGATACATTAACATTTTAACAAGATAAAAAATGATGTCTATATTGGAGTTGATCAAGGAATGTAAAGTTCTTTCAATATTAGGAAAACTATAAACATAACATACCATATTAGTCCTAAAAGTAATAAAAGTTATATGACTATATCAACAGAGAAAACATTTGACAGAAAACAGCACCAATTTCTATTAAAAAAAAAAACAAACTAGAAAACACAATCAATAGGAATGATTAGACTTTTCCTTAATATGGTAAGTTATAAATATCTAAAACCAACAACCAATGTTAAATGTAATGGAAGTAAACTGTAGGCCTTTCTATTGGGGGTAAAGCAAGGATATTCATTATCAACACACAATAATAAAAAAATTAAGGAAGATGGAAAGAGAATAGTATTTATACAATGCCTTTTACAAGTTAGGTACTGTGCTAAGTACTTTTTAGAAATTTCTCATTTGATCCTCATAACAACTCTTCAAGGTAAGTGTTTTTATTATCTGCATTTTTCAGTTGAGGAAACTGAGGCAATCAGAGGTAAAGTGACTTCCTTAAGGTCACACAGCTAGTAAGTATCTGATGACAGATTTAAACTTAAGTGCTCTGCCAGCTTCCTCTGAGTGAATGACACTGGAAAAGAGAAAACAATATTAGCACTTTTTTATTCTTGATATAATAGTGTAGTTATAGAATCTTGGGGAGGTGGAGCCAAGATGGTAGAGTAAAAGCAGGAATTTGCTTGAGGGTGCGCCCCAACTACCTCCAATATCTGTAAAAAATGACTCTAAACAAATTTTATAGCTACAGAACTCACAAAATGACAGAGTGAAATACATCTCCAGTTGAGGAGAGCCAGGCAGGCCGAAAGGAAGTGTCTATCACACTGGGCTGGGAGCAGAGTGCAGTCCCAGTCCCATGTGGACCATGTCAGCACAGACTGGCCAGAACAGTCCTCTGGGGACTAAATCACTGGCAGCTGTGGTGCTTTCCAGACTTCTCAACCCACAAATGCCAAAGAGACAGTAAAAGATCAGTGGGGAAACTCTGTTGAACCTTGGTGAGAGAAGAACACATTTTGGCCCCTGCCCCCAAGGTGGCAGAGATAGTGGTGGGTGTGGCAGTACCAACAGTGGCTGTGGCAGTGGTGCAGCTGCTTCTGGGGCTCCAGGCCCACAGAAAAGTGGCAGGACCAAGCAACCAGGGCAATTGCAGGAATCACTGAGGCAGCCTTGTCTTGCTTTACTCTGGTTGGATCTGAGTTGCAGTCTTGGGCAGCCATTCTGGGGTGAGGAGCACTGGCATGGCAGAGCTTATTGAGACTGTGCAGAGGCAGTCCTCCTCACAATTCTGAGGCAGGTGCCTAGAAGAAGCTCTGACAATTTGGGACACAACTCTCTCTACTCTGGAAGCAGAGTTCTACTGAGGCAAAGACATCAAAGGTCAAATAAATGGCTGGCAAGAAAAGAAATTAGACTATAGAAGAGGAAAGAAGGGAGAGAATCTGGAAATCAAAGCTTTAAAAATAAATGTCAAAAAATTGTTTTTACATGCAACTGGGAAATAAGATATATAGGCAATGGAGTATAGAAATCCATCTTGCCCTACAGGAAAGTAAGGGGGAAAGGGGTAGGAAGAGGGAAGAAAGATCAGACTGGGAGAAAGGGTAATCAGTATGCTTGCCATCTTGGGGTGGAGGTAGGGGAGAGATGGGAAGAAAATTTGGAACTCAAAATATTGTGGAAATTAATGTTGAAAACCAAAAATAAATAAATATTTTTTTTTGCTTTTTCTTTTGGAGGGGGGAAAGTAGGGCATTTGGGGTTAAGTGACTTGCCCAAGGTCACATGGCTAGTTTTGTGGTTAGTGTCTGAGGCCAGATTTGAACTCAGGTCCTCCTGACTCCAGAGCTGGTGCTCTATTCACTGCACCACCTAGCTGCCCCCAATAATTTTTTTAAAGCCCACATCTAATAAAATAAAACAAATAAAAAGAATCTCAGAAAGACAACTAGACAAGTTAAAAATAAGTTAAAATAACCAGATAAGTAGCAGAATATAAAATAAATTAACCTAAATCATTATCTTTTTTATATACAACCAACAAAACCCAGGAGAAAGAGATAGAGAAGTTCCATTTAAAATAACTACAGAGTATATACCAAGAGCAATTTGGGAAGTATACAAATACAGCTCTTTACATAAAAAAAAAAACTCTTTAAATAGATAAAGACAGACCTTAAAAATCTGGAGATATCTTAAATGTTCATAGTTGGGGGGTGGCAATATAATGAAAACGACAATAGTATCTTAATTAATTGACTTATTTTTCCTATAGCAATTAATCATTTTCAGGTTTGGAAAAACTACCATCAAAATTCATTCAGAGGAAAATAGGTCAAGAATATAAAGGAAGATAATAAGAGAGTAGGGTAGGGGAAGAGATGGGAAGAACATTACCAGATCTCAAGTTATACTGCAAAGCCATAATCATCAAAACTCTTTGGTACTTGTTAAAAAATAGAAAAGTTGATCAATAGAACAGGTTAGGTATGCAGCCTATAGAAGCAAAAATAATAACATAATATTCAATGACCCCAACTATTATATTGATGCACAATTAAAAAAAAACTGCTAGAAAACCTGGAAAGCAATTCTATAGAAAATAATTTTAAGCGGAGCCAAGATGTTGGAGTAGAAGTAGGACCTCCCTGGAGTTCCAGCTTCCACCTTCCCCAATCCATGTAAAAAGGGGACTCTAAACAAACTTTGGAGCTGCAGAACCCACAAAATGACACAAAGAAGCTAACCTCCTGTTGAGGACAGGCCGGCAGGCCAGCAGAAATTGGCCAGCGCAGTGCTCTGGGAGCTGAGCCCAGCCGCATGCCACGGCTTTAGCCCCAGGGTGGGCCTGACCAGCTGCCAGCCAGAGGGACTCCAGATCAGCTTCAGCTGTAGCTGTTTCCAGATTTATCAACACATAGATGTGAAGGAAAAAGTGAGAGGTCAGTGCAGTCTGGACTTTGGGACCAGTAAATGGGAGTGCGTGACTTTTGCTCCTGGGGTGAGAAACCTCTGAGATGCTGGCACAGCCATGTGGCAGCTTCAGCTCCTGGCCTGCAGAGTGCAGGGGGACCAACCACCAGTCTGAGGGTAAATCACTCTTGCTTTAGCCTGCTTGGATCTGGATTGCAGTCTAGGGTGGAGGTCCTGGGGTGTATGTCCAGCTTGCCAGAACGTGTGGAGGCTTCAGAGGTGGCACCCATCTAATACCTCTGGCAACTGAGAAAACCCCAGAGTTTGGGAAGAGAGCTCCCCTGTCTGGTGGCAGAGTCCTACTGTGGCAAAAAGCCCAAAGGTCTAGTGACTGAGGGGCGACATGACCAGGCAAAGGAAACAAATCAGATGGAAGATTCCAACATTAGACTCCTATTTTGGGACAAAAAGGAGCAAAGCATGGAACAGGAGGAAGACAGTGAAGTCAGAACTCCTGCACCAAAAGCTTCGAAGGAAAATATGAGCTGGTTATAGGCCATAGAGGACCTTAAGAAGCAAATAAGAGAGGTGGAGGAAAAATTGGGAAAAGAAATGAGAACAATGGGGCGGCCAGGTAGCACAGAAAGTAAGAGCACCAGCTCCAGTGTTGAGAAGACCTGTAGATCGAATCCTGGGCTCAGACACTTAGCACCCACCCAGAAACACCTGGCTGTGTAACCTTGAGCAAGTTACTTAACCCCAATTGCTTAGGGGCGGCCAGGTGGCTCAGCGAGTAAGAGCACCGGCTCCAGTGTTGGGATGACCTGGATCAAATCCGGGCTCAGATACTCAGCATCACACCCAGAAATAACTGGCTGTGTAACCTTGAGCAAGTTACTTAACCCCGATTGCTTTAAAAAAAAAATTAAAAAAAAAAAGAAATGAGAACAATGTAAGAAAGTTATGAAATGAGAGTCAACAGCCTGACTGAGGAAAATAACACTTTAAAAAACAGACTGACTCAAATGGCAAAAGAGGCTCAAAAAGGCAATGAGGAGAGGAATGCCTTAAAAAGCCAAATTTGCCAGATGGAAAAAGAATCTCAAAAGCTCAATGAGGAGAATCATTGCTTCAGAATTAGACTGGAGCAAATGGAAGCTAATGACTTTATAAGAAATCAAGATGCTGTTAAACACAGCCAAACAAATGAAAGAATAGAAGGCAATGTGAAATATCTCATGGGAAAAACTGCTGACCTGGAAAATCAATCCAGGAGAGATAATTGAAAAATTGTTGGACTACCTGAAAGCCATGGTCAAAGAAAGAACCTAGAAATCATCCTCCAGGAAGTTCTCAAAGAAAACTGCCCTGATGTTTTAGAACCAGAGGGCAAAACAGAGGTTGAAAGAATCCACCTCCTGAAAAAGATCCCAAAAAGAAAACTCCTAGGAATATTATAACCAGATTCCAGAATTCCCAGATTAAGGAGAGAATATTACAAGCAGCCAGGAAGAAACAATTTGAATATTGTGGAAACACAATCAGGATAACCCAGGATCTGGCAGCTTCTACACTGAGGGATCGAAGGGCTTGGAATATGACATTCCGGAGGTCAAAGGAGCTGGGATTAAAACCAAGAATCACCTACCCAGCAAAACTGAGTATCATGTTTCAGGGGAAAATATGCTCATTCAGTGGAATAGAGAACTTTCAAGCATTCTTGATGAAAAAAACAGAGTTGAACAGAAAATTTGACATTCAGATACAAGAACAAGAGAAGCATGAGAAGGTAAACAGGGAAAAGAAATCATAAGGAACTTATCAAAGTTGAACTATTAACATTCCTACATGGAAAAACAATAATTGTAACTGATGAAACTTTTCTCAGTAGTTGAAGGGAATAGAAATATATATATATATATATATGTATGTATATGGGTATATGGGCATATGAATACATATGTGAATGTGTGTATATATACTTACAGGTATACATAGAGGGCACAGGACCAATTTAACAGGAAGGGATGATTCTCAAAAGGTGAAATTAAGAGGTGGGAGAGGAATATAATGAGAGGAGATGAGGAGAGACAATGGGGTAAACTATCTCATACACAAGAGGCAAGGGAAAATGGAGGGGAAGAATAGGAAGGCAAAAGGGGATGGGTCAACCTTATTCCCATTGAATTTGGCTTGGGGAGGGAATGAAATACACACTAAATAGGGTATCTCACCCTCCAGGATAGTAGGGGGGAAGGGGATTAGAGGGTGGATGATGGAAAGGAGGGCAGGCTGGGGGGGGAGGGAAGTTGGAAGCACTCACTTTTGAAAAGGGAAGAGATAAAATTAGAGAACAGAGCAAGTGGGAGGTGGGATAGGAGGGAGGGTAATATAGTCAGTCTTTTACAATATATCTACTATGTTATTGTTTTGCATTAGCCACACATGTACATCCTATACTGAACTGCTTATCTTCCCAGTAAGGGTGGGTGAAAAGGGAGGAAGGGAATGAATCTGGAATTTAAAGTTTTAAAATCAAATATTCAAATATATATACTATTATTAATACTATTTTACATGTAGTTGGGAAATAAGATATACAGGCACTGGGGCATAGAGATCCACTGATAAAGTCGAAAGGGGTATGGGAGAAAATATGGAAGACAGCAGATTGGAGGAGGGGATATTTTGTGGGACTGTTGTTTTGGGGTGGTGGGTAGGGGAAAAATTGGGGAGAAAATTTGTAACTCAAAATCTGATGGAAATAAATGTATTAAAATGTTAAAAAAAATCAATATCTCTAGTGATGCAAAAACATTAAATAAAATACTACCACAACAGGCAAAATAAATAATTTTAAAAAAGAAAATAACTTTAGGCCAAGATCTCACACTATACACAGAAATAAGCTCAAAATAAATATATGACTTAGACATCACAAACAATTAGAGCAACAAGGAAGGAAATGTCTTTTACAACAATGGATTTGGGAAAAATAATGAGCTAAAAAGATCAAAAGCATCATATAAAATAAAATGGATCATTTTGATTCCATGAAATTGAAGTTTTTCACAAACCAAATGCAGTTATAGTTCAAAGGGAAGAGGTTATAGGGTGGGGTTGAGGGTGTATGTTTGTAGCTTACATCTTTGAAATAGGTCTAATATCTAAGATATAAAGGTAATCAACTCAAATATAAAAAACAAGAGATACACAAAGGAAATGAACAGTCCATTCTCAAATAAAGGAAGGCAAATTACCACAACTATATGAAATAATGCTTTGAATCACTAATAATAAGAGGAATCCAAATTAAAACAACACTGAGCTTCCATCTGTAATGGTAATGGGAATTTAAAGATCTTCCCTGTCCCTTAATAAGCCCAAGTGAATTTGAAGACCTTTCCTAGTTTGAAGATATACCCTGCCCCCCTAATAGGCTGAATGTAATCACATGGAACCTGTGGTGAGAGGAGTTTGCTGAAGGGTGGAGCAGAGCCCACAGGAAGTTGGGAGTCAGAGCAATTAGACACTGGATGCACCAGGGAGACAGCTGTGGCACTCTGTGCCATTATGGATTATTTACTTCTTTGCTACTATGATGTAATCTGTTTGAGGATTCAGTTTGCTGGTGTCTGAATAAATGTTTTGCTTCTTCTGTCTTCTATATGGAGAGTCTGTTATTTTTTTTGTGACTGAGCACTATGCCAGAATATTTACAGTGGCCATTGGCACTCTGAGTATTGTGTTAGTGCTACACCATCTCATACCCATCAGATTGGCAAAGATAAAAACAAAGAAAAATTATCATTATTGGAGGTGCTGTAGTGAAGGAAAGTAGCCTGTACATTGTTGGCAGGACTCTAAAGTGGTCCAGCCTTCCTAAAAACAATTTTGAGCTATATCCAAAAGTACCATTGATACACCCATATCTCAAAGATATAAAAAAGGGAAAGGAACAAAACATATACTCACATGTAGCACCTCTGTTTGTTACAGCAAAGAACTGGAAACTCAGGGGAGGGGTGCCTATCAAATGAAGAATGACCAAAAACATGAATATAGAGCAATATTAAAGTTCTAGGAGAAATGACAGGACATAGTTTTGGAGAAACCCAGGAAGACTGATATGAACAGATATAGTTTAAAGTGAGCATAACCAGGAGAACAATGAATATAATAACAACATTGCAAAGAAGTTTTGAAAGATTTAAGAAATTTAAATATGGAAATGATAATTTGAGAGGATGGATCATGATGCCCACTTCCTCACAAAGAGACGGTGGTCTCAATGACAAAGTAAGTCATGCATTTTCCAACATCGTCAATGTGTAATTTTGCTGTTGTTGTTTCTTCTCTATGCATATTTGTTACATGGGTTTTAGTTTTTCTTTCTTTCGATTAGGGAAGGGGAATTAGGAAAGAAAGCAGGCCAAGTAATAGTATTATCAAAAAAGAAAAGGTTATTGAAACATTTTTAAATCACAGAAATGAACATCAGAAGGAAAGCTATAAGCAAGACAGTTTTAAAAGTAAAATACTCAAGTTACATATATATGTATACATAGATGTGTATCTATATATATGTACATATATACTTGAAAATAAACCTCATTATGTATTCTACTTTGTATATAAAAATACTTGTCATTTAATGTTTAAGTTCAGAATTTTTAAAATCATAATATGCTAAAATCTATATAAACTTCATCTCCAACATTCCCTTCTACTAATTTAGTAATTCTGTAAGCAAAGGAAATGAGGTTAGTTTGGCATGACCTGCTCTTAATGAAGCCATGCTGGCTCTTTGCTGTCACTGCTTCCCTTTTTAGATAGATGTTCATCAAACATTTCCTTAATTCTTTAAAAATTTTCAGAAATCAAAGTCAAACTCATTGGACTCTAGTTTGAAGACTCTACTCTCTTCCCTTTTTTGGAAACTAGGACTGGATTTTCCCTTCTCCAGTTTTGTAATGATTCTCCTGCTTTCCGTGATCTTTCAGACATCATTGACAATGATAAAATAATCATATCTGCCAGTTCTTTTCAAACCCAAGGATGTAGCTCATCTGGGCCAGGTGACTTGAATTAATCAATGTTAGCTGGATACTGTTTTACTATCTCCTTACCTAATTCAGGTATCAACTCACTATTTGTCATTTTGTCCTGCTATTTCCAATTTTAAAGTCATTCTCTTTTGCAGAGAAAATAGAAGCAAAGTAAGTGTTGAACAGCTTTGTCTTTTCTCTTTTGTCATTTATTCAGTTCACTCCAAGTAAAGATCCTATCTCTACTTTGATGTTCCTCTTTCTTCCACTATTCCTAAAAAAAAGGGGAACTTATTCTTAGCTTCTGTCAGCAACCCTAGCTCATTCTGAGCATTCTACTTCCTGACACTATTTTTAAAAGATCCTGCCACACCCTCATGTTCATCCTCTATCATCTAGCCTTCTTTCCATCTTTTGTACATTTCTTTTGAAAATCTAATCTGGTTGCTGAATTCCTTATTCATTTGCCTTGGTCTCTTCAGACAAATTTCATTTTCCCTCCTCCTTGGAAATATTTCTCTTTGAGGCTTTGGAATTTCCTTTTTGAGCATCTCTCATCCTTTCTGAGCTGACTTTCTCTGAAGCATTCTAGTCCATGAGGTGCTACCTATCTTTCCTTTAAGGTTTTTGAAATCTGCTTCTCCCACAGCTAGGTTGAACGTCTCATGTCCAGATTTCCTCTCTTTGTCAGACTCTATGGTCGATTCCCTCCGTGGGTTCCATCCCAGTAAATAATTGTTCTTAATTAATGAGTATCTGATCCAGAATTGAATTTCTCCTTACTGTTTCCTCCAACTTTTGAAAGATGAAATTATCCCTAAGAGGAACTAAGAAGGTATTAGCTGCTCCTCTTTCAGCACAATTCTAGCACATCCCAGTAGTGCCCATCACTACTATATCATGCCTCTGTGCCAAGTTTATGATCTCTCATATATTATCACCCCCCCCTGCTGCCCACTGACATGCTGCCACCCTGGTTCAGACTCTAATCAACTCAGGCCTGGACTATTGCAATAAATACCCTTTGAGTTGGCTTCCCTGATTCAAGTCTCTTTCCACTCTAGTTCACACTCCACTCAGTTACCAAAATTATATAACCATGTCACACCTTCTCCTTAGCTCCAACTCCCATTCAATAAATTCCAGTGGCTCCTATTTTCTCTAGATTCAAATGGAAAATCCTCTTCTTGGCTTTTGAAGCCCTTCATAACCTGAACTCTTCCTACTTTTCAGGTCTTCTGACAATCTACTCCATGTACTCTGCCATCCAGTGACACTGGTCTCTTTGTTGTCCCTTGGACATGAAACTCTGTCTCCTAACTGAGCATTTTCACTGGCTGTACCAAATGCCTTGCATGTTTTTCCCACTCATCTCTGCCTCCAGGCTTCACTGGCTTCGTTCAAGTCTCAACTAAAGTGTTATCTTCTGCAAGTAGCTTTTACTAGATCCCCTTAACCCTGCATATATCTGATTTGTGCATAGTTGTTTGCATGTTGTCTCCCTCATTAGACTGAGATCCTTGAGGGCAAGGATTGTTTTTGCCTTTCCCCGTATCTTTGAGTGCTTAGCACAGTTCTTGCAATATTCTAAACATTAAATAAATGATTATTGACTATTTCACAAATCCTTCATTTAATTCCTCTTTTTGTCCAAGTCATCTATAGTATATTCCAGGGAGAGGAGGATAATTTCTGTATCTCCTTCCTTTGATTTTTATCCAAATAGTCTCCATCATGCTTTCCCATATTCAGATGCCTTCTTAATATATAATGTGGTATATTTACCTAATCTCCCCTTTTATTTATCTTTTTTTCTTAATAACTTATACCCATCCAGATTCTTAGTCTAGTCATGGGCTTTATCCCTCCAAGTCCCAGTGATATATTTGAGGTTAAATATGCTCCATTTGGATTAAGCCCCCAAATTTTCTGTCTTACCTCACTAGTAATTTGATCTCTGACATACCTCACTAGTTCAAACCCCTCCAAGACAGTAACAATTTTATTCTCCTTATTTACCTCAAATCCTTTACTCTTCTCTCTCTATTTCTTCCACAACCTTCTCCCTTGGAAGACTGAAGTAAAATGAGGGAGTTTCCTCCTTCCCTTAGTGGTTTTCTCTCACAAATAACCCAAGGTCAATGGATAGATTTCAGGAGGGTTCATGAGCTTTAGGGGGTGTAGTGTCAATGCAATATTCACAGCACCGATGGTAACTATGGATATGCTGGCACAGCTCTCAATAACAAAATATAACAGATTCTTCATATAGAAGACAGAAGCAAAACATTTATTCAGACACCAGAAAGCCAAATCCTAACACCAAGAAACTGAATCCATCATAGCAATAAAGAAGTTAATAAGCCAGGAGCAGCAGGGAGCCACAATAACAAACAAATTTATAGCCTTATCACAAACAAACACTCACAAGCCTAGCTCTCTCCTTTGCTTCAAAATTATTCAACTGATATTAAAAGAGCAAATAATCTGTTAGCTCTCCCAGTCAATGGAACTCTGCAACTAACAAATACTCTAAATTTCCCCATCAGTTCACATCCTCATTTTTCCTAAAACTACCCAAGTTCTTTGATGTTAAAAGGTTGCCCACTCTGCAACTTCTCCATATTGAAAGTTACTCCTAAGGAGACAGTGTCCCTTGAGGAGGAGGGTATTAATAGAGTAAGACTGAAATTCTTTTACTACTTTTTCTAATTCCTACTCATCATTACTCCTTATTTGATTCTCCTCTCTATCTCTCAAATTTTGTTGAGGTCTAATGCATTCTCCAAAGAAATCTCTGACTCAGAAAGTATGCTTTCTACCTAGAGCTTATTAGCCCTCACCTCTATTAACATTGCCTTCTTCACTTGTATGATTAACAAATGCATTAGTCTTTCTTCTGCCTTCTAGACAGTATCTTTTAAAAATTTTATTTAGTATTTAATTTTCCCCAATAACATTTCAATTTTAACTTTCTTTTTTTGCCTTTTGGAGGGCAATTGGGGTTAAGTAACTTGCCCAAGGTTACATGACTAGTTTGTGTGTGTGTGTGTGTGTGGGTGTTAAGTGTCTGAGGCCAGAACTGAACTCGGGTCCTTCTGACTCTGGGCCAGCACTTTACTCACTGTGCCACCTAGCCACCCTTAACTTTCATTTTTAAAACTAATTCTCTCCCTTCCTCACTTCCTACCCACCTCATTGAGAAGGAAAGCAATTCCATATAAGTTTTACATGTGTAGCATGCAAAACATATTAGTCATTGTTGTGAAAAAAAACATAGATAAAAAACTCAAGAAAAATAAAGGAAGTTTAAAAAGTATGTTACAATTTGTATTCAGAAACTCTTAATTCTTTCTCTCAGGATGGATAGAATTTTTCATCATAAATCCTTCAGAGTTGTCTTGGATCATTGTATTGATGAGAATTGCTAAGTCACTTACAGCTGATCATCTTATAATATTGCTGTTACTTTATACAGAGTATGTTTCTCTTTACATCAGCTCATGTAAGTCTTTCCAGGTTTTTCTGAGAGCATCCTGTTAATGATTTCTTATAGCACAACAGTATTTCATTACAATCACATAGCATAATTTGTTCAGGTATTCCCCAATTTATGAGCATTCTCCCAATTTCCAACTCCCTGCCACCAGAAAAGATCTGCTACAAATTTTTCCATAGATATAGGTCCCTTCCCCTTTTACTTTCCTGTAGGGTAAGATAGGTTTTTTTATACCCAAATTAGAGTGTAAATTATTCCTTCATTGAGCCAAAGATCACTCACTTCCCCTCCACTGTAGAAACTTTTCCTTCCCTCATTTATTTAAGATAATTTTACTCCATTCTACCCCCTTCCTTTCCTTTTCTCCCAGTTCATTCCTTTCTCACTCCTTAATTTTATTTTTTAGATATCATCTCTTCATATTCAACTCACACCTGTACCTTCTGTCTATAAATGCTTCTTCAAACTACCATAATAATGAGAAAGGTTTTGTGAGTTACAAACATCATCTTCCCATGTAGGAATGTAAACAATTTAACTTTATTAAGCCCCTGATGATTTCCCTTTCCTATTTATCTTTTTTTTTTTTGCTTCTCTTGACTCTTTGTCAATCAAATTTGAAAATCAAATTTTCTATTCAGCTTTAGTTTTTTCATCAAGAATGCTTGTAAGGGGGGTGGCTAGGTTGCGCAGTGAGTAGAGCACCAGCCCTAGAGTCAGGAGGACCTGAGTTCAAATCTGGCCTCAGACACTTAACAAAAAAACTAGCCATGTGACCTTAGGCAAGTCACTTAACCCCAATTGCCCCCCCCAAAAAAGAAAAGAATGCTTATAAGTTCTGTATTTCACTGAATATTCATTTTTTCCCCTGAAGGGTCATACTCAGTTTTGCTGGGTAGGTGATTATTGGTTGTAATCCTAACTCCTTTGCCCTCCAGAATATCATACCCTGAGCTTTGATCCTTTAATGTAAAAGCTGCTAAATCTTGTATTATCTTGACTGTGGTTCCACAACACTTGAATTGTTGTGGTTTTTTTTCTGGCTGCTTGTAATATTTTTTTCCTTGACTTGGGAACTCTGGATTTCAGCTATAATATCCCTAGGAGTCTTCAGTTTGGATCTCTTTCAGGAGGTGATCAGTGAATCCTTTCAATTTATATTTTACCCTCTGGTTCTAGAATATCAGGGGCAGTCTTCCTTGGTAATTTCTTGAAAGATTATGCCTATGTTCCTTTTTTTTTTTTTTTGCTTTTTGGAGGGCAATTGGGGTTAAGTAACTTGCCCAAGGTCACATGGCTAGTTTTTGTGTATGTGTGTTAAGTGTCTGAGGCCGGATCCGAACTCAGGTCCTCCTGACTCCAGGGCCACCGCTCTACTCACTGCACCACCTACCTGCCCCGCTATGTTCCTTTTTTGATCATGGACTTCAATAGGCCTGGATCTATTTTCTCTCCTGGATCTATTTTCCAGGTCAGTTGTTTCTCCAATGAGATATTCCATGTTGTCTTCTATTTTTTTTCATTCTTCCAGTTTTGCTTTATTGTTTCTTGGTTTCTCATAAAGGCATTAGCTTCCATTGTTTGCTCCATTCAAATTTTTAAGGAATTATTTTCTTCAGTGAACTTTTGTACCTACTTTTCCATTTGGCCAATTCAACTTTTTAAGGAGGGTTTTTTTTTTTCCTTCAATGAATTTTTGTGCCTGTATTTCCACTTGGTCAATTCTGTTTTTCAAGGCATTTTCTTCATTGGCTTTTTGTACCTCTTTTATCATTTGGCCTAGTCAGTTTTTTAAGGGGTTATTCTCTTCAATATTTTTTATCTCCTTTACCACGCTGTTGACTCTTTTTTTTTTCATTATTTTCTTGCCTCCCTTTCATTTCTCTTCCCAATTTTTCTTCTGCCTCTCTTCATTTTCAAAATCCTTTTTGAGCTCTTCCATGACCTAAGACCAATTGATATTTTTTCTTGGAAGCTTGGGATGTTGGAGATTTTACTTTGTTGTCTTCTTCTGATTATATATTTTGATTTTCATTGTTACCATAGTATCTTTCTATAGTCAGAATTTTTCCCATTGTTCGCTCGTTTTCCCAGCTTATTATTTCTTGACTTTTAACTCTTTGTTATAATGGGGCTCTGCTTCCTGGGTGGAAGGCACACTGTTCCAAATTTTAGGGGTTTTGTGCAATTGTTTTCAGAGATAATTCTAGGGACCTATAAATTTTCAGTTCTTCCAAGGTTGTATGATCTAAGGAGAGGTGTTTACTACTGTCCTGACCTGTGCTCTGGTCTGTGAGTGACCATAAACACTCTTTTCTGCCCTGGAACTGTGATGAGGGTTCCTGCTCCACTGTGGCTATAAGTGTTCCTCCTCACTCTGGGACTGCCATCCAGGACTGTTACCCAGATCTGAGTATGGGCAAAGGAGCAGAGTCCTGCCCCCAGTGCCAGCAAAGAGATACTTGCAATCTTCTGATCACTTGATTGACCCCCTCACTATTTGTGGGCTGAGAGCTATAGAAGCAGCCACTGCCATTGCTGATTCAGTAGCTCCCAAGGCCTGCTCCTGGTTTACTGGGGCTGGGTCTGCACTGGCATGGCCTGCACTGGACTGGGTTCCATTCTCACACAGGCATAACAGACCTTTCTTGCTAACCTTCTAAGTTGCCTTTGGCTGAAAAGTATTTTACCCCATCCTTTTGTGGATTCTGCCATTTCAGGAATTGTTTTATGGCATTATTTAAAGGTGTTTGGAGGGGCTTAGGGGAGATGTCAGGTGAGTCGCTCCTTTTTCTCAGTCATCTGGGCTCCACATCTAGACATTATCTTTAATGAGTAAAATGCTCATTCATGTATGCTTCTAATTGTCTAATATACAAGGACAATTTATTCTCACTTTCTAGCAATCTAGTCAATAAGCATTTTTTGGTGTGTACTGTTTTAAGGTTAAGAACAGGGAACTCTGCTAATCCATCCTACCCAGAGCTGCTAAAAAAAATCCAAAGAAATTTTTTTCTTTCTTAAATCAACTCCTCAAACATACTTCATCTTGATTGCACAAAATAATTAGGAATTTTCTCCTTATCCCACAAAAGGGCTTCCCATATGTCTTAAAAAATTCTTTTGGCCACAGGGAATAAACATTCTCTTTCTGGTCTGCACACTAGCCAAGGATCCCATTCTTCCATAATACCCTCCCCCTACATAAAAATAAATTTAACTTCAATAAATAAACAAGAACCTGCCAACTCATTTTTTTCTCTCTAAAAATACTATTTGTCATATAGGATGGCTCTCTGGGATGGGGATGAGGAAGCATATATGGTACACCATTGTGATGTAAGAAACAGAAAACATAAATTGTTTATAAACAAACCTGTCAATTTATGCCAATTTTTCTGGTTCTAAGCTAGGTCAACCCAGTGATTCAGGCTCAAAGGATAAAATACAATGTGACACTTGCAGATGGTCAATACATAATAAAACAGTATATTAATTAAGAGATTATAAGTATCTACTTCAAAGTTAAAAGAATATAAAATGCTATTCTCCTTTGTGTGATAGTCACCAGATCATGAATTCATGAAGGTGATCTGTAGCATTTGGAGCTCAGGAATCTTTTCTGAAACAATTTCCCTGTAGACTAGGTTCCTTTATGGTTTAAGTAGAAAAAGTCAACTGGTTTTCTATCTCTTTAAAGGACCAGCCTACTTCACTTGATGAAGGAACAATTGTCTAGTATACAGTATGCTGGGTAAGGCTACCCATAGAGAAAGAAGAAAGATGAATGAGGGGCAGGGGGAAAAGGTGAATCAGGGAGAAGAGGTTCTGGCCTTAGCTTGGGGTATATAAACACAATCCTGGTCTCAACTATGTACAGGCATGAAAGCTTAGTTGTTCCTTCCTAGTGATGCACTCACACACACACACACATTGCTAGCCATTGACCACCTACACAAAACCCACACAGCTCTCACCACATTCCATTTTGGGAAGAGTATAACAATTTAGCTCTGGAGTTCAGATATGATCCTAACAGTTCTTTGATGGAGAGCCCATTTTTATCTATCGGATTCTCTCCCTGTCTCTTTCTCTGTCTCACTTTCCTCTTCCCTCTCTGTCTCTGTCTCACTTTTCCCATCTCTCTGACTTTTCATTTACAATATTGAAGCTCACAAATCAGAAGCTGCTGTGATCATTTTACCTTAAGCTGGCATTTAGTGTTGATTAAACAGAAATTTAAATAATCTTTAAAAGCAGACCAGCTTTGGATTTAACATATGTTATGCTGATGAGGAAAAACTCAAGAGTAAGAAAATTCAAGAAACTTTTCCCTTTTGCAGAAGAAAGTTTAGAACAATCAGTCCAACCCAGACATGCCTCTCTTCTGCGGGCCTCTGGCTTCTCTCCATCAGTCTCAGCAGGTGAGCAGGGGTGGGGGTCCAATGGTAGTTCAACACCAACTTAATCAGCCCTAGAGCTCACTCCCTATCTCCACTTCCCGCCCCCACTCCAGTCTGTAGACCATTTCTTTTAGTTGCTCAAACTCTCTCCATTAGTATAGGTAATAAGCCAACTTCCTCTAGAGGAACTTTGTCCTAACCTTTGTCCCCTTGTACCTTTCAGGGCTGCTGTGAGGACCAAACGATATAATATTTTCAAAGAGCTAAGCACAGTGTCAGGTACACAGCAGACTATAAAAACTTATTTCCTTCCCTTTAACTTCCCCTTGCTTCATTAGATTTCTACCCCCCTCAAATTTCAGGATTAGGAAAGAGCAAATTGCCTTTTCCAGGGGCACTGATAATTTTTCTGTTCCCATGTAATAGTCGAGTCCCTTCACTCTCTTAGTCCCTTTGACTCAGATGACCTTGAAATTAGGGTTTTATGCATCTGGGAGCCACATTCAGGAAGTTCTTTTCCTTCTGGCACCATTGGGCCCATGACATGGTATAGTGGGAATAAGGAGGTTAATTTATAATAATCAACTAAATTCTGTTTTAAGCCTCCATTTTATGACTCTTTGTTATACAATTTGGTTTTCTGTCATAAGATGAGCTCTTGTATATAGTTTGTTAATGACGTATTCCCCCAGATTTGGTAAACAACTGATAAACATTTGCTAATAATGTTAGCTTAGATTGATAGTTTCCCTTCATCATAAGCTTAGGTACTTGTTCACTAATCAGAACTTAGCTGTAACTTGTAAATACCCTTAGTAAGAACCATAAACACTCACCAGAAGCCTCAGTCATCAGCTTATTTCTGGATTTCAACTAGGGCAGACTCCTGTGCTCCCCCATTCTTAGAAATGGTAGCATCCCCTATTAGTTCAGAAGCAGTGATAATAGACAGAGACTTACTAGAATGCCACCTATGAAGTAGGTACACAGCCTCAGACTAGTCTGAGAGACCATGGGTACCACCACAAGACACATACTTGCCAGGAGCTACAGGAATCAGATTATTGCTTTCTTTATAGAATTTGAGGTCTCTATTATTGAATTGTCAATAAATTTGATTGACTGTATTGATAAGTATTAGTCTTACTAGTTTAACTTCAGCTCTAATAAGCCTACATAACAATAAATCAGTTTTAGTGACCCCTGAAAATGGAATTTAAAACTATCATAAAAGACTTTGTGCTCCAAGACTTTAAGGGAGAGAGAAGGGGGGAGGGGGAGAGAGAGAGAGAGAAACAGAGAGAGTCAGAGACAGAGAGAAAGAGAGAGACAGAGCGGGAGACAAGAGAGACACAGACACAGAAGAGATATAGAGACAAAGATACAGAGAGAGAGTAAGAGAGAATTTTGTTTGTGTTTTTTTATATGTAATATGGAATAGTGATGGAAAACTCAAATAGAAAAGGATCCTTGCTAGCTGCATATTGACTTGGAAAAACCACAAATTAACATTATCTGTGTCATATTGTACTTTCATTTATTTTATTAAACATTTCCCTATTACATTTAAATTTGGTTTAGGCCTCTGTCTGTATGCCCTTCTTTCCTCCTACCCTCATGAGTTTGAAAGATCAGATATTGAGTTTATGCTGTGAGCATTGCCTGTATTCTGTAGATCTGGTTAAATTCAACTGTCCTTTTTCCTGTTGTTTGATCAGCCAAAAGAAAATGGGTGAGAAAATTAAGAATTTTCATAGCTTGCAGTGTCTCATCTCAGTTCTTAATTCATCTAAGTTCCTAATTCTGGTCAAGTTGGGAATGCAGAGAGGAAAAAATAAAAAAGAAGATACTTTTTTCCATTTGCAGATAATAACAAGAACTAAAAAAACAAAATAAAACAAAATTTGTGACTGGTATAATCTATTTAATGTGTATTCCAAATTATAATGAGCCTGTGGTTTTAATGTTTTTACATATACTGAAATATCCTAGTGAGTTTGGGGGGGGGGGCTGCAACTCCTTAGGATTATTAAAAGTTGAAACTTTATGGAATTTGCATACAAACAGCACCCAGATCTCTCTATCACTCTCTCCCTTCCCTGGAGAGTGAAATATTTTATTGCTTTAGTGTAGGGGAAGAAGATAATTTCACCAGGTGGAGAATGCTCAGCCCTTAAATAGAACTAAAGCCAATTTTACAATTTTGTCTCCAGTGACTCCAAAAACAGAAAATACAAGGCAAGTTGTTTTGAAGTTTGAAGCTGTAGTCTTATCTGGTGCTTAAGAACTGCCTAGTGTAGCTATTAATTCTTCTCTCTAGCTTGGAAAGAAAAGAAAGCTTAAATCAAACAGGCAAATGATTTGGAAGGAGGCAAAGTTTCATTTTAGGAGAGCGCTTTACCTGACACCTGTGGTCACCTGTGAATGATTCAATAGTAAAACAGGCTTTGCACATGCCCAGATCACCTAAGATGGAGGCATCCATGTGGGAGGTGGATGGGACCTGTTTCTGGGAGAAGATACGCTACATCTCCCTACCATGTGAGTGGGAACAGGTTCTTCCCATTGGTTGTGTAGCTAGAACAGGCTTTATCTTCAAAACTACCAGATTGGGACAGTCAGTCTGTCTTTCTCTCTTTCCAGCACCAACCATAGGCTAAGGTCTTCTTCGGCCATGGCATGGTCCCCATGCACCAAGCTGGATGTAGGGCAAAGAAACCCTAGATAGGAAGGATTGGCTCAGAAGGCAACATTGATAGTTATCTGTCTCCTATTATGATGTCCTCCTGACCCCTGAAGTGGCTACCTTCCTTCTCCACCCCACTTTTCTCAGCAAGGGGTCAACTGTGTCCAGGGAGGATTAACACTTCTGGTATAAGGGCTAACTCTCACCTGTGGTTTCAAGAAGCTGTAGCATAAGCAGCAGCCACACCCCAGTAAAATTGCCTAGGCAGACAGGTTCAGAGTAACCAAAGGGCCTTAAATCCATCAGTGAGTTAGGGGGATGTCTATTCCAAAAATGTGAAGACATTCCCAGTGGAATGGGTAGATGAGAACAATTTGTTCCAACAGCCATGAAGGTGGCTGAAGCAGGTGCTGTGTAGCACTTAGAGTTTGGTCAAATATGGAAGACACCAAGGTCATCCACTGCATCCCAGGCCACCACCAGTGTTCCTGACTTCTGTCTTTTCACTGGACTTTGATGACCCTGGAAGGGGGAGTGAATGTAATGACTTAATGGTTATATTTTGATCCCTCCTGGCTCAGAGCTAATGTCAATAGTAACTGTTTCTCTTTTGACCAGCAACTCTGAGGGTCTTCCCTCCCAGTTTAATTGTTTTTTTTTTTTTTTTTATTAAAGGGTTCATCCCTTGACTCGCTTCTTTAAGAGGCCTATTCACTGAATGGGCTTTACCCACTCAAAGTGAGAACCTGAAAAGGGCCAGGGTTTTCCCATTGCAACCTGGGCCATCTCCAGTCATCCTGATGAATATCTGGCCACTGGACCCAGATGGATCTGGAGGAAAAAGTGAGGCTGGTGACCTTGCACAGCCCTCCGTCACTCAAATCAAAGTCAACTATAAGTCATATCATCATTTCCCTGATGTCATGGTCCTCTTCAAGAATGAAGGACAAACACAACAATAAATACACACCCAAGTCAAGACTTCACCCTAGGATGTCACTGGTCCTCTTAAGAACATTGATATGAGAGCTAAGAAAGTTTTCAGTTTTTATCTTATCTTCAAGGGCATTTACATTTTAACAGGGAAATCCTAAACACTGAAAAAAAAAGTTTTAAAACTCTTAGGAATATACAGTTAGTTATCCCTTCTCCATCAACTTTTCAATACATGGCAGGTTGGCATAAAAGATTACTATAAATGGGAATTTGGGGGCAGTTTTATGGAAGCCACAGACTATATGCAAAGTCCAGCAGGTTCTTTAAACACAGAAAAAGTTTAGAAACTCAGAAATGCTTGACCCAAATTTTAACAAGCTATTGTAAATACCCCCATAAAAGAAAAAGAAAAAATCTGACTTGTTTTCTGGTAGGAAGAGAAGGCCACAAAATTTTATGCAGATTTTCCAGATGGCAAGGGTGCCACACTCTACCTTTAGAGACAGAATTTCATTTATGGAGTAGCTAAGTGGCAAAGTAGCATGATAGCTAGAACTTGGGACTTGGAATCAACAACACCTGAGCTCCAAGTCTGCCTCAGGCATTCAGTTTCCTCAAGTAAACTGAAAGGGGAAAAATAGCACCTGCCTCTGAAGGGTTTTTGTGAGGGTCAGATGAGATAATACATGAAGAGACCTGTAAACTTCAAAGTGCTATGTAAATATTAGCTATTATTGTTATTAAAGGGACGGTAACATTGGAGGTGAGGAAGGGGGAGGTGAAAAGATGAGCAAAGTCTTTCCAGAAAGCTTTTAAGTTGCACTATGGATACAGTGGTTTCCTCTTCCTGCTGTTAAGACCAGTCCTTGTTAGAGGTGAAATAAATAAACTAGAAATGGTTGAATACAACAGGGAGCCGTGCTAAATCCAAAAAAAGAAACTCTTCTATTTGGCTTTTAAAAGCCCTTCACAAAGTTGGCTCTTTTCTACCTTTCCAGTCATATATTTTACTCCCCTCCACAGCTATCCAGCAACACTGACCTTTTCACTGTTCTTCACAAATGACATCTGATCCCCCAACTCCACACCTTTTCACCACCACCACCACCACCCTCCCCCCACTCCATACCTCTGCCTCCTGGTTTCTCTGGCTTCCTTCAAGTCTCAGCTAAAATTTCACCTTCTACAAGAATACTTCTCCTGATTCCCCTTAATTGTTAGTACATTCCCTCTGAGATTATCTCCAGTGTACCCTGTATATATCTTATAGATAGTTATTTTCTTGTTGTCTCCCCCTTCAGAGTGTGAGCTCCTAGAAGGCTGGGGCTGTTTTTGCCCTTCTTTGCATTCCTAGCATTTAATAAATGCTTGTGGACTTGACTTGAGAAAACCCACTCAGTTCTTCTTCAGGTCAAGACAGGAGGAGCCAAGACAGATATCGTCTTACTCCTCACAAAAGAAAATAGTAGAGATTCTATAATGCTCACTTTTCATTGGAATAAAATCTTGGGAGCTCTAGGTTATATCAACATGACTGCTTGTATACAGAGAGAACCAGAAAATCATAGAACACCTAAACTAAAAAGACCATTGGAAAGAATCTAGTTACCTCTACCCCCCCACTTCTCCCCTCCCGGTCTTACAGGTAAAGCAACTGAGTCTAGAAAAGTGATGAGATTTGTCCAAGATCATCCAGAGATTTAGGGTCAGAGCAAGTACCAAAGTTTTGGTGTCCTGCTCACAGAATCGCAGATTTAAAGTTGTACTTCAAATGTCATCTATTCCAGTCCTCTCATTTTACAAATGAGAAAACTGAATCCCAGAAAAGTTAGACCATATAGGCCACATAAATAGCAAAGTCATGATTTGAAACTGGGTCCTCTGTCTCAAAATCCAGAACTCTTTCCCTTGACTTCCTCAGATTACTGAAGGGGGAGAATATTCCTGATTTGGTTGAATCCAAAGCTTTTTAGTTCCTCACCTCTTCCTAACTTCATTTTGCACTTTGTGGGACTCCTCACAGCTTCTTGGGGAAACTTAAATGTATAAGGCTTCTTCTGACTTGTTTTAATTGGCTGACACCTGAAATCATTAGGAATTCCACTCAGAAGTTCCAGACCTAACTGCCAGACTGACAAAAAGTAGAAATGGTAGTTCTCAAAACTGAAGAGTCAGGCTTATAGTCAAAGAAATGAAATCTTATAGTAACGTAGATATGCTAATCAGTCCAGAGGTTCTTTCCACCTGGACTATTTCTTTCTTTCTTTCCTTCTTTTTCTTACCCTGGGAAAAAGAGGAAGGGAAGAGTACAATTTCCCTTTCCTTTGGCCTATGTTGTTTTAAAATTTTGGAGAAGTAGCACTGATGCACTTTGCTCCTCCTCAGAACTCTGGAGATGTGACAGGCACTCATTTTTCCCCTGCCATAACCCATCAATCAACAGAAATAGATGGCATGGGCTACACAAAACTGGTGAGGATCAAATAAGATATTTGTAAAGTGCTTGACACTATACATATATGTGTGTGTATATGAACATATGTGTGTATATATGAATATATATGTGTGTATACACACATATGCCCATGCATATACACACATATACATACATATGTGGTATATGTGGATAGATGATAGATAGATAGATAGATAGATGATAGATTAGTTGTATAACAATGAACAAATCATTAAACTTTGAGCCCCAGTTTCATCATTTATGGGGATAACCATAGTAATGACCTCACACAATTGTTATAAGTTTCAAATGAGATGATCTATCAAAAATGTTTTTTGGTCTGGAATATATATGTGTGAGTGGGTGGGTGTCTTCTGGAATGTGTGTATGCGTATGTTTTCTGTTTAGAAGTTTGAGATAGCTTTCTTGATCTTTTTTCTCTCATGGCATTCAAGTTTTTTTTTTACTTGTTCTAGGATACCTATAACCCTTGTATTGTCTCTATGCATTCTGTCTTCAAGACCAGTATGTTTTGCTTGTATAGAGATCATATTGTCTTTTAACATTATTGCTTCTTGCTTCTATTCTTCCAGATTGTCCTTCACTTCTGTGATTTTACAATCCCAATCAATTCTGTTCTCTTTTGTTTCTTTGGTGAAGTTTACCACCATGAATTCAAGGTTTTCTGTTCTTCCAGTTATTTCTGCTATACAGGCCATAAATTCTGCTTTTATTATTCTTAATTCTTACTGGCTGACCAGGTCTTACCATGTCACTTTCCTACTCAAAAATCCTAAGTTGCTCTCAATTGCCTCCTAGGACAAAATATAAACTCTTATTCCTTAAATAAACTCTTCTGAATCATTCAAGAACATCCTGCTGTGGTTTCATGCTCTCCTGAAAATCCACCATCCTTTGTCTCCTCAGGTGCTGATACATTTCCCTTTGTTTTGCAACATTTTATTCATAGATATCTGGAATCTTTAGATGATCTAGAGCTCATATTCGTTCTACTACCAATATCTTCCTTGCTGGTTTATCTGCTTGTTCTTAAGGTCTCTGAATTCTCTTCCTCTTTAGGTCTTTGGTAATTTCAGTATTTTTTCCTTATATTCCCCTATCACTCATTTTCTGACTCCTCCTTTGATGGTAGTTCCCCTGAGCTGGGAAATTCACTTTTCTCTAGCTTCAGTTTCTGCTGCAAGAGACTCCTGAGAGAAACAGAAACAGAACTGGCTTAGGTTAGTGACAGTTCCTTTTCTTCAAGTCTAAAGGAGCCCTTCATGCATGCTGGTGCCCTCTCCCGCCTATGCTTTATTTAAATAAAGTGTTTTGGTATACCCTATATTGTAATACCAATAGTCATGATGTTTGTGTTTAAGATGATTTTTAGAACTCCTCTGTGTCTTATGGCATGTGCTTTTTGTGTTGTGGGGAGAAAGAAACAATTAAAAGTTTGGAGACCCTGGAGGGCAAATGTTGAGCCAGCATTTAGAAACCAGGGCTATAACTAGCAAAGGAATAGAGAGTGTAAGGTGTGATTTCTTCATGGGAGGAACCATTTCCATGGTTATAATCTCATTATTTATTTATTTTTCATTCATACAAAATAGTAGAATTTCAGAATTGGAAGGGACCTCAGGAGCTCTTTAATTCAACCTATACCTGTAATGTTAAGGGAATTTGAAGATTTTCCCTGCCCCTTACTAGGCCCATGTGACCTGCTTTGAGCTGTGCCCCAGTCTATAGCTGATTCACACAGAGCTCAGTATGGAAGGAGTTTACCCAACAGAGCATGAGCAGAGAGCAGGAAGGGTAGAGCAGGAATTGGGAGAGTGAGGTGGAGCTGAGAGAGAGAAGAAGCAGAGAGAATCAGAGCAGCTAGAATGGGTGAGAGAGGGGCATTTTGCCTAAGGGAGCTTGTTTGTGGGGAGGCCTGATGGAGGGAAGGCTTGGGGATGGCAGTGTTACCTGCACTGGTAATGTGTACCAACTTCTTTATTACAATGGTGGACTTGGCTTTCTGGTATATGAATAAATATCTTGATTTTGTCTTCAAAGAAGAGAGTCTGTTATATCTCATGATTCAAACCTGGAAATATGCCTGCATTTTCATAGCAGCCACTGTGGGTATCTCATTGGCAATATAATACCATAACATGAGTCCTCTTGATTTCCATTAAGTACTCATCCAGTCTTTGCTTGAAGATCTTCAGAAGGTCTAGAAGATTATTGTAGCAAAGGACTTGAAACTGAAGTAGTATGCATCAGGTGGAAAGTGACTGAACCAAGTCATCATATATGAATGTAATGGAATATTATTGCCACCTATGAAATGACAAAAAAGGTAGGTTTAAGAGAAGCCTCATTAGACTTATATGAATTGATATAGAATGAAGTGAGAAGACCAGATCAATTTATATAGTTAGAAACAGTATCATAAGGAAAAAACTGCTCTCCCCATCCTCACCCCTTCATCCCTTTATCTCTAGAGATGGTCAGTCATGTAGAAGCAGGTTAGAGTCTCTTGGTTTGAGAGAGAGCAACCATGGAGAGAATGACAATGTGAGCAAGGGGTGGGAATAACTGAACTCCAGAATTCAGAAGAGCTCCTCTCAGATATGGAACAGAAAGAGAGTGAGTCATGATAAAAAAAATTAACCCAGGATATTTGGATGTTAATATAAAACCAATTCATAAAAAAGAAAGGATTCACAAACACAACAGGAAAAAGTAAAAGACCTAATGAGAAGGAATTGCCTCTTTAGCAATGCCAAGTTCATTTCTGTTCTGGGGGAGACCAAATTTGTCAAGGAGTACTGAAAGGCTAGAGGGTAGTATAGGTTCCTGCAGTGGAAAGGAGGGGGGTTCAAAGGAGGAAAGGATAATGTCTTGATTGTTAAATGTTCCTGGAAGTCTTCATTATTATTATGCATTCCTGTGAGTCCTCTGTGTTTTATACATTTGCTTCATGGGGTATTTTATGATTATGCTCTATTTGGCTGTTCTTCATATGATACTGTTAGCTTGAGTGCTTGCATGAGAGCTGGGGACCTTCTTTCCAATTCGTGGAGATCTAGCCTTGAGATACATTCTCAGATTTCCTGAGAAAACTCTGAGTATTAGCAAAATGAGCCAAAGATAGATCACTTGACCTATTATCCCCTAAAGTCCTTATCTCTCCTTCCTTTCACAGTCAAACTAGAAAACATTGTCTACCCTTGTTGCCTCCATTTCTTCTCACTCATTTCTCAACCCTCTGTAATCTGGCTTCTGATCTTATTATTTAACTGAAACTGCTCTCTCCAATATCTTAATTACCAAACCTTCCAGGGAAGATTTCTCAGCCTTCATTGTTCTTGATCTCTCTGCTATGTTTAACAGTGTTGAGTACCTTTTCTTCCTAGATAATCTCTCTTCTCTGGGTTTTCATGATATTGTTCTCATTTGGTTATCTTTCTATCCATCTGACTGCTCCTTCTCAGCACCCTTTGCTGGGTCATCATTCATGGTTTTCCCACTAAATTTGGGTGTTACTGGTAAGCTCCATCCTAAACCCTCTTTTTTTTCTTTACATTCTCTTTCAGTGACCTCATCAGCTCCCATGGGTTCAGCTACTGTCCCTAAATATCACTTCAAGATCTATATATACATCTCTAGCCAAGCCTCTAAGCCAAGTATTTTGTATTAGTGTCCCTTTTAGAGATCTCAGGTTCAACATGTGATCTTTCCCTTCAAATCTATCCCTCTTTCTAACTTCTCAATTGTCTTGAGGACACCACTATCCTTCCAGTCACCAGTCTTTGCAACTGTAGTCCTCATTATCCCTCACCCTACATATCTAATCAGTTGCCGAGTATTATTCTTCCTGTTTACATATCTATCTTCTCCTCTTCCCCCTTAGTCCTTTTTTTCTTTGCATATTTTAGGAAGCTGGTGCTATTGGGAACTCAGTTTTCACAGCTTTCTTTAATTGTTATTTTTGGCACAGGTGGTTGAAATGACCCTTACCACTTCAGGAAAGAATTATGCTTTCTAGATAGAAAAAAAAAAAAAAAACACCTTTACACCTTACAGATTGTAAAATCTGTCTTACAAATGCTAACTGGGAATTACTACTCCACCCCTTCCCCTGAGGATAATTCCATAGGTCTTTAGATTTAAAACATGTACAAATCCACATAATGAATGAAAGCTTGTTTTGAGCTAGAAATGACCACAGATGACATCTAGTCCAACCCCTTCCTTTTAAAGATTATGAAAAGTTGGCCCTTGGACTTGAGAGACAGTGTTTTTTTAATTGTATCATGCTGCCATGCCAAAAACCTGGGTTCAAATCCCACCTTTAATACTTATTAGTTGTGTGACAATGAACTAACCCTGTCTTAGTCCTAGTTTCATTATTTGTAATATGAAGATGGTAACCACAGTAATGACCTCACACTTGTTATGTGTGATCTCACAGACTTGTTATGAGTCTTATATGAGATAATGTATGAAAAAAATTTTTGGTCTCAACGAGTGGTTTCATTCATATATGGAACTCCTAGTGTGAAAACATCTACCAACAGATATTGGCCACTCATCTGTCTTGGTGGTGGTGGCAGTCTTCCTTCATTTTTGAAGATGACCAATAACTTCTCAAGTTGATGACTTGTGCACTGAATCAAATTTAAGTATGGCAAGAGTTGTTTGGGGGGTGACATTTATAGGGTCACATGTCTAAGCTAATATATGTCAGAAGTAAGATCTGAACTCAGATCTTCCTGACTCCATCCTGCTACACTCTGACTGCTGTCCGCTCTGCCACATTCTGATCTAGCAAATCTCAAAACACTCTATAAACATCAGTTTTTATTATTGCTGTTATCACATGCAGATACAATTATAACAAGAATGACTGAATCTGGTGTGAGTTTGCTGTGGAAACACTCAGAGATAATTGCTGAAGCAGGAGAATGGAAAGAAGGCAAGTTAGAAAGAACATAAAGAAGAATTAGGGCCTCTAACTCTTCACTCTTGCTTGAGGCTGGTCAGAAGTTGCCAGATGTAGTAGTCTCAGTCACTTACCATGACTGTTTTCTTGTTACTTATCTTGGCTTCAGGGGGGGCTGTAGGACAGTATAAAAGTATAGTAGCAGAGTTATGAAAAAGTCAGTGTTGTCATTGGCAGAGGGTATAGTAGAGTCCTTCAAATGTAGAAGAGTTTTCTGTGTGTGTACATCTTCAATAGCAGGAAATGCAGAGTCAGAATCAGTGAAGTTCAGAGCTTGAAGGGTCCACCCCAAATCTCAGCCAACATTCATTCTATATCCTCTTTTCCTTTTCATTTTATAACCAATATTTGAGGCCTGGGCAGCTAGAGGCTACAGTGGATGGAGTGCTGGGCTTGGAGTCAGGAAGACCGGAGTTCAAATCTTGTCTCAGACACTTACTAGCTGTGGGCAAGTCACCTGTTTTCCTCAATTTCCTCATCTGTAAAATGACCTGGAGAAGGAAATGGCAAACTACTCCAGCATCTTTGCCAAGAAAACCCCACATGGGGTCATGAAGAGTCAAATATGACTGAAAACAACAATATTGTGATGTCTTGCCTTTCATATAAACAAATTCTCTTTGAGTTTAAAAATAAAAGCAAGAGGGGCGGCCAGGTGATGCAGTGAGTAAGAGCGCCGGCCCTGGCATTGGGAGACCCGGGATCGGTTCCGGCCTCAGATACTTGGCATCCACACAAAATAACTGGCCATGTAACCTTGAGCAAGTTACTTAACCCCAATTGCTTAAAAAAATAAAAGCAAGATCTTAAAAAACCTCATTGTTCTCCTCTCCCTATCTAAGTTATAGCCACCTGAACTGATTTGTCTCTCATTTGTCATTTTTACATACCAACACAATGTTCTCATTAGTCTCCATTTCTTCCAATAAAAATGTGTTCAGACTGATAGTAGGTCTCCTCAAGAATCCTGTCCAAAAGACAGCAGCTGTGTGTCCCTAAAAAGACAAAATATGGAGGAACAGCTTTGGGCTCCTTGTGGTAGAGGGAGGACTGATGGGCTTTTTCAAATAGGGAATGAAGAATTCTTAAAAACAATATATGGAAGCAATAATTTGCTAATGACTCCATACACAACTGTGATCCTCACTTCAATTGTCAGTGTGTTTTCTTTATGTTTTAGAGCTGATGGCTTTAAAGTGGCTTTAAAATGAGCTTTAACATAGACTCATGCCCTCTATTAAAAGTGTGGAACCATATATTTCACTACTCCTTCTGGAATCAGATATATCTGGAGGGTGACTGGAAGAAAATGTTAAAAGAATGTGATCAGTTGGGGGCGGCTAGATGGTGAAGTGAATAGAGCACCAGCCCTATAGTCAGGAGGACCTGAGTTAAAATCCAGCCTCATACACTTAACACTTACTAGCCATGTGACCTTGGGCAAGTCACTTAACCCCAATATTGCCCTGTTTTCCCCTCTCCAAAAAGCAAAAAAAAAAAAAAGAATATGATCAGTTGGGGGCTACTGCTGGGGCACTCATAGATTTAAACAACCCTCTAGAACCTCCTGTCTTTATAAAATATAGTACTTAGGAACTGTTCTTAGACTTTTCCATTTGTCAAAGAGGTGAGGTAGATCCAGTAAAATTTAGTTCCCATTTTGGAACATCTTCATGTTCCAGCTTCAATTCTGAGTAGGGCTCATTGCAAAGAATTTGTTTGCAAGATTGTTGGATATATAATGGTTGTGCTAGAGCTAAAGTTCACTGTAGTTCTTATTTTCTTGTGCTTCCTTAACATTGGACTAAATATGCCTTGAAAATAAGGACTAAGTTTTCTTCCATTCCTGTTTCCCATCTAAAAAAGAAATTGGACAGAAGGAAAGTCACATAAACCCAAAGATTTTACTTGTTTAAACAAGGAAGAACAGAAGCAGATTGCTCAGAAAATGGCTGTGATTCTACATGGCACAGCTTTACATTTTTAAAGGTTTAAAAGGGCAAATGGATTAAACAATAGTGGGAAAATGTCGAGGATGTTGTAACATTTTTTCATTTCTGTGTTTATATTCCTAAACTGTGATATCTATGTTTCAATTTCTAAAACATTTTGCCTTGTAAGTATCCTTGTAAATTCAGAATAATAGGCTGTTATATTGGTTCTAATTGTCAAGGTTGCTACAAAATGGAATTTGTCTTGTTCTTCCTTTTCAGAGCCCACTTTTGTCCAAGACAAGAGTATCTCTTGTTACAGAATGACTGTTGACTCATTTCATCTGAAGAGCCATGTGATGGAAGCAGCAAGATTTAGAATCTAAGAAATGCTGTAATCAGGCATATACAATCTATAAAATGAATTCCTCAGTGCCTTCCAAGATGCCTTTCACAATTTTTTTTCCAGACATGTAAATTCCCTCTACCAATGCATATCTACAAGTATTCTGAAGCTTATAGTCTTAGAATTTTGCTGAGGGTACTGAAAAGCAAGTGACTTGTCCCAGTCACGCAAACAGTGTGTATCAGAGGGTAGACTTGAATTGTACCAAGATTTCCCTGACTCTGAGGTCAGTTCTTCATCTACTGTCCTATGTTACCCCCTCTACTCCATACTGCATAGTAGACATTTAATAAATGTTTCACTGGAAAGAAGGGGTTAATGAGAGGTTCCAAGACCAGTAAGTAAGGAGGCCCCTCTCCAGACAACCTGACAAGTCTAATGGATTTGTTTGTATGGCTGAAGAAGATCAAAAAGTGAGGTGGGAGACTCAAAATCAAAAAGTGAGACTGGGAGAATTTGACATTGGGGTGAGTAGAAGTTGTTAATGCTTAAGCTGGTAAAAAAAAAAAAAAAACCCTTAATCTTCGATGTTGGGGACTGGCCAGTGATGGTAACTTTTGCACAACTCTGCCTCACCTAAATCCAATTCACTCACACATCAAAACATGACTCTTGTGATGCCATTAGTCCTCTTCGGGAATGAAGGATGAACAGCAACCACCACCGATATCAAAGAAAATAACCCATTTGTATTAATATTCTATTCTGCACTTGGTTATCAATCTATCAGAAACAATTTGGTTTAATTTATCATTAATCTATATACAAGTAATTCTTAGCTTGGAGAGAAAGATGTCCAAACTGGCATTCCCTGTGTCATGACTGCCCGAAGACAATTTCAGGTTAACATTTATAGTGATCTTGCAAATGAACTCTACTCAGAATTGAAAATAAAACATCAGGATGGCTGGTCTGGCATCCCCCAGAAATGGAAACTATAAATTATACTGGATCTACTTCACTTCTATGACAAATAGAGAACTCTAAGAGCAATTCCTAAGTACTGTGTTTTATAAAGACAATAAAAGGAAAAGACATCTTAAAATACATGTAGGTGTTGTACCTGGGTTAATGTTTCAGACAAAAGGACCTCCTCCCTTCCACTGCTATCTCAATCCTTTCTCAATGGAGAAGGTAGATGCTAGTTTGTCAATTACTTCAGATAGAGAGGTTAAAAGGAGATTTCCATTAGATGAGTTAATAATCAAATCACAAGGCAATTAATGTAAAGGCCAGAAGTTATTCTTGCTCAAAAAGTTTGATATCACCTGTAATCCATTTTCCTAAGGAAATGTCTCCCTGACTAATCATTCACCTTTTCAAGGAGCTTTTCCCAGAAGTCTGGAAAAGACTTTAGAGAGAAAATATTATGTCTTAATCTTTTCATTTTTACTATAAATGAGGTTTAAAATACACCTCCACACCAGGCTCAACATTGCCCATTTCAAGTGAAGCCTTCCTGATCATCTGGGTAAGCAACATAGGCAGTGATTGGTGAACTCAGGCTAAAGATGGCAGAAGGAAACTCCGGGAAAGATAAGATGGTGTTGGATGAGCAAGAGACCTTGAATTTCCAGAGTATCATCATACAAAGCATGATAGTCCTTGTATAGAGCACTGGGCCTAGAATCAGGAAGACTCAAATTAGGCCTCAGATATTTACTACTGTGGCCCTGGGCAAGTTATTATCCTCTGTATACCTCAGTTTCTTCATTTGTACAATGGGGCAAATAATGAGACCTGCTTCTCAGGGTTATTGGGAGGATCAAATAAGATAATAATTTAAAAATACTTAGCACAATGCCTGGAACATAGTAAGCACTATATAAATATTATTTATTATTGTTGTTGTACAGGAATAAGACTCACAATCATCAATACATGGAATCATACTTTACTGACGATTCAATTCAATAAGACAAACATCAAAGTCTCTAGGAACAAACCACCAACCTGACTGCTGAATATTCTGGTAAGCATGTCTTGTGCTCATGACAAAGCTCTCTCTCTCTCCCTTGGTAGCAGGAGCCAAGGTGGCGTTCTGGGAAGTCTCTGTCAATCAGTATTGCTTTCAAGCAAACACAGGATGCTCACATTTCCAAGTATGGGGAATACAGGAGTCTGTCCTAATCACAACCCAGGAGCAGGCTAATGCAGGGCCTCTGGTGGGTTGTCATGGTTCTAGCTAAGAGAGTTTATAAGTTATACATCTAAGTTTTAAATGATTACATAAGCTTATGATAAAAGGAAACTATCAATCAAAGCTAAAGTCATTAGCAAGTGTTTTCATTTTGCTCCCCCACATTTTGGCTCCTTCGATAATGTTTTGTCATTTATTGTCTGAATCAATCGAAGGTGGTACTACAATTTTAAATTCATCTACAGACATTTCTTCTAGGTTTGTAATTTAATTGGTTTATCGCACTTCTAATAATTATTTTTCAATCTGCAATCTTTTTTCTCCTAAGAGTTTCTTAATTTGAGTCTTAAGTATTCCATTAAATATTTCTATCATTCCCACCACTTAGGAGTTATATGCTAAATAATAATGCCACATAATTCCATTGGGTTTCATCCCAATTTTTAACCTTCTAAGCTGTGAAGCATATTTCTTTAAAATTTTTTTTCAAATCAAAAGTAATTTTTTATTTTATTCATTTTTAAAAGAAATTTTGAGTTCTGAATTCTCTCCATCCCTTCTACCCCACCCATTGAGAAGGCAAGAAATATATCAATTATACATGTGGAATTATGCAAAACAAATTTCCGTGTCAGCCATGTTCCAAAAAGCACCTTAGAAAAATAAAGTGAAAAAAATTATTATTCTTCAGTCTGCACTCAGACTCCATCAATTCTCTCTCTGGAGGTGGAGAGTATTGTTCATCAAGAGTCTCTAAGAATTATCTTGGATGATTGTAATGAACAGAGTATTTGATTTCCCTTTGGTATGAACTGAAATGTACCCAACTTTAATTTTCGTATTTGAATTTGTTATATTCTTCCACAACCCTTTTCCTGATACTTCACTGGCTTTTTTTAAACTATTATCATTCCTTCAGTTAGCTAACCATATGGCTAATCCATTAGCCTAACAGTTAGTTATAAATTGTTTCATTATCCATGTTTTCCCTTTGTAGCTTTCTTTTCTCTCACAGCTCTGATGATAACCATATTGTCCATAATTTACCATGTCATGCTAATTTTCTGCTTCAACTATTTGTTCCCTAGTGATGAAATTTGGGTGGACAGTCACCATATCATGCACACTCTGTGGAGTGAGACTAGTACTTCCATCCACAAACTGTACATTGCTCTTATCTTCCAACTCTTATTGGATGTCAAGGACCACAGAACCCTTAACTGAGAAGATAAGGCAAGTCTTTTCATAGAAGGTAACACCTAATCATAAGGTCAAAGATTTAGAAGTGATAGGTACCTCAAATATCATTTAGTCCAAACCTTTTATTTTATAGACAAGAAAGCAGACTCAAATAGTTAGTTAAATGGCTTTCCAACAGTCACAAAAGTAGTAAGTGGAAGATTCAGGATTCAAATCTTGGGTGACTAGATCTAGAATTCTTTATGCCTCATCATTGATTATAAGAAGCAAAGGAAAGGAGAAAGTACTTTCTTCACAGGGTATAATCCTTTCAAAGGCTTGAAGGTGACAATAGAATGCTCCTGTAGCATGAACAGTCTAGTAGCAATTCAGCATTTAAGAAAGGGAATGATATAAAATATCTGAGTGGGAAAATATCTACCTGGATTGTGAGGGATTTTAAATGCCAGGGTAAGGAAATATATATATATGTATATATATATATATATATATATATATATATATTATTCCAGGGACAGCATGGGACCACCAATTATACTAGTATGAATACCGTTTATTTGTAGCACCCCTTTGGAAATACTTATTTGGAGGGATAGTCACCCCTTCACATTTCAAAATTTCTGCTTCTTGCAAATGATAATAACTCTCTTAATTGGCTACTCAACAAGAATTCCATGGATATACTACAAGAATAATCCCCACACCCTCAGATTTTTCCTATGAGCTCCCAGATGCCCATGTTAGGGCATGTAGGCCTAATGGACAGTTTCCTTGTCTGGACAGTTTTCTTGATGAACTATCTGGCACAACCTCACACATAAGTATACACTTTATAAAGACTTTCCAAAGTTAAAGGCCAAGAGGAGCAACTCAGGTTAGTAAGAAGTGACAGTTGAAGGACTGGGTCTTAAAGCTAAGAGGGACAATTAGAAAACAAGTCAATAATCACAGATTTAAATACAGGAGGGATCTTAGCAGCTATCTATTCCAGCCCCTTTATCTTACAGTCAACAAACATTTATTAAGCAGGTACTATGTGCTGGGTACTGTACTAAGCATGGAGGATACAAAGAAAGCCACAAAAACAGTGGCTCTTGAGGAATTCACAGTCTAATTGGGGAGGTACCATGTAAATGACTGTGTAAAAATGTGATAATAAACAGGGTTAACGAGATAATCTCAGAGGGAAAACACTAAGATTAAGGCAGACTGGGAAAGGCTTCTTGTAGAAAGTAGGACTGTAGTTGAGACTTGAAGAAAAGCAGGAGGTAGAGACAAGAAGGGATAGCATTTCAGGTATGGAGGGTCAGCTCTGGGCATTTTCTCTGACTGTCCCCCATGCCTGGAATATTCTCCCTACTCTTCTCTACCTCCTGGCTTCAAAGGTAGATGGGAGTTGGCAACTAGTTTGATACTGGGGAGGTGGGGGGGGGCATGGGTATGAGAAATAAAGTGAAGCATTAAAGATGACACCTAGGTTGCCAACCTACGTAACTGGCATGATAGACACTCCCTCAATAGTAATAGGAAATTTAGGATGAAGAGCGGATTCAGGGGAAAAGCTAATGAGTTGTTTAGGACATGTTGAGTTTAGACTATCCATGAGACATCCAATTTGAGACTCCAATAAGCAGTTGGAGATGAAAGACTAGAAGTCAGAGAGGTTAAAGCTGGACAAATAAGTTTGAGAATCCTTTGCATGGAGATAATAGCTGAATCCATGGGAGCTGATGAGATCAAGAAGCAAAAGAGGGAGAAGAGAAGAGGACCTAGGATAGTGCCTTGAGGAACACTTACAGTTAGTAGGTGGGATTTGGATGAAGATCAAGAAAAGAAGACAGAGAAGGAATAATTAGTCAGGTAGGGAGGGAACCAGGAAAAAGCAGTGTCATGGTAACCTAGAGAGACAAAGACAAAGAAGAGAGTTATCAGCAATGTCAAAGTTGTAGAAAGGTCAAGAAGGATGATGATTAAGGAAAGGTCAATAGATTTGTAAACTGAGAAATCATAGGTAATGTTCGAAAGAGATTTTCAATTGAAAGATTATGGTAGAAGCTAGACTGCAGAAAGTTAAGAAGAAAGGGAAAGGAAGTGGTGGCACAGCTGAGGAAACTGGCCCAAAGAGAGGAAGTGACTGGGCCAGGACCACATAGGTATTACCTAGTTGTTCTGATTTCAGATCTAGTGCTCTTGCCACGGTGCTTGTGTTAAAAGGCATAAGTGGTAGGGGTGGCTAGGTGGCACAGTGAGTAAAGCACCGGCCCCAGAATCAGGAGGACCCGAGTTCGGTTCCAGCCTCAGACACACAAAAAAACTAGCTGTGTAACCTTGGGCAAGTTACTTAACCCCAACTGCCCTCCAAAAGGCAAAAAAAAAAAAGAGGCATAAGTGGGAGCCCAGAGGGACCTTTCTAGTCATCCCATGTCCTCCCTCCTCTTCCTTTTCCAAACCTTGTTTATCCTCTCCTAGTCAAATACCATAAGCTATCCACAGGAAGGATCACAACAAGGCAGGAAAGAATAATGGAAGTAGTGAAGCTTCCTCTTTCAATCAGAAGGCCAAATTAAAGAAATCTGGTCCTTCTTGCAACCATATTTTATCCCCAAGTTTCCAGAGCACTTCCTGTAATTAATGGCTAGATTTTAATTAAACATTGATTAGCCACTAATTAGTCTAACGATTAGTCATGGGGAGGAGAAAACACAAAATGCCAAACTGTATAAGGGAGAAGGGGGAAATCATGAAAAATTAAAACCAGGTATAAATTCTATTTCTGCTTCCCTCCAGGACAAACATTTTCTATTATTTTGGTCCATTATAAATGATGCTTTCAATGTGAATTTTTCTAATCGGTTTGGGTCTGATGAAGTCTCAGTTGAATGATGCAAGGAAGATTGAATTTATTCGCCTTTTCATCAGATTTCAGCCTCTTAATGCAGCTAAAGAGCCTTTACCCACTTAGAGAGGAAATTAGTCTTTGTCTCCATAATAAAGTCATATTGAGGGTGAATTTGAAGCATTTCTACCCTTACATGATTTGACCTGGAAGCGAGAATATTGTGGAGCATACCCCAGAAATGAACAGATTGCATTGCCCTGGGAAGAACAGACAGTGAGAACCAGTAACTTCCATTTCATTTCCAAAAGACATTGTGTTTTTTATTCGACTGCTGACATAATGAGCAAACTTTCTCACTACTAGGATGGTGACTCCTGCTGGCTAAGAAGAGGGTGTCATTCAGGTGTATTGTGTATCCATACAATAGATATGTCTCTCACCTCCACCAATAACAAAAACAACAACAAAAACCCACTTTGAGCCAGTTATATGGAAATATGTTTTCTCTTGTTATTGATATTGGTAATAATAACTAGCATTTATATAGTGCTTTAAAGTTTACAAAGTACTTTGTAAATATTATCTCATTTTATCCTCATAACAACCCTAGGAAGTATATGCTATTTTTATCCCTATTTTACATGTGAGGAAACTGAGGCAGACAGAGTCTCTCTCTCTCTCTCTGTATGGTCTTTGCCCAGAGTCACATTGCTAGTAAGTATGTAATGCTGCATTTGAACTCAGATCTTCCTGATTCTAGGATAAGTACTCTATCCACTATACCACCTATATGCCAAATATAGAATATTATATTTTGGAGTTTTGTCCAAAATGACTTTTGGAGATCAAGGAGCTCTTCACTTTACAAAGGAAAGCTCCAGAGGGCAAAAATAGAACCAATGTGTAGAATTCAACTCAACAAGCATCTATTTAATACTTATTATATGTATATGTGTAATGTATATAACCACTATCTGTATACATACATATAAAGGGGCAGTGTAGTATACTGGATAAAAAGATGGTCTTGGATTTAGGTTAAAACTCTGCCTCTAACACATACTGGCTATGTGACCCTAGGCAACTCATTCATTTCTTCAATGTCCCAGGCAACTTTCTAAGATTATAAGTTGCAGAGATGGTACCCAACTGCATTGGTATAGGAAATTCCTCATTAGGAACACCCTTCACTGATAATTCATTCACACAAAAAATGTATATTTACTGTATAATGCAAGGCAGTTAGATCATACAATTTCAGAGTTAAAAGGGCTATGTAGTCAAATTCCTACTTGAAAAGAAATTCTCTCTATTTACAACCTACACATGGTCATCCAATCATGCAGAGGTTGGTGATATGCAATTGACTACCTACTGCAATGACCTATTACACTTTTGCAGAGCTCTCATCATTAGGAACTTTTCCCCTTGCCTCAAGTCTGAATTTGTTTCTTTCTAACTTTTACCAGTTGCTCCTACTTCTAACCTCTGGGGTCAAGCAGAAAAAAACACAACTCTCTCCCACATTAAAGGCCTCTAAATACTCTAAGATAGAGTTATAAGGTCTATTTTAGAGTCAAATAGAATATTTCCTCATTCATCTCATGGATGCAAAATACTCCAAAATAGGAAGTACTGAACAAAAAAACTCAGAATAAATGTTTATTGCATCTAATGCATGCCTTAAAGCCTAGGAATTGGCTCAGTAGATTAAAGACTTAAATAAAATCTTCAGATCATGAACAAATTTTATAGAACCTCTGTTTTTCTGTTTTTCACACGAAAACCCATATAAGTTAATAACTGTCATTGGCAAAGGAATTAGCTCCTGGGAAATTTCCAAATGATGTTACTCAGAGTTGAACCAAAACTATAAGAGTGAGCCACTATCTTTTTGACAATAAGCCCAATATTTTTTAAAAAATTATTTAAAAGAAACATCAACAAACATAAATATTTACAAACAAGAACAGAAAATGATTATATGCAAAATTGTCAACTTCTATATTTTACCATTCATATTTAAGTGTGTATTCAAAGAACAAAAAAAGAATTGTATACTAAACTATCAACTTCTTTATTTTACCATATATTTTAAGTGTATATTCAAACTAACATAGTTGCAACAAAACTGGCTTATTTCTATGTCTCATTCTAAACTTCCTCTTCTCTTTTCTATATGTTTTTAAATGTTTTATTGGTACACTTAAAAAAACTATCACTTTCCAACATCTACTACTCCCACACACATACATCCCAAAACCAAAACAGAAGCACTTAATTGTAACATATATGTATACAAGACATATATGTTGCCACATCTCAAAATGTATGGTGCATTCTGTACCTCTGGTTCATTACTACTCTGCTCAGAGATTGGAAGCAATATTCATAATCAGTCTTTTGAAGTCTCGATTAGTCATTGTATTGTGTTTTCCTTTACAATGCTATAGTCACTGTATAAAATTTTCTCCTGGTTCTGCTCTCTGGCTTTGGCATCAGTTCTTATACCTTCTCCCAGGTTTCTCTAAATCCATCTCTTTTATCATTTCTTATAGCACAATACTATTCCATTATATTTTAAATGGGTGGGGGACGGAGCCAAGATGGCAGAATAAAAGTAGGAACTTACTTGAGCTCATCCTGATTACCTCCAATACCTGCAAAAAAATGACTCTAAACAAATTTTAGGGCTCAGAACCCACAAGATGACAGAATGAAATATGTCTCCAACTGAGGACAGTCTGGAAAACCAATAGGAAGGGTCTATTGTACCAGTCTGGGGGGTGGAGCACAGTCTCACGTGTGCTGGCACAGAACAACAGCACAGACCAACTGGAGCAGACCTCAGGGTTTCAAATCACTGGCAGCTGTGGCGATTTCCAGACTTCTCAATCCATAAATACCAAAAATAAAGTAAAAGGTCAGTGGGGAAACTGTTGGAAGTAGGTGAGAGAAGAGCAAGGTCCGACTTCCCCCCCTTCTTCCCCCCCCTTCCCGCCCCAGTAGCTGCTTCCTCAGCTCCAAGGTCCACAGACTGTTGGGGGGACGATCCAACTGACCAGAGGTCAATCACAGGAGTTTTCTCTGCTGGTGCTAAGGCAGGATTCTCTTGCTTTGACCTGCTTGGATCTGGGTCACAGTCTTGGGTGGTGGTCTTGGCATGAGGAGCACTGGCGTGGTAGAGCTTGTTGAGGCTGTGGAGAGGTAGTCCTTCTCACACTTCTGAGGCATATGCCTACAAGAAGCTCTCACAACAGCTGCACAAAACCCCAGAAATTTGGAACACAGCACTCTCTCCACTCTGGAAGCAGAGTTCTACTGTGGCAAAGAGGTCAAAAGTCAAGGCTGGCAAGGTGAACAAATAGAGGAAGAGAAATCAGACTGTAGAATCTTTTTGTGGTGACAAAGAGGATCAAAACATAGAAACAGAAAAAGGCAACAAAATAAAAACTCCTGCATCAAAAGCCTCCAAGAAAAATATTTTATTTTATTTTATGTTTTGGCTTTTATGTTTCTTTTTAAAAAAAATTTTAAATTAAATTTTATATTGATTTTTAGTTTACATCATTCATTTCCACAAGATTTTGAGTTACAAATTTCTCCCCGTCTTTCCATTACCCATCACCCCAAAACAGTGATCCCACTGTATACCCCCTCCCCCAATATGCTCTTTCCTATTCCCCATCCCCCCTCCGACTTTCCAGTAGGGCAAGATGGATCTCTATACCCCAGTGCCTGTATATCTTATTTCCCAGTTGCATGTAAAATATATATATATATATGTTTTTTAATATTTGATTTTAAAACTTTGAATTCCAGATTCTTTCCCTTCCTCCCTCACTCCCTCATCACCCAGCCTTACTGGGAAGATAAGCAGTTCAATATAGGTTGTACATGTGTAGCTATGCAAAACATTTCCATAGTGGATACAATGTGAAAGACTGACTATATTTCCCTGTGTCTTATCCCGACCCCCACTTATTCTACTCTTTACTTTGACCCTGTCCCTTTTCAATAGTGTGTGCTTCCAACCTCCCTCCCCTCAACCTGCCTTCCCCTCCATCATGCCCCCTCTCATCCCCCTCCCCCTTACTCTCCTGTAGGATGAGATACCCTATTTAGTGTGAATGTCATTACCTCCTTAAGCCAAATTCAATGAGTCTAAGGTTGACTCATTGCCTTTTGCCTTCCTGTTTTTCCCCTCCACTGTAACAGTTTTCCCTTGCCTCTTTTATATGAGATAATTTACTCTATTCTGTGTCTCCCTATAGCCTCTCCTTATATTCCCCTCTCACCTCTCAATTTCACCTTTTAAGTGTCATCCATACCTATTCAATTAGTCCTGTGCCCTCTGTCTATGTATACCTGTACACATATATACACACACTCACATATGTATTCATACGTCCATATACCCTCCTATATAGACATATATATATACACACACACACATTTATTTTCCCTTCAACTATTCTCATACTGAGAAAAGTTTCATAAGTTATAATGATCATTTTTCCATGTAGGAATGTTAATAATTCAACTTTGATAAGGTCCTTATGATTTCTTTTCCCTGTTTACTTTCTCATGCTTCTCTTGCTTCTTCTGTCTGAATGTCAAATTTTTATTCAACTCTGGTTTTTTCATCAAGAATGCTTGAAAGTCTTCTATTTAATTGAATGACCATATTTTCCCCTGAAACATGATACTCAGTTTTGCTGGGTAGGTGATTCTTGGTTTTAATCCCAGCTCCTTTGACCTCCAGAATATCATATTCCGAGAACTTTGATCCCTCAGTGTAGAAGCTGCCAGATCCTGTGTTATCCTGATTGTGTTTCCACAATATTCAAATTGTTTCTTCTTGGCTGCTTGTAATATTTTCTCCTTGATCTGGTAATTCCAGAACCTAGCTATAATATTCCTAGGACTTTTCTTTGTGGGATCTTTTTCAAGAGGTGATCAGTGGATTCTTTCAACCTCTATTTTGCCCTCTGGTTCTAAAATATCAGGGCAATTTTCCTTGAGAATTTCTTGAAGTATGGCTTCTAGGTTCTGTTTTTGATCATGGCTTTCAGGTAGTCTAATAATTTTTAAATTATCTCTCCTGGATCTATTTTCCAGGTCAGTGGTTTTTCCAATGAGATATTTCACATTGCCTTCTATTTTTTTCATTTGTTTGGATCTGTTTAATAGTATCTTGATTTCTCATAAAGTCACTAGCTTCCATTTTCTCCAATCTAATTCTGAAGGAATAATTCTCTTCAGTGAGCTTTTGAGATTCTTTTCCTTCTGGCACATTTGGCTTTTTAAGGCATTCTTCTCCTCATTGGCTTTTTGAGCCTCTTTTTCCATTTGAGTTAGTCTATTTTTAAGGTATTATTTTCTTCAGTCAGGTTGTTGTCTCTCTTTTCATGATTTTCTTGCATCATTCTCATTTCTCTTCCCAATTGTTCCTCTACTTCTCTCATTTGGTTTTCAAAATCCTTCTTAAGCTCCTTATGGCCTGTAACCAGTTCATATTTTTCTTGGAAGCTTTTGGTGCAGGAGTTCTGACTTCATTATCTTCCTCCTGATTCATGCTTTGATCCTTTTTGTCCCCCAAAAAGGAATTTAGTGTCAAGTTGCTGTGCTTGCTTTGCTTCCTTTACTTGCTCATATTGCCACTCAAATACTTGACTTTTGAGCATTTTGCCACAGTAGAACTCTGCTTCCAGGGAGGGGAGCTTTGTCCCAAATTGCTGGGGCTTTCTAAGCTGCCAGAACTATTAATTGGCTGCCCTCTCTGAAGCCTCCACTGGCTCTGGCACACTGGTCATGCATCCCAAGACCCCCACCCTAGACAGCAATCCAGCTCCAAGAAGGTTAAAGCAAGAGAGATTACCTCTCAGACTGGTACCTTGGTCCCCCTACAATCTGCAGGCCAGGAGCTCTAAAGTAGCCACACAGCTGCCAAACCTTATCCTCTTCTCCCTCTGGGGGCAGAGGCCAGACCGGGATCCTGTTCCCACAAAGTCCACACTGACCTCTCACTTTGCCTTTTGCATTTATGGGTTGATAATTCTGGAAACTGCCACAGCTGCTGGTGTGATTCACTCTCCCTAAGTCCCTCCAGCTGTGACTGGTGGTGGCTGCCCTGAGGCTAGAACTGTGGACTCACATGGGGCTGGGCTCTGCTCCCAGTGCACTGTAATGGACCCTTCCTGTCAGCCTGCCAGGCTGTCTTCAGAGGTTTGTTTTCTTCAGAGGTTTGTTTCTCTCTGTCACTTTGTGGGTTCTGTAGCCCTAAAGTTTGTTTAGAGTCATTTTTATAGGTATTTGAGGTGGTTATGGAGGGGTCATACAGAGTTTTCCTGCTTCTACGTTGCCATCTTGGCTGCACCCCCCCAAGAAAAATATTGTAAATGGGCAGCCTGATAGTGCTGTGGAAAGTCAGGAAGACCTGAGTTCAAATATGGCCTCAGATATTTGCTAGCTATGTGAACCTGGGAAAATAATTCAATACCATTTGCCTCAGTTTCTTCATTTGTAAAATTGGGATAATAATAGCATCTACCTCCCAGGGTTGTTATGAGGGTCAAATGACATAATAATTATAAAGCACTTAGTACAGTGCCTGGCATATAATAAGTGCTATATAAATGTTAGCTATTAACTATTATTATTGTTGTTATATACCACAATTAGTTCAGCTAACCTCTAATTGATAGGCATCCACTTTATTTCTATATCTTTACTGTAACAAAAAGTGCTGCTATGAATATTTTTGTACATATGGATCTTTATTTTCTTTTTTTCATATTAAGGAATTTGGAATATTTGACTAGTAATAGCACTGATGGGTCAAAATTTTACTTTTTAGCTATAATTACAAATTGGTTTCCAGAATGATTAGATCAATTGACAGTTCTACCAATAGTGCATTAGTGCACAACCTTTCCATAGCTCTCCAAATAATTGCCAGTACTTTCTTTTTTTGGTCATTTTTGGCAAT